>NW_027223340.1:3249067-3366362 GCF_030449975.1 Polyergus mexicanus
AGATTTTAGCAGGTAACTATAATGGATATTAATTTGCAAACCACACACAGATCCAGCGTGCACCGAATGTTAAAAAGGAATCCATTACAAAGCATGAAAATCTTTTAAGCGAGAGTTCAATATTATGATCTCCGTTAATAGAATCTTGAGACCTGTAGTGGAGTGATCAACACTCATTTATATTGATAATTGAAATAATAAGAACTTTGTATTGGTGATAGTATTAGAAGATTGAAATGACATTTGTATATTGCTTATATATTTGATCTTTTTTATTTATAGTGAAATTTGTACATTGGAAATAATAAATTTGTCTATGGAGTGAATACTATTGAGATAATTTTATAAGTACATTATGAAAAAGTATGTTTAAGTTTTGTATGTTTTTACTTATTGAATTTAAAAGAAGAGACTAAATTGAATTTAAGGAAAAACAAAATCATGATGATGATAATTGCATATATAAGTATGATTCTTTTACAAAGAAGAAAATCTTAATGTCTTGCTGTCATTAATATTATATATGTTTATTTTGATTTCAACAGGCAACAGTAATAAATGAATATTAATTGGCAAAGCATGCACAGATCTAGCGTATGTCAAATACCAAGAAGAAATCCATTACAAAGCACGAGAATTTTTCGAACGGGACTTTAATATTATAGTCTCCACTAATAGAATCTTGTTATATGTAGTGGAATGCTAATTCATTAATTGTCACTAATAGTTGAAATTATAATAACTTTGTATTGTTGATGAATTAGAATATTGAAATGATATTTGTATATTGATTTTCAGTTATTAAATAAATTATGGAAGACAGTGCTTTAACATATCACACTTTTATAAAGAGCATGTTGTTTTTATATATTATTATATGTACTATATATGTGTATCTCTCTTTCACATATATGTATATTATTGCACATAAATAAGTAATCCATTACAAAGCACGAAAAATCTTTTAAACTAGAGTTCAATATTAAAGTCTCTGTACATATAATTTTGTAATCTATAATGGAATGATCAACATTTATCTATGAACTTATATTATTCAATATTTGTTGAAGCAATAATGAAGTTTATCCTTTATAACTGAAATGGCTTTACTAGTTCAGAGTTTATCTCTTTCCAATCGTCGGATGTCGTTTTTTATAATATAGTTTTGTAATAATTAAAATTAAAATCGACTTAAAAGTAGTTTTCATCAAAAGTAATTTTGTGTTGTTAATTCCGTATATTTTTTTCATTAATTCTTTTTTACTCGTTTATTGTGTTTGAAATTTACTTGTGTATTTTAAAATAGTTGATATATAGAATGTCGTTAAAATAATCGTTTCATAAAAAATAATGGTGTCGTCATATTAATCATATGATATATTATTGTAAATAGTTTTGTACTGTCGTTGTACTAGTCAATTATGTATGCAATAAAATATTCATTTTTTAAATGTCGTCAAAATAGCCCTTTGACATACATACATATATATATATATATATATATATATATATATATATATATATATATATATGTATGTATAAACGTATAATGCGCTGCAATGTTATTTTATTTTCATAATGTTATAATGTTCAATAAAGATACAAATTATAATCAAACAAGAAACATGTTTTAATTTTACAATGATCATATATAACATGTATATTTCTATATATACAACGTTTGTATTTTTATTTTATTTATTAGTGTTTTGTTGTGAGCAAACCTTTAATCCCATGCGTGTATATATGTGTATATATTCATATATATATATATATATATATATATATATATATATATATATGTGTGTGTGTGTGTGTGTGTGTGTGTGTGTGTGTTACAGTAAATGTGTACTAATTTGATAAAAGTAAATATATTCACAAGCAACTGAATTTAAACTTTTACCAGTAGAAGACCATACATTTTCTACTATTATGTATTGTAGCAAATGTATACATTGTCTAGTAAATGAATACATTTATCAGAAATAAACATTTTTATATTTAGGTGATACTTTTGCTGAAATCCTATCGTAAATGCATACATTGGCTAGTAAGTACATACACTTACTAAATTTACGCTTTTACTATATTATATATATATATATATATATATATATATATAGTATGATGTAGCTTTTTGTAGAGTTTTGTTTTGATTGCTTGTAATGGATAATAAATGTCATTGTACAAACATGCTTTAAAAATAAAAGATTAATTTCCCAAAAATATAAATAGATGATTGTTGATATTTTCATAACATTTCATAGGATTCTAATAGCGGAGAAAATTATAGTAAACTCTCGCTTAAAAGAATCTCGTGCTTTGTTAATCAATTCTTTTCTAGTGCTCCATGACAGATCTGCTGTGCAAATTACTATAGATGCGTAGGATATGTGGCTCTCAGTTCTGTTATATCTGAAATAGGCGTTTAAAAATATTAATAAATAGCATAATATATTAGAATTTCATATACAGAATAACTTTAGTAGTAATATTATCAAATCTCATGAGTATATTATATTATTATATTATATTATAGTATACGTACGTACAGTTTATTAAATAGCAGATTACCCTAAGGCTACGGAAACAGCAACTTGTATTGTAAATGACTTCTTTCACAACACTGATGGAGATATCGATATTTTCATAACATTTCACAAGATTCTAATAGCGGAGAAAATTTTAATAAACTCTCACTTAAAAGAATCTCGTATTTTGTTAATGAATTCTTTTTTAGTGCTCGATGACAGATCTGCTGTGCAAATTACTATGGATGTATAGCATACATGGCTCTCAGTTCTCTTATATCTGAAATAGGCGTTAAAAAATGTTAATAAATAGCATAATATATTAGAATTTCATACACAGAATTCTTTCACAGAACTGATGGAGATATTGCACAAAATACCATGATATGCTATCTATAACAAAGATATGATTCATCAAAATGAAAATAAGAAAGATGTATTACTTCTTGGACTATTGCTAGGAATATCATTAAACTGCATTCTTGTCTTATTTCGAAGTATTTGAATATACAATACTTACTGAAATTGTAATGTATCTAATTGAAGCTCAAAGAAGAATTTATCTCAGATGAAAATTACAATTAATTTAACTTTCTATTTAACTGATATGTTTTCTTACTTCCTGATTACATTACGTTGTGTCTGTTACGTGTGCAATGACACCGACATGAAAAAAAGATTTGGAGAATTTACAGTCAAGTTTGACTCTTCAAAAATAAAAAATTAATTATTACGCTGTGTCATTATGAGAGGTTAGGAAATCTGTCATAATAACTATGTCCGAGGCAAAGATACAAAATGGTATAATAAAATTATTAATTATTATTTATGGACAGCACGTACCATATAAAAAGTAGAAATATGTTTATAATTATAAACTTTTTTATCTTCTTTTTCTAATTATAAGCGATTACAGCAAATCTGACAGCAAGAAATCACAGTTGTAACAGCCTTTTCTTAAATATATCAACAGTCAGAATGTATGAATATTCAGATGCGATACGCTTGATCGAAATGTGCGGAAAAGAAATGTGCGCGAAAGAAGTGTGCGCGAAAGAAGTGTGCGCGAAAGAAGTGTGCGCGAAAGTAGTGTGCGCGAAAGAAGTGTGCGCGAAAGAAGTGTGCGCGAAAGAAGTGTGCGCGAAAGAAGTGTGCGCGAAAGAAGTGTGCGCGAAAGAAGTGTGCGCGAAAGAAGTGTGCGCGAAAGAACTGTGCGCGAAAGAAATGTGCGCGAAAGAAATGTGCGCGAAAGAAATGTGCGCGAAAGAAATGTGCGCGAAAGAAATGTGCGCGAAAGAAATGTGCGCGAAAGAAATGTGCGCGAAAGAAATGTGCGCGAAAGAACTGTGCGCAAACGAACTGTGTGTAAACGAACAGTAACAAACGTTTATTTACCAAATGAAATTAATAATAAATGTCAAAAAATTTCAAAATTATACATGCATACATGCGTGTGTATGTATTTTAAATTATACAAAAATATGTGTTGTGTCCAAAAGCAACGTGTCCAATTGAACGGTGCGCAAATAAAATGTGTCTAAACGAACCGTGCGCCATTGAAATGTGTCCAATCGAACGGTGCGCAACTTTATGTGTCTAATATCACAGTGTGCGATTGCAACGTGTCTAATTGTACTGTGCGCAAGTGAGCCTCTCCCGCAGCATACGGTCCACTTTGGTATGTCTATCACATTGCAATATGATCCTCATGGCCCGGTTTTGTGCTTTTTGCAATTTACTCAGCTGTGTTTCTCCCATATCAATTAACAGCGTCGCACAATACTCAAAGTGAGGTGCTATAATTGTCTTATATACAATACATCTAGTGTATGCCGATATATAATTACCTATCCTATTCAAAAAACTCGTTTTTTCCCTATTTTCTTTAGCATATAATCACAGTGGTCCTTAAATCGTAGTCTATCGCCAATAATTATGCCTAGGTATTTCATTATTTCCACACGTTCATTCTCAGTTCCATCCAAACATTTCAATGTTATATTACCTCGCAGTTCTTTTTTTATACTTCTAACAATCATATATTTCGTTTTTCCTGCATTTATTTTTAACTTATTTATATTCATCCATTCTTCTACTATAGTAAATGCCATATTCATTTTGCCCTATAATTCCGCGCTGCTTTCTCCAGTTACATATATTAACGTATCATCTGCAAACATTTTTATGGTACATCCTTCTGGACAGATTTTTATTATATCATTTATATATACTATAAATAATAAAGATCCTAATACAGATCCTTGCGGTACTCCATATTCTGTGGTCATTAATTTAGACCATTTATTATTAAATTGAACCTGCTGTGTTCTATCCTTTAAATATGATCTTAACCATTCTATAACCATTCCCCTAATTCCATATTGATATAATTTCTCTAATAATCTTTCTCTATCTATTGTTTCAAAGGCTCGCTTAAGATCCATGAAAATTACTCCTACCATTTTTGCCTCATTAACTATCAATTTCCATTCATCAATGACTGTTTGAATCGCTGTTTCACACGAATACTGTTTTCTAAAGCCCGACTGATGTTCTGTTATAATACAGTTATCTTCCAAATACGTTTCAATTTGCTTATTAACTACTAATTCTAACACTTTTTCAAATATTGGTAACATATTTATAGGCCTAAATTCACTTGCTTTTCTAGCTTTCTCTATTTTTGGAATCGGTATTATTGTAGCAATTTATTACGCAAAATGCTGCCTTTAATATATCGCTATTTATTCCCTCCTCTGTACCTTTCTTTTTCGATAGTCCCATAACAATTTCCTGTAAATGCTCTATACTAGTCATTTCAAAATTTTTCATGATTCCCTCGTTTTCAATAACATAAATAATTCTTTTACATGCATTCCCAGTTTTACTCCCATTTATAGATTTTACTATACTATTAATACTTTGTATATAATATAAATTAAATTTATCTGCTATATTGCATCGTTCAGTGCTGTCTAATATTTCAAAATCTATATTCTCTACTTCCCTCTTACCTCCTGGTTCGCCTCTAATTATTTCTTTTAGTGTTTTCCACATAAATGTTGGATTTTCTTTATTAAGATCTATCATATTTTCATAATATTCTTTCTTCTTTGTCTTAATTAATTTAACTACTGTATTACTTTCAATTTTAAATTGCAACCAATTTTGTTCCGTGTCAGCATACAATGCCTTCCTATATGCCTCATCCCTTTTGGCCGCTGCTTCTCTTATTTCATCCGAAAACCACTTTTTCCCTTCCCATATTCTCGGAATTCTAAAATTTTTTCTAGGTGCTGTAGCACCTAGTCCAACGCATTTACTATACTATCAACAAATTTCTTCGCTCTCACACTGATATTCATATCTTGGTTTTTCTCTAATTTATTTTCCACTAATTTAATAAATTCATCTATATTAAATTCTCTATAATTCCTAACACTAAGTTCTCTGTATTTATTATCAAATTTATTCGCATTCAGTTCAACTTTTAGCCACACATGGTCCGTTATTTTAGGTTCATGCATTACCTGCACTTCTATTTTATTATTAGCAAAAATTAAATCTATAATTGTTTTACTATCTTTCGTAATTCTCGTCGGTTTATTTACATATTGTTTCATGCCTAAGCTCAACATTGTCGTTTGTAACTTCCTTGTATAAAACGAATCTAACATAATATCTATATTAAAGTCTCCTATTACCATACATTCTCATCGTATTATTAACTCTTCTATTATTAGAAATTTAAAATATTCTATTATTAGAAATCTCACGAAATCACCATGCGATGCACTCGGTGAATGATATATTACCATTATTATTCCTCTATACATTTTTTCTTTCACCTCAATCGCAGCACACCAACAATTCGATTCTAATTTTTTTACTAATACTATTTCATATTTAACATCATCCCTTATATATAAAACAACCCCTCCTGTATTTCTATTTTCATCATCCCATCTAATTATACTATAACCTGGTACGTTCACTTCACTGTCTTCAATTTCAGCAGTCAATCTTGTCTCTGATAACGCTATGAATGCCGGATTTACTTTCTTCATAATCTGATGTTGTATCTCATCTTTATGCGCCATCAAACTTTGCGCGTTTGTATACAATATTATTTCCGCTTCCTTCTGTAGTTGCTATTTCGCATCTTCCCAGCCGGCTTTCCTCTTCTCCTCCTGTATCGCCCTTTTAAATGTTGGACATTCTGGGGTAAGGGCGTCGTGTTCATCATTTATCTTCAGGTTGTATGTTCGAATTTTAAACATATAATTTACACTTTTTATCTTTGTTGTCGTATATTCAATCACTTTATGATTTCCCGCACATTTGTGGCATGTTTCATCTCGCGTACAATTTTTTGCAATATGATAGTATCGCCAGCATTTAAAGCATCTTTTAACATTAATGTGATTGAATATAGGACATTTTCTCCATCCTACATTTAGTTTCTCTTTTTTCAACATCAATTCATGCGTTTCTTCATCTACTTCAATTATTATCGAACCTTCTTCTTTTTCTTTTCTTCTAAGTTGATTATTATTTCTTTTTTCTTTAACTATTTTTTTCACTATTCGCATTTGGAATCCATCATTTATTGCATCAATTCTATTCTGCTTCTTGATTGTAGTTATTAAGTCATCATCATCCAATCTCATTTCTTCTTCGCTGACATTGATAATTTTTATTTTGGGCTTCATCTGCGGTAATTCCGTAACTGAAATTTTCTCCTAGTTCGTCCTGCACTGTGGTCAACGTTTTCATTTCTTCTCCAGTCGATTTACTAGTTTTCACAATTGCCCTCGCAATCTTCTCGCGCTCGCGAATATCCTGGATCTTATCGATCGCAGCCATCGCGGAAATGCAAAAATGTCAATCTCTCTTACATTTCATCTCCAACGAAGTATCGGCAACGATTAATCGTTTTGCGGTATCGCGAACACGTTAAATCCTTTTCTGTATCGTTGAGCGAGCTGTCCTTGTCTATCACTACGAATCCGTACTTGCACTGCCAACAATCGCGACACAACGCGCAAAATTCATCGTATGGCATATCGGTATTCACGTGATCGTTGTACATGTGTTTCAGGTTGGTACCATCCTGTTTGAACAGGATCAGCAAGTTCGCGTTGTCGCATATCAGATGTTTAGGTATTCTCGCGTACGTCTGACAGAGATAAAAGCAGTCGACGCTCGAGTGCCCGCCCATTGAGAAGTACTTTATCACAGCATCCTGCTTATCGCATGCCACGTCATCGAACACGAAGATCGAGTTTGGACGCGCCTCGCTCGGCGGAATGACGTCACTGTTGTTGGAGAACGTGAAGTAGCCGATTTCGTCGATCAAAGTAGTGATACTGGGCCGGTTGTAACTCAGGTCCTCTGAGGGAGGGGTGAGGGGCGAGGGGAAACCGGCGGGGCGGTATGACGTCACGGGGGGGGGTGTTGTGTCATGGGGAGGGAGTATGACGTCACGGGGGGGGTGACGTCACGGAGGGTATGACATCACGGGGGGGGTATGACGTCACGTGAGGGGACTGCGGCGGAACGGTAGGCTCGGGGTCCGCGGAGAGGAAGAGGGGAACTGCGACGGAACGGTAGGCGCGGGCTCCGCGGTGAGGGGGAGGGGGACCGCGGCGCAACGGGTGGCGCGGGGGCCGCGGAGAGGGGGAGGGGAATCGCGTCTTAACCGATAGGCGAGGGACCCGCTAACCTAATCTAACCGATAAGCAAGGGGTCCGCGGTGAGGGGGAAAGGGGACCGCGCGAAACCGATAGGCGAGGGGTCCGCGGGGGAGAGGGAACGCGAAGGTACGATGCCGCGAGTAGGTGTTAGAGAGATAGCGCGAGGCGTCCGCAATGTGTAAGAGAAGGATAGTGCTAATGATATTTTATGGGTGTGGGAAAAGGATAGCGCGAGACGTCCATATGAGTGTAAGACAAGGATAGCGTTTGCATGCACGGGAAAAGGATGGCGCGAGGCGTTCGCAATGTGTGGGAGAGGGATAGCGCGAGGCGTTCGCAATGTGTGGGAGAGGGATAGCGCGAGGCATGCATGTAAGAAAAGGAAAGAAGAAGATGCAGAAATAATCGATAGTTTAATTATAATAATAATAAGTTTATTTAATAATTGTGTGTATATTACAATGTGTGTGTGTGTGTGTGTGTGTGTGTGTGTGTGTGTGTGTGTGTGTGTGCATTGTCTCAAACATTTTAGAGTAAGAGATGTATCACTTACGAAAAACGCTTACTCTCAGCTCTTGATAAGAAAACAAAAGTTAGAATGTTTCCACGAGCAAATATCTAAAGTCTTTTAAATATGAATAATATATTATTATATGTAAACCACTATCGAACGGCAATCGAATGGCTATGAACGGCTATTGAACGGCTATCGAACAGCTTTGAACGACTATTGAACGGCTATTGAACAGCTTTGAACGACTATCGAACGGCTTTGAATGGTTTTGAACGGCTTTGAACGACTATTGAACGGCTATCGAACGGCTCTGAACGGTTATCGAACGGCTGTCGAACAGGTATTGAACGGCTTTTGAACAGCTTTGAACGACTATTGAACGGCTATCGAACGGCTTTGAACGGTTATCGAACGACTATCGAACGGCCATTGAACGGCTTTGAACGAATATTGAACGGCTATCGAACGGCTTTGAACGGTTATCAAACGGCTATCGAACGGCAATCGAATGGCTATAAACGACTATTGAACGACTGTTGAACGGCTAACGAACGACAATTAAACGACAAAACAATTATTTATACACCATTCCAATATTAATGTCATGTACTGAAATGTAACATCTATATTTTAATTAACTAGCTGACGCCGCTATCTAACGTCACGTACTGAAATTTAATACTCGCGTACTGGGATATAAAAGAGGAAAAGGGAAGAATAAAAGAAAATAAAATATATTTCAACAATAGTTTTGTGGGGGATGTGCGGAGCCTCGCGGGCTTCCTTCCCCCACGTTTCGCAGGCAGGGAGTGGTCGTGGATAGTTAGTCTTCAATGAGCACGTTCTGTTTACTATGTACAGAAATATATTTTCACGTAATTACAGATGCTAGTATATACAAGTGTTTAATTTTATATTGGTTTGTGTGTGGCCCTGAAAAGGGCCGATTGAACGCGGGTGTAGGCGTTATTGCAGACGTTCTCGCCACTGGATATGTGGCGCCGTCACGGTAGTCCGTGGTGGTCCCCACTTCCGCAGAGCGGGAGGAATCCCGGGAGGAGTGTAGCTCTTTTTCGGCGAAGTCGGAACGTCTGTCTGCGTGGCCTGGTGTTGCGTCACTTCCTCCCAGTCTGAGAGGTCCGACTGCGTGGCTCTCTCGCAGGTGTTGTTGGAGGCCTGCGTGGCCTTCTCGTCTGTGGAGGAGTGAACCTGCGTGCCGCGATGCACTCTGCTCTCGGGGTGAGTTTGCGTCCCTCGGTCTGTCCGCTCCGAAGGTGATGGTGGTAGCAGAGAGAGTTTGACCGGGTACTTCCACCCGTAGGTCGGCGAGGTATAGCGCCGAACCCGTACATTCCACGTCGAGAGAAATTCTCGTCCAGGGCGTGTGCGATGTACCGGCGACAGCTCGAGTGGCTGCAGCTTCCACTCTCTCAGCGTCCAGCAGACGCGACGTGGGGAGGGTGCTTTCGGTGTCCGTTCCGCTCCTGTCCGCTCGAAGGGCCCCGGTGATGCGGGCGGCGGTAACGGAGGTGGACGTCTCCTTACTCCTCGCTTGTGGTCTCTATCCAAGACTCGAAAGAATATACTGACGGACCCGAGCTACGACAGCCGTCGCTAACTCAGCCTTGCTTCACGAGAGAAGTCCTCTCCAGCAGTGCTGAGCCGCGACTGATTATCTCGCTCCGCTGGCGTTCTTATATACTGCCACTCAACGGATTTCACTTGCTGGTAGCGGCTCTTGGTTCGCGCTGCGTCTCGGTGGGCTCCCGAAGTTCCTGCGGGCTTGCTCGTGCTCGGCGCGTGATAGCAGCCGCACGCTTTCACGTGTTGTGCGCGTGCCGCGCGTGATCGCTGCCGCGCGCTTTCACGTGTCGTGCGCGTGATCGCGACAGGTTGTTCTCAGGAGCGCGTATATCCTTCGCGCGCCTGAGCTTTTGTGGTGGCTATCCGCCACAGTTTAGTCTAAATAATGTTTGGGCGAATCTTTATGATGATTCGTCCACCAATTGAATATTTTAAAGACATTTTGTAAAGCGCAATTTTTCAAATGTTTTTCACAGCGCATAGTATTAGTAACATCTAGCTTATTTAACGAAGTGATATCTTCATAGTCCGCATCCAAGGTCTCAATAATAACGTCGTTTCTCGCATCATCGTCAAGTATATCGACCAGCCATTCTCGTTTTTCGCATCCTTTAACGTACACCATAGGAGATGCTCCATCTTCCTCTTCCGTCGCGCCCATCACAGCTCTCGTAATCAAACGCCTAGCGAAGCTGTATGGAACGTTTCCATCCTCCCATTGAAGTCCATGGTGATGTCCGATTAACCATGAAGCTTGGCATCTCTCAGATTTTGTAAGCGCACGCCATGGTACGGGATTTGCAAAAAAGTAATGAGAGAGAACAGATCCATTTCTCAATATCGCTACTTCCTTCACGACAATGCTTCTCCCGATAATGAATCCCTGCAGATCCACTAACGTTGGCGCGATCATGCTGATAATATTACCGTACAATTGCAAGAACGATGTACGACTGTTGCCGATCGTCAAAATCTCAATCTTTTTATATTTTGACATTGGAGAAGATATTTGCTGATTTAGGTAATTTTACGAACTACGTTGGTCAATGGGCAATATTCGACAACGCGATCGTGCAAGATGAGACAATAGGCGGTAGTATTTGTCGGTATTTCCTCCTTGCACTCAAACTCTAATCTCACGTCCACGGTGGAATTTTTGACAGACTCGTTTTGTCGCGAGCAATCGATAACAGCGAGAGGACCGCAATGCAGAAATTTTGAAATGTTTAATAGCACATCATCATTATCACACCCGTAATAAGATTTACGAAAACGAGAGTACATATCGAACAAGAAGGCGAATCTATTTTTATCGAAATCTAAATTCAAATCATCGTAAGGATAAAATTCCGAGTTTAGATAGAGTTTAACGTTGGTCAATTTGCAGTCGTCGAATGTAGTAATATCTTTTGACACAGCATTTTTTCTGCCAGTCTGCAGCGCAAAGATCAGGTATCGCGGCTTCTCCAGCTGAGAGGCGGCTTTCACGGTCCACGAATGCTTGATCATATTATGCAATAGAGGAAATTCGTATAGATCCCAAGAGCGAAAACTGATATTCAAATATCGCCCGCTTTCCAACCCGCGCAGGAAGGATAGTTTATTGACCTCGCTCAATATTACATGTGGCATACGCCATTGTATCTTGAATAATTCGATATCAGCTTCAGCCGAAGCATGTCCAAATATGCAATTGTTATCGTTGCGCGAACGTATCAGAATTAATTCGTGACGAGCGTTGATCACAATTCGCTTATAATCTTCGCAAAAACCCAATAGTATGTTTAGCGGAACGCAAAAATTGAAGTAAGATTCAACAGCATTATGTGACATATTCCACGCAGCATTCCCCAAGATTTTACCTTTCTCGGTTGTTAGAGAGATATAGTTTTTAATCGTGGAAGTTATTCCAACGTTTCTGTTGCGGTCAATCTCCACACCGTCGAGTTCATATCGAAGTTCATCAAACATAAACGCGACACAATTGTTTCCCAATACCACTCTTCCCTCTTCAGCTACTTTACGCACCATCAACTTTCCTTCGACGTATAGAAAACTTTCACATGGTAATGTGTACAAATCTTGATGCTGTATCGGTATACGTATCTCGTCGCTATATCCAAGCGTTGTGTTGGCGTATGGATTGTACGTATGAGTCTCAATCTTGATGATACGGTTGTCAAAGATCGGCTCATCTCCGATATTCAAGATGTCAATCATATTGTTATGTATTTCGTACGACGAATCCCAATGATTTTAAAAACTCGCGATTCAACGCGCTGAGCTTCTTTTTAGCGTAACCAGATATCTGATTATTGTCAAACGATACAGCAGCCACTCGCCTTCTCGCAAAAATATTGTCCCTCGCAAAGATATTGTCTCTCGCGTGCTCCGTGCTTCCGTTCAACACAAGCATTTCATTTGTCAAAGGCTTTATTTTTGCCGCCGCCGTATATGCAATCTTACGGTAATTTCCTCTCCTCGAAAATCGAGCAAATGTCCTTCTTGATCAACAATGCGTATCGTTAAATCAGTAATGCTCCGTGCGACGATCGGTAGATAAATGATCTGTGCTAGCGTTTCCGATATTTTATATCCTGGCGGCACGCTCGGTGAAAATTCATGTATCGTGTGTACGCGCTTGTCATTGCTGTACGCGCCAGTGGTTACGCTGCATTCTATACGAATAATATTTATGCTAATAATATTTATCGGTACATCCGATTCGTGCCATTTCCGAGGTTGTAATATACGATTCGACGAGAATCCCAACAACGATCCAACGTTGCCCGGTTTACTACAATTTATTCTATAGACACAATTGATTTCACTTTTTAGCGTATTATTATTAGCGCGAAGCATTATTGGATATTCGTCATGTTCTTCGCCATCAACAATATCGTTGGTAGTAAAATTGCACGTCGGAGATATTCGTTTATAGCGTGTAATTCGTACGATCCCTCGGGAATCGTAATTTCCTTAACGTCGTTATCAAAATAAAATTTATTATTCCAAGAATTCACGTTCGATATCGTATGATACGTTTCAAAGTCCGTTATGCCAAGCTCGTAATCGCCATCGTTTAAATCTACAGCCGGAAAGTAGCTTACAGCAAGAGCGCTACTCTTGCCGGTCAACGTAAGTGTGAGTGACATGCTGGAAAAGTGTCAAACGAGTACTGAGTCGCGACGGTGAATTGTCAGGCTTTAAATTCATATCGATCATCGACCGTTTGAAGAAATCGAAGACACAATTGTCCACAAATACTTTGATTATAATTTTGATAGGCCGTGTGATTGTATTCTATATTTGCAATATTCTGTCCATAATATCGCACTAATTCCTTGGGCGGTCGCAGATTTCCAAAATTATCGAAATATACTACACGATCTCCCCTCTTTGCATACGCAACCCAATGAGTACCGGAACCATTGACGTCATCCAAATTGACGATACCGCTCTCATTTCGCCGTACACCGTTTATCGGTATATTATTGCGCCTGAAAACACCTCTAAAAAATTGTATACGCATACGTTTTGCAAATTGTTCCAATTGAACATTGGTTGTTACATCGGCAGGCATTTTTATTTTGACATTTTTTTTTCTTGACCGCTGTTGAGAACCCTCGTCCACGCTTGTATGGAGCGAGGTAAAGTCCGTGACGCGATTATGACGCTGCATTTCTTCGAGCTGACGTTGCGTCGCCTTGCTATCGTTCACCGCCTTCGCGATTCCCGCTGCTCCGCCAGCCAACGAACCGAAAACTCTCAATAATGGTAAAATTGGTAAGATACCACCGCGCTTCGCTATAGGAAGTATTCGTTTTTTCGCAGTCTTTTTCTTCATCAATGATTTTTTTGTTTTCAGCCCCATACCGAATTTTGTCTTTGCTTTCATAGCCGCCCAAACAGCTGTAGCGGCTGCTCTTTCGCCAAGAGTCGAATCTCTTGCGGTAATACGCGTTCGCGCTTTCGTGGCGAGTATATTATCCGCAACATATCGTTAACCGAGATTGTTGCTTCGGGAATAAGCTATGTCGTGCTCGCGACACGCGGCATCCAATGGATTGATCGCCTCTAGCCAATCGTGTTTCTAAATGAGTTCCCGGTCCGCAAAACTGATAGCCTGGAATATATAACTCGATAGGAAGTTCGTTTATCGCACGATTTAACAAACCGTTACCTCTTATAATTTTTGCTGGCATTTGTCACAATTTTTTATTAACGGTGTTGGACCATCGAAATGTGTTTGCTGTAACGTCAAATTATAATGTCGCGTGCATCGACGATACTGTTGAATCTCTGAGTCAGCTTTTATATGTTCGGGAAGCTTGTCCCACAATTGTTCCACGTAGCTACCAAAGTCTCGCAGTAAAGCAGTCTTGGGGATAATCTATAATTGCTCGGTGGTAAGCTCGAGAATATCGCTGTCAACCGATAGAAGAAGAAACATTTCTGAGACTGAGCGGTTTCGATTCGGTGCGCCTCTATAAATAGGGCCCCGATGACTCATTTTTCCAAAATCTGATTTGAGATTCGCGAGAGCAAACATGCGGTTCGCGCGACAAGCGACGATAATCAAAGTGATAAATTTTGACGATAAAACACGAGTAATGTCCGAGAAAGAAATACGCAAGCATGGAAACATGCTGCCGACTACTATACGCGGTATCATTTGCGGTCCTTCGAATTGCGGTAAGACTAACGTGTTGATAAGTTTGATAGAAAGTCCACACGGTGTACATTTCGAGAATGTGTACGTATATTCGAAATCGCTTCAACAACCAAAATATCGATACTTGGAAAATTTGCTATTATCGATCGATGAAATTGGCTATTTTACATTCTCTAATAATAGTGACGTTATTCCACCGAGCGAGGCGCTTCCGAATTCCATTTTTATCTTTGACGACGTGGCGTGCGATAAGCAAGATACGATAAGAGAGTACTTTGCAATGGGTCGACATTCGAGCGTCGACTGTTTCTATCTTTGTCAAACGTATGCCAAGATACCCAAGCATCTTATACGGGACAATGCAAATTTACTGATTTTATTTAAACAAGATGGTACAAACTTGAAACATGTATACAACGATCATGTAAATACTGACATGTCTTACAGCGATTTTCGCGCATTCTGTCAGAAATGTTGGCAACACAAGTATGGATTTGTAGTGATTGATAAAGACAGTTTACAGACTAATGGAAGATATCGAAAAGGATTTAACGATTTTGCAATACCCTAAAGTGGTTAGTCGCTATCGATACATCGATCGAGCAACGTCTAAAAATTTTCGTCCGAGCGCAACATGACGATGACGATTGACAGTGACGATCGTGAGAAAATTGCGAGAGAGATTGTAAAAACGAGCGAATCAATCCGCAAAAAATATCGTTCTTTAAAAACCGGTCAAATGGAGGAAGACGTCGCATTGGAGAGGCACTTTAAACCAATTATCGAACCTCTAAAACAACTTGTCGAAAATACAATCAATGTGGAATCTAATGAAGCGAAAATCGAACCATCGAGTATGCTCGAAGACAAGCATCTGAAAAAAGAGTCTGGAACAAAGCGAACAAGGTCAAATATATCATTGAACGATTCGCTAATAACTTCTACTCCAAATCAATCGAAACGTAAGCGAATGAAACAATTATCGAATGTGATTACTTCTACTCCGATAAAAGATGTACAATCGAGTCAAATATTGCACGAAAGATCGTCTCCGTATGTGGAAGAAGTTTTCGAAACCACGCCTGAAACGCTTGTGACATCGGTTCAACATCTGCTACAAACGTCCGAGGGTCAAAATACATTGCGCACACATCTGGGTCCACTAGGGCAAAAATATGTTGGAGCTATTTTGAATCAAGATAAAAATAACAGTATGGATTATGTTTACGGTGTTAAATTTTGCAACGAAGGAATGATGCTTGGTGATCAAATTTTTGATGTGGATAAAGATGACAATATAATTATCGGTGGAATAAGATATGTGGGAACACCAGGTCTCTATGAGTTGATTTTCAAGAGAATACCCGACGGTGACGTATACAATGATGATGATAAAATTAAATACAAAAATATATTACTGGCGACAAATGCACATAGACGTGGCAATGATATGCGTAATCCAGTGTTAAGTAACAAGGGATACAAGTATAAAAATATAATAGCACCATTAATCTCTATTAAAAATATAATAGCGCCTGGAAAAAAAGCTGGAAGAGGTATAAACATACCGCGCGCTATGACGTTAAACGATAATAAGATCGATTACGTGCATTGGAATGATCCCAACGAGTTGGTAGATCGCTTGCGATTGCTGGAAGCTTCGCGTCAAGCCGGCAACAATGCCCACGACAATGAAATATTATCAATTATCGAGGAACTTTGCGAAGCTGGCCTTATTATAAATTAATCTATGCGTCGGCGAAACGAGTCAGTCTGTCATTATTGTTTGTATCGAAATGTCGATTAATAAATTTGGATTATCGTTGGGAACACCCAGCAACTCATACTATCAATGGAATGGATTACTAAGAAATTACGTGCGCGATAACGCTCTGTGTCAGACAGCCTCTGGCTTTGACGCAAGGTCGCGCAAGATACGACGCGTAGCGCAACCGGAAGATGATACTGATGCAGCAAACAAACAGTACGTGGAAATACGTATCAAGCTTTTGGAAGACAGACAGGAAGAACTTGAGAAAAAAATAGTCACGCTCGAGACGAATGTGCAAACGCTGCAAATAATGATGGATGAGATGAAGAAAATGCTTCGGTATGCAACTCACACGCAGATTACATCTAATTCAGCGCAGGAGAAGAAAGATATATAAAGAATATATGTGGAGGAATTATCTCATTATTGCAAATTATGCCTCGATCAAATATGTCGCAAAAGACCTCTGAAAAACAGCTGCTCGTGGAAGAATTGCATGCTCCAGCGAGAAAAAATTTCCCACGTAGACGTGTCATAGTGCGCGGATACGACGATCTGTGGCAGGCGGACGTGGTCGAGATGCGTCCATATGCACGATTCACCAAAGGCTACAACTATATACTCACAGTTATCGATGTGTTGAGCAAGTATGCGTGGGCTGTACCGCTCAAGAGTAAGAGTGGAAACGAGACGGCTGATGCTATCGCAAAGATAATTCGAGACGATGGAAGATGTCCGAAAAATTTTCAAACCGACAGAGGAAAAGAATTTTACAACACAAATGTACAGAAACTCGTGAAGAAACACAGCATTAATCATTATTCGACGTACTCTATCATGAAAGCCTCGGTTGTGGAACGATTTAACCGAACGTTAAAGAGCAATATGTGGAAAATGTTTACGTTTAATGGAAATTACAAGTGGATCGACGCGTTGTCCCGGCTCGTTAGAGAGTACAATGCGCGAAAACATCGCACTATCGGCATGAGACCTATCGATGTTACCCCCGCGATCGCCGATAAACTTTTAAATACGGTATACAACAACGTAAAGATTGCAGCACCGGCAAGATTCAAAGTAAGCGATCCGGTACGCGTGAGTAAATTCAAGACCATTTTTGACAAAGGTTATACGCCAAATTGGTCGACCGAAGTGTTTAAGATCGTTAAAGTGCAGAAAACTAATCCCGTGACCTATGTACTCAAAGATTCGCGCGGAAATTCCGTCGCCGGCGGATTTTACGAATATGAGTTACAACGCGTTGCCAATCCCGACATACATCTCGTGGAAAAGGTAATACGCAAAAAGGGCGATGAGATTTATGTGAAATGGCTGGGATTTGATGCAACGCACAATTCTTGGATACATAAAAATAATATATTATAAATATGTTAACAATAATACATAATATTAAAGATATTTTACAAATATATAAACAAAATTGTACACTTTATAAAATATACATATAATTTACAATAAATATACATATAATTTTAATTTACAATAAATATACAATTTTTATTTACAATAAATATACATGATTTTTATTTACAACGGTATTTTGTAATGTCCCCACGGTAGCGTGTCGGTGGTTTCGGGTACGATATACCGCTTGTCATCGTACGGACTTAGAGCAATTTTTGTCTCGCGAATAGTGTATACTTCGTGTAATTTAGATCTTATACAAGACTGCTGACGCGTCATTTCAATCTCTTCGTTCAAACACCGCGTGTAATCGTTGAACGTTATCGTTCTCGCGACGACGTTACTCTTGACACCTTTTACCTTTTTTGTGTCTTTCTTACCATCTACTCGCAACGCGTACATTTTTGCCCTAAGCCCGACGAATTCGGTCATGATGGCGCCATTATTTTCATCCTTCATTAAACCCGGTATCTTTTTATTCGCGAGCGGTATACCGTACACATTGTCCACCGCATAATCGCTGGCATCGAATCTGTCAACGTTGCACTTTATATTCTCATATACATCTTCACACTCGATGTGATATATGAGACTGTCGGTGTCGGTGTACATGACTTTACATTTCTCTCGATACATAGGTATCATATAATCGTGATGAAACTCGTACAAACATATCTTGGATATGTCGAGTATACACATACCCACGTAGATTGGTTTATTAAATTTCACCTCGAGATTGCGCAATTCAACGGCGATCAGATTCTCCGAAAACACGCTTCTACTATGAAAATTTGGTTTTGCGATCATTGCCTCTGCGCCATATCTTCCACCCCAATGTGTCACGAGCTTAATATTAACGTGATTGCGCACATTTTCCATCGTTTTGCCAAATACCGCATTATTCATTAATTTATATAAATTTTTTTCAAAATCATTTTTCGCGAGTGTTCGGAATTGTGTATTAAGTTCGATATAACTGCGAAGCCATGGAGATTGCGAAAACTGTAATATTCGATGTATTTTTGTAACGCGAAGTCCGTGTCGCGTGCATTGCTGCAGGTTGCGGTAATGTATTACGTAACGTTTCTTATCGTATAAGGTTGCGAGCAGCTTATCCTGCCGCTTACCAGGTGGTTTGTCGCGTGTCGGGCAAAACGGTAGATCAGTGTGCGCATCGTGAACAGGTTGCGGATACTCGAGATCGACTTCAAGGATGTAGCCTATAGGCGAATCGAGCGCGATCGATGATGTATCAAAATCGGATACGTCGTCGACCCATCGAAAATCTGCATAGGGCAAGGGTTGGCACATTGCCCATCCGTACAAATTATTTACATCAAAGTACGTAAGATATGTTGAAGGTTTCGATGGGTCGTACGACTGCATATACTTGTTATTAGCATGTGCGTATCTGTTGGAACATTGACTCAAACCACCGCGTATTCCGCGTTCGATAAATAAAACCATGTCGATATCCGTAAGCAATTCGAATGTAATATTTGTATGCTTCAACATGGCGTCCCACGTATATCCGGGAAGAGTGTAGTAATACGCGGGGTCGAGCCCATAACTTTTAATACAACTCTCGCGGAAATTTTCAAAAATGTCTGCTAATAACAAGACATCAATTTTGAGATACAAGTCGCTATATTCGCCCAGCGTTCGAATGGAGAACCGCTTCCACACGTTCTCGGCGTGCGCGTAATCGCTCTCGGATATCGTGTCACCGGTCAAGGAACTGTAAAATGATTCGCGCGGCGGTAAACACGTATCTTGCAACCTGTCGACGCAGTCAATATATTCGTACGGAAAGACGCCCTTCCGTGTTAATAAATTGAAATTGTCATTCGATAAATTTTGAAATTCAGATTTTAAAATTTTGAGTTTGTCTTTATTCAAGAATGATGCCAATTTATCGAGACTAGCTGTGAGAAATTTATACGAATCGATAAAACGCAATTTAATATGATGTTTTGATTTCTCTTCGGTAAGATTAACATTTTTCGTAAATGATATATATTTTTCCTTTGTTATTGGAAGTAACTCGATTCCCCCTTCGAACGCTGTAGCTATTTCCTTGATAATGAAGTGCGCGTCGTAGCCGGATAAATTATGAAAAACTATTGGAATGCAAAAAGAATCTTTATAATTTAGATTACAATTTGAATGCGTGGGACCTCTGTATCGCCCGGTCAGATGGCAATGATCGCGTACGCGTGTATCGTCTTGTATAAATGGTTTCTCGCAAATGTGGCATTGTGTCGCGCTATGAAAATTTTCCCATTCATCAGATGTTAAATTTACCATGGGGACATTAGCTGATAAAATACTTTTTACACGCAGTGCTAAATTTTTAAGTTCTTCGACGAACCATGATATGCAATCGATATCGCGACGAGAATGATACGCGGATAACGAATCATCGTACAAACAATGTACATAATATGCTAAGCTAAATACTTTGTGATGTTGGTAGTTTCTCTCTTCCTCCGTCTTCTCTAAAACGCACTCCAGATCGGCGTACACGACGAAAGGAAGCCGCTCCTTCCGATTATAGTTGGTGAACGTGAGCCACTTGTCCTTATCGCTCGGTAATCGGATAGCGCACTCGTTCATCTCGCGACAGTCCACCGTATGTGATTGTAACTTGTTGTTCGAGCCAAAGTAGTGCAAACATCTGTAAAAGAAATAATTTTTAATTTTTGTTCAAAGATTTCTTTAATATAATTTATTAAATATATACGTACCGGTCGCAGATATATTTCTTGTGTTCTTTTTTGCTCAATTGCGAGCTCACGAGGCGGGATAGATTCTTGATCCACGCGAAATGTCCAACGTTGTTGTCTTCCACGTACAACAGGTTGACGTGTTTGTCTTTTTTCAGCTCACTCAGACGTATCGGGACAATGTTCTTTTCCTCGATACTATATACATTGATTGAGATATTGTTGGCATGTTCGAATTTTTTAATTTGATTCACATTCACTGGAAACTCAATGTCCTGGAGATTCAGCACTGTCGTGTAATGCGGGTACGAAGATTCCCGATAAACATGATCTTCAGCTGGGTATAGAGCGGCGACCACAGACCACGCGAAACACGCATTGTCATTAGATTGCACGTTGATTACTGCTCTCTTCATCGTTATTTCTCGCGGTAATT
This sequence comes from Polyergus mexicanus, assembly GCF_030449975.1. Classification (NCBI taxonomy): domain Eukaryota; kingdom Metazoa; phylum Arthropoda; class Insecta; order Hymenoptera; family Formicidae; genus Polyergus; species Polyergus mexicanus. The sequence goes on from NW_027223340.1 coordinate 3,270,426, forward strand.
TTATGTGACATCCCGCGCGCAATGGATTATATTTATTTATATTTACATTTAAATCGAGTATTCGCGATAATGCCCACCCGCTATCGCGTTCTTGAAATTCTTCGAGCGATGCTAGAGTGGGCTCGACAACGCGCCGCTCGTACCATTCGCGTAAATCGGATGTGCGAAAGAGTTCATAGTTTCTCGTATTGATACTTTTATTTGCGCGTTTATCACCCGTCACAAATTCACCATTGAACACTGTATTAATTTTCACACTAAAGTGTTTTTTCAGCATGGTTTGCACGTGTTCGAGCACAATGTCTTTAGCATCCCCGAAAAATTGACGAGGCTCGATGTGATTATGATTTATAACCGCACCAGTCAATATGCGGCTCTCGAACGCCGTATCGATCTCTCGCCAAATTAATCCGTGTTGCCGCGTGCTGCATCCTGCACCCGCGTGTACAAAACGTGTGCGTAACGAGTTCTTCAATCCCTCGAGTCGCGCAATTCGGGCAATCAGCGATTGTCGAATCCCAATCGATAATCGTGGACGTTTGATTCGACTTTGTCCTTCTAATGATTCGATATATTCGTCGCATCGTTGCTCCCACGCAACGTACTCCTCTATCGAATTCATCCTTGCAGATTGCTCGCGTAGATTTCGTTCGGCATTGTTTTCCGCCATATTTCCAAATTTATACAAAAAATTTTTTGCTTACAAGATGTGCTTATTAACAGCTCTTGTCTCGGAACTCTTGGCGAAAATACTGACAGGGTGTGCCTCTTTACCTCGATTTTATATTCTATCTCGATGTCTCTTTCCATCATGTGTATCTATCTAAATCTTTATTTCGCGATTTGTCACGTACATTTTGGCTAATGTCGATTATTGCATTTTGTCGTCTACAGATGATGTCAAATTCCAGGTGTATCGCAAAAGTTTCAAATTACATGCAGCTGTCCAATGTTAGTGCAATTTAATCATGAGGATTATCCTTATATTTTAGTATTTTGTCATGTTTTGACGCGCGCGTTTGAAATCTGATATCTATAGACGATGTCATCGCGAAGCAGCCGCACATCGGCGCTTAAAAATTTTATTACGTTGCATTTTTGTGCATTCGGCTAAATTTCACACCTGGTGATGATGTCATCGCGAAGCAGCCGTATATCGACGCTTGAATGGAAAATTTGAAAAAAAATATCGCGTCATCAATAATCCCCGCCACATTGCAATTTTGAAACGCTAATACATATTTTAAATATTGTCAATACCTTCAGTATTGTATCGACCACTTGTATGAAAGGTTCATATAAAAATGTATCCCACTGAAGGAAGCCGCATGAATTATTACGTTCCGATTTATGATGCTGATGAAACTTCACCGTGTAAGAAGAAGAAATGTAACAAGTAAGTTTTAATTAACTTAAAGAATTTTTATACTTTTTAAATATTTTTTTACATCTTTTAAATATTTATATACATAATATTGTTTCTACTCCCTAGCATTTCATCCGAGCCTCGTCGCGCGGTTCGTATACTCGGAAGACGATACGCCTTAACCCCGACGTCGTACAAATATTTTGACATTGGAATAAACGTTGGAACTGTATCTTGCGTGGAATTGGTTCTCGGCGATAATCGGGGAAATCAAATAATATTGTCTTTTGAAACGTGGAAATCGCTAATGCAGAAACGTGCGGACATTGAACGGCTTCTACAATCGACTGAAATCTCATTGCGGATTTGAGATTTGACATTCAAAGTGGTTAAAATATCTGATTCGAATATTATAAAAATTGGATTATCAAATAATTTTTTATATATGAAACCGCCAACTCTATTCTATTTATTCGATTTTGAAAAATGTATAGATCATATGTATTACTGGTTATGCGAAAATACGCAAATTGTAAATGAAAAATTCAAACAATTGGTAACTGTTTTACAACAGAATAATATCGCTAATGTATGCGACGCTACAAAAAGTATACATGAAAGTGATATGTTTAACAGCGAATCGCTCATTGATTGCGAGTTATTGACATGTGCTGTAAATGATATTCTTCACGAGGCTTGTAATAAATAAGTTATTTTACTAATTATCTGTGAATTCAATTATTTATCCCATTCTTTATGCATGAATAAAAACGGTGTAATAGATATGCACAGTCTGCAAAATTTAACTTGCGGACGCTATCTCTCTTTCAAGTGTATGCGGACGCTATCCCTCTCGCACCGCCTTGCGAATGCCTCGCCCACACATTGCGAACGTCTTGCGCTATCCCTCTCCCACACGTTGCGAACGCCTCGTGCCATCCTTTTCCCACGTGCATGCAAACGCTATCCTTGTCTTACGCTCATATGGACGTCTCGCGCTATCCTTCACCCACGCCCATAGAATATCATTAGCGCTATCCTTCTCTTACACATTGCGGACGCCTCGCGCTATCTCTCTAACACCTACTCGCGGCATCGTACCTTCGCGTTCCCTCTTCCCCGCGGACCCCTCGCCTATCGGTTTCGCGCGATCCCCCTTCCCCCTCACCGCGGACCCCTTGCTTATCGGTTAGGTTAGGTTAGCGGGTCCCTCGCCTATCGGTTAGGACGCGATCCCCCTCCCCCTCACCGCGGCCCCCGCGCATACCGTTCCGTCGCGGTCCCCCTCCTCCTCTCCGCGGACCACGCGCCTACCGTTCCGTCGCGATCCCCCTCCCCCTCCCGGCGGATCCCGCGCCTACCGTTCCGCCGCAGTCCCCCCGCGTGACGTCATACCCCCTGCCGTGACGTCATACCCTCCGTGACGTCCCCCCCCCGGACGTCATACCCCCCGTGACGTCATCCCCCCGCCCAGTATCACTACTGATTGATGTCAGAAAATTCTCCAGATATCGATATTTCGGCTGTTGCAACGACTTTGAGTACAGGTACAGGTTTTTGAAGCGTGTACCGTGCGGACTTTCCAGCAGGCTTACCAGAATGTTGGTTTTACCGCAATTCGAGAGGCCGCAAACGATCGCGCGTATAGTAGTCGGTAGCATCGTACCATGCTTGCGCATCCCCCCATCGATCGTAATCTGTCGTCGCAATTCGTCACGCGTATCGCCAAAGGTTGTCGCACGAATCTCATTTTCACACTATCGACTGAGGAACGCTGGATCGAACGCCTAATTATAGGTGCGTGGAACCGCGAATCGCTCAGTAACAAAAATGTTCGTCCTACTGTCGAGACCTTCCGATATTTGCGATTTGAGCGCCGAACAGTTACAATTTGTGCCGAAAATTGTTCTGCTGCGAATGTGCGGCGATCACGTCCACTACCTATGGGACAAGCTTCCGGAACATATAAAAGTGGATTTAGAGGTTCAACAATATTGGCGCTGTTACGAACATTACAATCAACCGTGGCAGCGAACGCACATCGACGGTCCAGCACCATACGTTGATAAAAGATTGCGGCGAATGTCAACGAAAAGGTAAAGGCCTATTAAATCGCGCGATAAACGCCCTTCCTTTCTAGTTACATATCCCCGGCTATCAGTTTTGCGGTCCGGGCACTCATTTGGAAAAACGATTGGCGAGAGGTGATCGAGGTATAAATCCATTGGACGCGACCTGTCGCGAGCACGATGCAGCATATTCCCGGAACTCGCCGATCTCACCGAGAGACACGCGGCTGACAGGATACTTGCCGAGAAAGCGCGAACTTGCATCGTCGCGAAAGGTTCGACTCTCGGTGAGAGAGCCGCAGCTACAGCTGTTTGGGCTGCGATGAAAGCCAAGACAAAAATCGGCATGGGTATGAAAACAAAGACAAAGACGAAGATGAGGACTACGCGGAAAAGGTCGACGAAAAAACGGATACTTTCGACAGCGAAACGAGGCGGTGTATTGCCGATTCTATCGATGTCGGGCGCGCTCGGATCCTTGATTGGTGGAACGGCTGGCGTGGCCAAGGCGGTGAACGACAGCAAAACCGCGCGCCGTCAGCTGGAGGAACTGCAACGTCACGATCGCGCGATGGAAGGTCGCGGACTTTATCTCGCTCCGTATAAATACGGACAGGGACTGTATCTCGGCCCGTACAAACGTGACCAAAGGAGTGGCAACGAAGAAAAAAAAAGTCGAAAAGACGCTAAAAATGCCCATGGGTGTGACAACGAACATACAATTAGAACAATTGGCGAAACGTATGTGCATACCGTACTTTAGAGGGGTTTTCATGCGTGATTCGTTACCGATCGGTGGTATATATCGAAACGAGAGCGGCATCGTGAATTTGGATCCATTTGGAACACAAAAGAACCGGGTACTTATTGGGTAGCGTACGCAAAGAGGGGAAATCGCGTTATATATTTCGACGGTTTTGGTAATCTTCGACCGCCGAATAAATTGGTGCGATATTTCGGATAGAATGTGACGAAGATCGAGTACAATCGCACGTCCTTTCAAAGCATCTGCGGACAATTGTGTCTGCGGTTTCTCGGAACGGTCGACGACAATCGGTGTGAACTTAAAGCCTGACGATGCGCCGTTAAAACTCAGTATTCGTTAAACAGTTTTGCCGACCTGTCTATGACATTTACGCTGACCGGGAAGAGTAGCGTCCTCGCGGCCCACTACCTTCCAGCCATAGATTTGAGCGACGGTGATTACGATCTCGGTCTAACAAATTTTGAGCCTTATCATACGATATCGAACGTGAATTCCTCGAATAATAAATTTTATTTCGATGAGGATAACACGGAAATAACGATTCCGGAGGGATCGTACGAGATACACGCAATACACGAGTTTTTGAAACGTGCAATTTCACGGAAACGCCCGCGACGCGTAGTTCGTTCCGGCAATCGTGTCGACAAACGCGGTGATATCGCGGTGATATCGCGAGAGGAGACCGTTCGAGCGAAGACGAGGCTGTAGAATATCCGATAGTGCTCCGTGCTAATTACAATACGATGAATAGCGAGATCAAGTGCGCATTCAGAGTAAACTTTAACAAACCCAACAACATTGGATCGCTGCTAGGATTCTCGTCGAAGCGTATATTGCAACCGGGACAATGGCATCAATCGGACATACCGATTAATATTATCAGCGTAAACATTATCCGCGTAGAGTGTAACGTGACCGCTGGTGTGTATGCAATGGGAAACGCGTTCATACGATACATGAATTTTCACCGAGCGTGCCGCCAGGATATAAGATATCGGAAACGCTGGCGCAGATCATTCACCTGCCGATCATCGCGCGGAGCATTACGGATCTAACGATACGCGTTGCGGATCAAGACGGATGATTGCTCGATTTTCGAGGAGAAGAGATCACCATGAGATTGCACGTACGACGGCGACAAAATTAGCGATACATGAGATGCTCGTGCTGAGCGGAGCGAAAGACGCGAGAGATAACGCGACAACAACAACAACAACGTCAACATTCGCTAATATCTAATTATCCGGTTGCACCAAGAAAAAGAAACTCAACGCGTCGAACGTTGAATTTTAGCAATCTTTGGGATTCGCGGTGCGAAATATCTGAGAAAATATGACCGATATCTTTAACATCGAAGGCGAGCCGGTCTTTGACGATCGTATCGTCAAGATCGAGACTCGCACGTACAACCCATGCGCCAATACGACGTTTGAGCACAGCGATGAGATACGAATACCCATACAACAACAGGATCTGTATACGTTGCCGTATGAGAGTTTTCTATATATCGAGGGAAAACTAAAGATAAACAAACCAGCTGAAGGGATTGATTTGGTATTGGGAAATAATTGCGTCGCGTTCATGTACGATGAGATTCGATACGAACTCGACGGTATGGAGATTGATCGTAGCAGAAATGTGGGAATAACCAGCACACTCAAGAACTGTGTAACGATATCATCCGATAGAACCATAATTATGAGGAACGCCGACTAGGATGCGCATAATAACACGAATGGATATTTTAATTTTTGCGTACCGCTCTATATATTATTGGGATTTTGCGAGGATTACAGTGGTGATTAATGCTCGTCACGAATTGATCTTAATACGATCGCGCAACGACAACAATTGCCTGATTGGAAATTTGGTGTTGGAGCCTGTGATCGACATATTCAAGATACAATGGCGAATGCCGCACGTCGTATTGAACGCGATTAACAAGCTGTCGATGCTGCGCGCCTTGGAAAGCGGACAATACCTTAGTATGGGTTTTCGCTCATGGGATCTTTATGAATTTCCGCTATTGCAGCGTACAACCAAACATTCATGGCCCATTAAGCCCGCGACTCAGCTGGAGAAGCCGCGTTACGTTGTTTTCGTTCTCCAGACAGGTCGGAAGAACGTCATGTCCGAGGATACGAGTCGATTCGACGACTGCAAATTGACCAACGTGAAACTCTATCTGAACTCGGAATGTTATCCGTACGACGATATGAATCTGGATTTCGATAAAAACAGATGGTCGATTCTGTACGATACGTATCAACGTTTCTGCAAAAATTATTACGGATACGAGTATCTCGAGCCGAGTCTCACCGTCACGCAATTTTTACGTAACGGTCCGTTCGTGATCATCGATTGCTCTCGATAAAACGAATCAGTCGAAAGCACAACCGTGGATGTGAGATTGGAATTTGGGTGTAAGGAGAACGTGCCGCCGAATACGACAGCGTACTGCCTCATCATACACGATCGAGTGATTCAGTACAACCCATTGACCAATGTTGTGCGCAAAATCACCTAAGTATGGGGGAATGAGACGATATGAAATCTATAATACATCAGGATCAATCGCAGTCTTCTTCTCGACGTGCTGATATAAAAAACGCCATGTCCGTACCAACGTTCGTGGACCTACAAGGATTCTTCGTCGGGATGAAATTTGTTGTAAAGGAGGTGGCGGTGCTGAAAAAGGGAACCGTTCTGGCGCATTACATTTTTACGTACCCCCTACCATGGAATCTCCTCACAAAATCTGACAAATTGTGTGCTTCCTGGCTGATTACGAATCACCATGGATTACGATGGGAAGACAGAAACGTGCTGTACGACATGGCTAAACGCTTGAATACATCCGCCGTGCTTGACACAGAAGAGGATGACGATACGTCGACTCTGGTGTACGTCAAGGGACGCTATAAACGAGAATGGCTGTTGGATTTGCTTGAGAATTATGCGAGAGAAAACCTAATCATCGAGACTTTGGATGCTGATTACGAAGATATTGAATCTTTAAATAATCTAGATGTTACTAATACTATACGATGTGGAAAACATGTTAAGAATTGCGCATTACAGAATGTATTAAAAATATTTAACTGGTGGTCGCAACGCTAAAAAATTGCAATATTTTTTATAAATAAAATGTGTAAACGTATTTAATGTTTTTTATTTCTTATTCTCCCCACTCCTTTCCGTTGTCAAACTTACGTTGCGCGATTCTTGCTTGTACATGGAACCGTCAATTATATTTTTCTTATTTGAACTCGAACACTGTGTTAATCACGAATATTTGAAGCTGTGCGAGAATCTAGAAGCTGTAAATAAGAGTTTCGATCAATTTGTTCGGAGTTTGCAAAGTAATATGTTTGGCGCCGAGAGAGATTCTGCGGTTAAAATCTTGCGCGAAGTCTATGATAAAACATCTATCATAGATTGCGAACTATTAGCTTATGCTGTGGATGAAATTTTGTCTGAAACCTTGAGACGGGGCGATGTATGGTAATATAAATAAATAAATGTGTTAAAAAATGAAAAAAATGATTATGTATTTTTTTCGCTTCCTTTCCTTGCATATCCTCCGTACAAACCGCACGCGATCTTAAGGTACGATGCCGCAATGCGTGGGGGAAGGACATCGCGAAGCGTTCGCATTATCGTGGGAAAGGGATCGTTCGTAAATCGGTGCGATAAGTATAGCGTTCGTAAGTCGGTGAATATAAGGGAGATAGCGCGAGGCGATCGCATGCACGCATGTGGGAGAAGGACAGCGCGAGGCGTGCGAGAAGGATAGCGCGAGGCATGCACGCGGATGATACAGCGTTCGCAAGGCGGTGTGAGAGAGATAGCGCGAGGCGACTGCATGCACGCATGTGGGAGAAGGACAGCGCGAGGCGTTCGCATGAGCGTGGGAAAAGGACAGCGCGATGCGCCCATATGAGCGTAAGACAAGGATAGCGTCACCATGTACAGCTTATATTTCTTATCCTTAAAATTAATATTAATATTAATATAAAATCCTATCAACGCTCGCTCAGACATCGACACCTGCCTTTGTAAGTACACCGATAAACATGTCCCGACGCGAATTCTAGCAGTCGAATATCGGCGCTCGCCTTATTATCTAATTCTAATGTTACGCGCAATAGTGCGCAAGCGGCTCTTCCTGGAAAAAATGAAGAGACCACCGCGATGGTTCTATCTTGTTTATATTATTTATAAATTCGAGCAGCCGGACATCGGCACTCGCCCTTTGTAATACACCGCGCTTATGCTCCCGCGATAAGCTCCCCCGCCCGCGTGACGTCATTCCCTCGCGCCACCAAAATCCCCCTCCGCCCGCGTGACGTCATGCCCCCTCGCCCGCGCGGGACCCCCCCGTCCCTCACCACCCCTCGGAGAACCTGAGTTAGAACTCTCCTATTAACACTACTTACTAATACTTTAGTTGTTGGAACAGCACATAAGTTAAATTTGTGTGTTGCTTTCATTAATTTATCATCCTGTGATGAAAATAGTATTAAGTGAATAACAACTATCTCTTTTGTCAATGTTATTTCATTTTTAAATAGTATATCATTTCCAGTACATCGTTTACATGATTCATTGTGTGATTGATACCAATGTGAAAACGTAACATTTAATAAATCATTAAGAGTATAACTTTTCTTATTCAAATTATTAACAGGAATGAAAATAATAATATCATTATCAACAGTAGTTTTCGTATCACCACAAGTTTTGCACCGCGCAGTTGAAGTTACTTGATATTCTATTAAACTTCTTATACAATCATATTTTTTGCAAAGAGCTATAAGAAAATCACATGCATTTCGTTTTGCAATGCTCGAAAAATATTCTCCTAAACATTGCCGTATTACATATGTATTTAAATTACGCATTCCATTTTTATACCAATGCATTAATATACGTAAAACATCTGATATATCGCAATTAAACAATTGCTGCCTAATGACATTTAAATGTAATAAACATTGCAATACCGCGTTTGCATAGCATGAAACCTCGTCTGTATTTTGGAAACCATGTATGACCCAAGCAGTACTTCGTGGAACTTTTTCATGTGGTTTTTGGACAGAAGTAATTACTTTTGATAATGCCCATAGGACATCTTTTACTTTGCGATAACGCTCTTTTGAAACGGTAATCATTTAATAGTCTTGATTAAGAAACTCTTTCCAGTACCACCTTCTCCGCTAACATATAATCGTAATAATTTATCTGAATCTACAGTATTAATAATTCTGTCGAATACTCGTTTTTGATCCGTATTTAATTTTGTTATCATTTCAGATACATCGATTTCTCGAATTACTTTATCACCAAGATCTTCAAAATCTTGCATCGCTTCACCAGCCTCTATATTTTGAACACCTATCGGATTTTCAAGATCATCCTGAGATCGCTGTTTTTGTAAATCATCTAAGTATTGCTGAACTAATTCTTTTGCAGTTTCAAATGCTTTTTGCAATTCTTCTAATCTTTCATGATATTGCAATGCTTGTACAAGATGCAGTTTTACTTTGTGAAACGATTCGGCATAAGTGTCGCATTAATTTCTAAGATCTTCTAATTTTTGCCATGGTTGAAACATAAGCAATAACGAAAAGAAATAATTTTCCGGTTGTGTATTAATATTATATCTATAATGATTAGTAAGATATCCACGTTGTCGCCGTTTAAAATAATAACCATTATTTATTTTATAATATTCAACATCTTCATTTTTTGGTTTGATTTTTGAGATATCGTACCACTGTGCAAATTCATAAAGAGATATATTTTCTAGTTCGTCTGGTCTATGTGGATAGTGATTATCTATTAAGGATGGATAAAATATATCTGTAGATTCAGCATCAAGAGCTTCAATTTCTTTGCGGTTTTTTAATTTTCTATATCGTATTTGGTTAACATCTAACCATTTGATAGTTGTATTTCGATCAGTTCCATACAAAGGAGTACCTAATAATGTATCAGCAACTTCGAGAGCTCCACATTCTCTATTATTCATAAATCGCAAAGCAATATTCCAAAGATAACTCGCTAATGATTTGTTTTTATTATTCTTACTATCAAGGATAGTATCAGACAACTCACTTTTTCCCGCTTTATTCATATATTTAGTAATGTACCAGGTAAGCAGCGATGATTTTTCACCAATAAATTGTATATCCATATTACCTTCCCATGCAGTAAGAAGAACAGGATTATAATCGTTTATATTAACTTCATTATCTGTTCGAGGAAAATCATAAAGCCTACTTTTATATTTCAATTGTTTTCTACCTGCTATCGAAGTTGCTACATTTCTCATATTCAAAGTCTCAGTAACGGGACGAGGAAATCCAAAACGACACCGACGAATAATCTTACGCCTTACTTTTTTAGAACGAAGACAATAATCATTATGTATATGTCGTTATGCGTATTAACACGCCTGTACAATAATGACGAAATATTTTGATCCGACATTTTGCAGCTTATATATTGTAAAATAAATTTGGAGACTTCTTCAATAGTAGATTCACCGAAAATCGGTGCATTTTTAATCCATATTAATAAGTGGAAATGTTGTATACCTCTACCTTGGTATTCTCGTCGCCAGAAATAGTGCGTTACTTCTCCAATTGGATGATCTTTGGAGCTAATGAAATCAAGCATTGCCCGAAACTTATTATCAAGAAACCTGGATGTTGATACAGGATCTTTAGCAACAAGTACGCTAACGCATAAGGAAGTATCATGCCATTCATTTACCTCACGAATATATTCACCTAAATCTTCTCATAACCACTCACTCGGACTTAAGGGGATCCAAGGCTTGTCTGTTTTACCGACCAAAACGATTATTATTTTGCACACCGAAATCTTTTTTTTAGTTGAATAGAATAATAAATCCTTTTCCACGATTTAAGTACACATCGAAACAAAGATGAGACTTCACGAGTTTATGTTAAAAACGGAAAGAAACTAAAAAATTACAGTTTTGTTATCGGCTTCTGGCGTCAGGTCGAAACAATACTTATGTAATATAAAAGTTTCGCAATGTGTACGTGCAAAATAAGATACCTCTCCGCTCGGAAATGTCTGAAGGAATATAGGTGAACGTTTAAAAACGTGTTTAGAAGCCTAGTAAAAAAGATTACTGTCTGCAAAAATTTCGTGCATATGTGTGTGTGCGAAATCGAGGCTCAAGAGTAATAAAACAGAGCAGTAGATTAGTTGCGTGATGTCGCGATAGACAGAGCTGCAATCGTACATGACAAAGACAGACATAATCGTACTATCTTCGTCTCTTTCATGTGTGAGAGTAATATACATGTACGCACTAACATTATTGCAGTATCTTTTTCCTCTCGATCATACACTCGGTCTCTTTCTAATCGCTCGCTCGCTATGTACTACGTATCGCTTAGCTTCATGCTCCTCGCATATTCACTTACGCGTTCACTCGCGCTTCCCTTTCTCTCTCTCTCTCTCTCTCTCTCTCTCTCTCTCTTCTTTCTGCTCGTTCATTATTGTATTCTTTTATTTCCATTATTATATTTTTTTATTTGCTCAACTTTTATTCTTTCTATTCTCGTCTCCCTACATGAAAATAAATAAATTTATTTATTTATGTTTATTTGAAAAATCATAAATGAGATACACAAGTTATTTTCTTTTTTTATTTAACTATAGTTAAATACAACACATGTACATACAAAAATACACATAATTAAATACTTTTTCTATTTATGACATACATAATATCTCATTTATGTTGTATAAAATAAAGACGAATAAATTAATGTATTATTATGTATAATTGGAAGACGAGAATAGAAAGAAAAAAGTCGAAGAAATAAAAGAATATAATAATGGGGATGAAAGAATACAATAAAGAACGAGGAGCAAGCGAGATGACAAACATCAAAGAGTTCCGAAGTCTCGCTCACGAGGCTCTCTTTATCTATAATATCTCGGGTTACATATCGTTCGTAAAATTTTTGTTTTTTGTATTTTATCGATATTAAAATAATTCTAATAGATTAATGAGATTCTTGCGATTAAAATAATACTAAACATGACATAAATCGGATAATTTTTAATCAATTATGTTATTAAAATTATGATTACTTATTTTATTTAAAATTATCCGATTTATGTCATATTTGGTGTTATTTTAATCGCAAGAATCTCATTAATCCATTATATTTATTTTTATACTAATAAAATACAATATGAAAGTTTCAGTTTTTATTTTATAAGATGTTTATATATAGTAGATAAGGAAAGATCCCCGCGCGATGCTGGAGGGTCGACAAAAGCGAAAGCGAGAAAGAATGAAGGAGCAAGCGAGACGACAAATATCGAAGAGTTCCGAAGTCTCGCTCGTGAGGCTCCCTTTATCTATAATCTTTCACGTTAGATTAATATATATAAATTATTATAAAATTTATATATATATATATATATACAGGGTGTCCGGCGTCAACCGCATCACCGGTCATGTGCAGGTAGAGCAGGTGAAACCGAGAAGAAAAGTCCTCTGTACCAATTTTTTATATAACACTTAATAAAAGAGTTATTATTGAGTAAAGTCTGGCCAATCAGCGCCGATCTTTAGCCGGGCGCACGTCAGTGAGCCGCGCGCTGTGAAGTGTGCAGCGGCGCACACTATTGACGCCGGACACCCTGTATATACAGGGTCATTCAAAACAACCTTCTGTCCTTGCAATGTCATATACTTGACACTATTCTAAGAAGATTTTTCTTTTGCCAAAATTTTTTCCGAGGCTTAGTTTTTAAATTATAAGACAAAATAGTTAACGAATTACAGGCCGCGTACGCGAGGCAGGCAGGAGCGGCGCAACTCACCGTCCGATGCTGGTGATTACGTGAGGCGCTCGCTGAGATCAACTGTTTGCTACATGCGATGGGGTGTATGTGTGAGAGAGAACGTATACGCGTATACACACACATACACATTCTCTCTCTCTTTCTCTTTTACACCCATCGCGTGTAGCAAACAGCTGATCGCACACACGCACTCTCTCTCTCTCACTCACTGACTCTTACCTTGTATGTAGAGATTCGTTGCCCTCATACGACTCAAGAAGTAATATTTTTGTATGATACAACGAATAACTAACAAACTTTTTTCACTCACGAATTGTACCACTTATCGAACTTTTACGAATTAATTCACGCACTTTATCGATAAACTGAATTTATTAATGATTATAACGGTTAATCACAACTACCGATTACTACCGATTAATTATTAAAATAACTTGAAGAAAGAAACGCGTTATTCGATGCGGAGACTGCGCGACGACAACAAGCAGGTTATGTTAGTACTAGCGTTGTCGGCTGCCGGCTGCCGAACGACTGAATGTATCACATTACGCGTGTTCGACGCGGACGCTATCATGTGTCCTGTGATCGGCTAAAGCCTCCGACATTGTAAATTCGATAGTTTCGAAAATATGAAACTATAAAATATGAAAATATAATGACGTATAATAAAATCGTTTTTTTTTTAATAATTTAATTTATTACTCGTTTGCCTTTTTGCGCAAGCGAGACATGAGAAAAATGATTTTTATGTCTCTGCGAATACAAGGTGTTCCACGTAGAAATGTGTTGGTCGCTCTGAAAAGAGCGGATTGTCTTTAGTCGCTCTGAAAAGAGCGGATTGGTTTAAAGTCGAAAACATTTTATAAAAGGTGCTCAAAATGACCGCCATCCATCCTAACGCAAGCTCTCATGCGTTTTAATAAATTTTTTTCGACGTTTTCCATTATTTCTTCGTCGATATTCCAAATTGCATGTCGCAATCTTGTATGTAGATCATCGATATCCTCGGGAAGCGTTTTGTAAATGACTTCTTTGCAATATCCCCATAAAAAAAAATCTAATGGGTTGAGATCCGGTGATCTTGCAGGCCAACGTATTAGGCCATACCGACCCATCCAACGTCCAGGAAACTGCTCGTTTAAATAATTTGTAACGATCCTGGCGCTGTGTGGCCCAGCACCATCTTGTTGAAACACGATCTTGTTCCTGTCTAATAATGATACTTCTTCTAAAAAATCTGGCAGATTTTCTTCCAAAAATTCCAAATATGTTTGGCCAGTTAAAATATCTGGAAGAATAACTGGACCAAGTATTTCGGTTCCCATTATCCCAGCCCACACATTTATCTTCCAGCGAGTTTGGAAGTTTCTTAATCGCGTGACTCTGGGATTTTCTTCGCTCCAAAAATGCATGTTATGCGAATTGAAAATTCCCTCTCGTGTGAATAACGATTCATCGCTGAATATCACACGAGAAGAGTATCTTGGATTTCGATTTACTTTCCTCAGAAAATTTTCGCAAAATGTACGTCTCGCTTGAAAATCTTCTGGTCGCAAATCTTGCACGCGTGTGTAGTGATATGCATGCAAGTTTTCTTCTTTTAATATTCTTTGCACAGTTGCATAAGGTAAATCGTGTTCTCGAGCAACCACCCGAATACTCGTTTCGGGTTTATGCTCGAAAACACGTATAATTTGCTCCGCGTTCTGCAAATTTCTTGCATCGCGATTTCTCCCAGTGTCGTGTTTATTTGCAAGGACACTGCCAGTCTCGTATAGCCTCTGAGCTGCTGCAAGTATTACATGAGCCGATGGATGTCTTTCTCGATTTGGATATAATTCGGCATATCGTCTTGCAGCTAGATAATGCTGTCCTTGACATTCGCCAAGGCAAAAAAAAGAAAGAGAGAGAGAGAATAGGAATGAGTAAGCAAGGGAATGGCTATACAACGATATATCGATTAATAATTCACATCAGTCGCTAAACATTAGTGAGCATAAAGTATTGCTACGGAGAAAGATCCAACTATTTCCTTTGTTTTCTTACTTTTGGCACTTGTATAGACACTTGCTCACTTACACTCATATCCTCTTTCTCTTTGCCTATTCTTCTCTGTCCATCTTTTTCTGATCCGAGCATACTATATGTGTGTTATATATTATCTATATGCGATCTATTCGTGAACTGGTTGTAAATATTTCATACTAGATGCGGTTTGCATGTGCGCTCTAAATATTGCCAAAATATTTGATCCCAGAAGCGATCTTTTCATGAACTGGTTGTAAATATTTCATACCAGATGCGGTTTTGCATAATATATTTTGCATTATTATTTGCTTTCCATTATATCTATTTAGCAAACAAGTCATAAATTGTGACTTGTAGAAAATTATATACAAATATTGCTAATATCCTTTATATATATATACCATATATATATATATATATATATATATATATATATATATATATAATAAATATCGTTGGAAAGAAACGCCTAAATGCAAATTTAAATCGGAGAGACGAAAAAAAATATATATATGGTTGCGTTCTCACGGGAATGGGCGATGGAGGGACCCATTTTATATTTTCAATATTTAGAATATTGTAAAAATATATTCTGTTGCGATCGAGACAAACAATTTATTATAAATCTTTATTACAAATATATAAACATTTATGTATACGAACAAAAAAAAGACATAATATAATATATATTTGTATAAATAATACATTGTTGTGTTATATCCATTGATTATATCGATTGAAAAAAATGAACTGCATTGTATAGATCGCAACTTATAGAAAGTTACATGATAATATCCAGAATATATGTATATATATCATACTATATATATGTATATTTATCATAATATATATATCATACTATATACCATATATATATATATATCTTAATATATATATATCATACTATATGTATATATATCATAATATATGTATATACAAATACATCTGTATACGTCTATGTACATATTATACATATACATATATATATATACACAGCCAAATGTTATTCCTCTTGGAAGATATATGGGAAGACACATAGCCCGTATGAACAATGTGAAATTGTGTTCAAATATGTGATAAAGGCAGACATGTCTATATTATATTGTTATCTATACGCTTAGGTACGCGTGCGAGGCGATAAAGCAGTAGAAATACACGATGTTGTCTAATTTCCACATATTGCACAATGCGAACACAATGCGAAGTTGCTTTTAATAACACGCATAAATCATGCATAAATATTAGTATCGGCACCGACGAGATACTATTAAAGACTGATGGTCTTACGAGAGTTAGTGTGACTGGAAAAAGATCGCTGCGCACTAGCGTCCTCTCAGTAATATTGCGGCCAGAATGAGAAACAGTATCTAAAATCTAAGAGATGGTAAAATAATATATAGTAACACGAGAAATGTAATTATTCGGAAAAAATATCAGTTCAGCATCCATATATACGAAATATTTCGTATATATGGACTCTGAAATGATATTTTTTCGAATAATTGCATTTCTATATATATACATATAATTCTTTTAATAGATCGTACATGTATTATTTCGAAGTGACGATATTTCTTTTCGAATAATTACATTTCGCAGTAATTTTTGGAAAGAGAAGTTTAAATCTTAAATTTGTTATATTTCCCATGTTATTTCAGGTATATGTATAATTACACACACACATACACATATTTTTTTTATATATGTAATAATCATATATATCTGAAATGTAACGTAATATAATTAATTATATATAATATATCTACATCTGAAATGACATGGAAAATGTAACAAATTATAATAATATTAATGTGTCAATTGTTAGCTGCTCATACAGAGCATTTCCAGGAGACGCCACGTGGAGGCCAATTGACATGTAACGTAGAATTCTTTTGAAATAAGCATAACATAATACATACATATATATATATATATATATATATATATATATATATATATATATAATTTTATGTGCGCAGATATGAAACACACATGTTTGCGCATAAAAAAATAAAGTATAAAATCAATAAAATGTACTATAATTGTAAAGAATTCTAAGTTAAGTGTCTCCCTTTGCAGTTCGGTCCATCATAAAACCGCAAACTGCACACTATCCTACTTTTCATAAATCGCTTCATTAGATAAATCACGATTTATATGTTCCGTGTTAAATATATATGCCTTTTACTCGATCCGCATAAAATGCCACGAGTTAATGTAAAATATTTTTGATCGTACCGTTCTAGGAGCCGCGATCTTTTTACTCGATCCGCATAAAATGCCGCGAGTTAATGTAAAATATTTTTGATCGTACCGCTCTAGGAGCCGCGATCTTTTTACTCGATCCTCATAAAATGCCGCGAGTTAATGTAAAATATTTTTGATCGTACCGCTCTAGGAGCCGCGATCTTTTTACTCGATCCGCATAAAATGCCGCGAGTTAATGTAAAGATATATTTTACATACTTTGTATATTCGTCAGCTTTTGTGGAGGTTTATGCTGAGAGCGATTTTTTGAAATCCTTAATTGCTCTCCTAACCAAATTAAATCTTTATGTATTTTTACTTTCATCATATAATATGCAAGATCCTTTCGGTGGGAGCTGCAAGTATCATGTTGAAACCAACCGGGATATTGCATGTCTACAGCTTGTATCATTAATGGAAATAGGATATCTAATATGTTATAATTCCCTCTAATATTAGGATAGCCTGCATCAAATATTGCATTTATTAGCTTAAATACAAATGAAAACTCTGCTGTAGGAACATTTAATGTCCTAATTCTTGATCGTCATGAGTCTCATATGCTCGGAAAAATGTTAAAATTTGTCTTGCATGTGTCAGTTCGTGATTTTTGTTAATAAATGAGATATGCGACATTGTTCGCAACCAGATTTTGTAACACATTTTTTTTTGCCACAAATCCTGCAAAATATTCAATAACAGATGCTTCTAAAGTTTCATCATTTGCATATGATGCATCAATAACAGTTTTTTATACGTTAATCAACATATTTTCATTATCATTACTTTCATAATCGTTAATTATATTTATTGGCGCTGTTAACTCAACATGAGATGTTTTATCAATGTCAGATGTATTTTTATGTATTAAATTTGGAAGTAAGATTTCATCTTTATCATCTAAGCAATTTGCAAATTGAGGAGGCTTAGATAAATTTAATACAATGTTTTTTTGCAATAATAATCGAAAAACTTTTGCAGTAGGATTTTGATTATATGTTCCACCATACGTACGTATCATGGAAAACAAATTTTCCAACGGATCTTGGTTTACTCTAGAAGTCATAAAAAATTTAATTTCTTCACGTTTCAAATCATCCCATAATAGTAAAATAGCTTTTACAGAAATTTGTAATCCCTCAAAACATGGCGGTATTTTATTATTATTATTTGTGATAGTGCGCCATTTGGAACAATTTTCCAATAATTGTATTAAATTATTTTCTACATCTAACCGATTTTCTGATAACGCACAAGCATTTGGATTTGGATGATTACAATTTCGACTATTTAAAGAATCGAAACTGTTATTAAGAATTGTAAAAAATTCAGCAGTATGCATTACAGTTTCACTATTAATTCCGCCTGTTGTTCCTGCAGTTAACAAAGCTGCTGATACTCTGCGACTGAATATCTGCAGAGCTAAACGGCATTTCATTCTATCAAAATTATTAGGATTTATATGTCTTTCTGACAATTTGCAAGCCGCTCTTGTCGCTTTGCCATTTTCTAATTGCCATAATGACCGTACATCATTTCACGATGCTATTTTATTATCATCGTATAATATATCATACTTTAAGAGCTGATTTCTTTTTTCTTTTTTTTTTTTTATCGATTTATAAATATGTGGCATATCCAGTATCCAGTCTAGTCCGCACTTGTCTATATGATACGTTTTACGAGCTATCTTTCCTGGTTGTCCTAGCGCGGCTCGTAAAAAACAAGAGCGAGAGCGAGAATAAGAACAGAGCGAGAGCAAGAGCAGAGCGAGAGCGAGTTCCGTAAGATGATCTATCATCAAAGAGTTCCGAATGTTGTACGAGAAGCGATGTTTCGCGGGCCTTATCTTTTTGACGCGACTCGCCGAATGCGAGAGCGAAATAGAGCAGAAAGTGAGTGAGATGATCCATAATTAAAGAGTTCTGAAGCTCTTATAATAGGCTTTTCCTATCTATGATAATTTACAAATGTAAACATTTTATAAAATAAAAATTAAAAACTCTACTTTTTACTTTTTCTTTTAAAAATAATTTTAATGAATTAATGAGATTTTTGCGGTTAAAATGACACCACTCACACACACACACATAACACGATTCGAACGTAATTCGAATAATTTTTAATTAATTAAATACGTGCAAAAAAATTTATTATATGATTAATTTAAAATTATACGAATGTGTTTGTTGCCATTTCAAATAAAAACATTTTAAATAAAAATCTTATTAATCAAGTAAAATTACATTCAAAAATATAAAGTAAAAAGTACGAAAATACGAAATTACAAAAGGATAAGTAAAACAGAAATAATAAGCTTTAAGATTTTTTGATGTTTGCTTACAAGATATGAGGGAAAAGGAAGGAGAGAGAAAGAAAGAGAAATTTTCAGGAGAAATTTTTGTTATATTAATGATAATAAAGATGTTTTTATTATTCAGTAGTATTTATTATATATTCTATTAATATAATAAATATATTAATAAAAAATTATATTTATTATATTAGTAAAAAAAAGTATTATATCATGCATGTTTAATACAAAAAGTATACATATATACATATATATATATATATATATATATATATATATATAATATATAACATATGGGACCTTTAACATTATATTATTAATTGATTAATTACAATTTTGTGTGTGTGTGTGTGTGTGTGTGTGTAATTAAATTTAATATCTATTCCAAAAGTGGTAGAGTGACATTTATAATGACGTATTTCAATGTCATAATCACATCTTTTTGATACATTTTTTGACATCGTCACTCTTGCTACTCGGGTACATGTGTAAATTAAAGAAAATTATTAAGAAATATTAGAGAGAGAAAAAGAAAATAAATCAAAAAAGATATTTATTAATAATAAAAGATATAATAATATAGTTTAATCTCTGTCAATAACATTTCAGAGACATTTAAATAGCCATGTGCGATAGTTTTATATATATTAATTTATTTATATATTATTTTATTTATATATTATAGCCCATTATAGTTTATATTTAACATAATTGGTAATTTGCATACATGTAAAATAATGTATCATATTATATATCATATATTATATATTATATGTATAGTAATTATATACATATAATTAATATGTGATATATAATAATATTTAAATATATATAATTCATAGATTATTTTCTTCATTAAAAATGAATCTTTTTATTTTACAGTACAAAATACATATATTATTATTTTATTTTCCACATCTTTTTTACTGTATGTTCAACTTTCCATTGTCGATAATAATAAGATATAGAATATGTTCTTATTTGTTATCCTGTGTGCAGTTAAAACGATCTATAATGTCATCATTCTTCAATTACCTCCGGGCCCACCGGGCCCACTTGATGGTCACAAAAATTTACCCAGGGCTGACGGTCTTTAATAGTATCTAGTCGGTGGTATCGGTAACGGCAAAACCAAAATTTTCGGTATTATCGATAATCGTGTCGATAATACCGACAATTTTAGTTCTGTTTAGATGAGGGCGCTAACCCGTCGGAGTTCGCTCGTCGCTTTTGGATCCCCTTAATGTTAAAAACCATGTTGCAGGTCCATAATGCTGTGTCATACAATTTAAATCATTTCTTGGTCTACGCCAATATTGCTCTGTATTTCGAAGTGTGGCAAATATTGTACTCAAATTAGATTCCAATAATTCTTTCGACATTGCTTCTAAATATTCAGCCGCCGTGTAACGAACGCGCGGATTAGTTACGTTCATTTTATGATAAATTCCACGACTTAACTGACGAATATTCGCATCGTTCAATAAATAAAATAAATATTGTTGATTTAGTCTGTATTGTGGATGTTTAGATGCAAACATTTAATAAATTCATGATAAAAAAGTTTGACTTGCCTAATCTCATGTTGTCCATTAATACCAAAAGGATATAAATCTGGAAAACACATTAAATCTAAATATTGCTCACGATTAACCAAAGGCAAGTCCTGAATTTTTAACATATGATATAAGGTTTACGCAGTTTTATTTGCTTTCTTTTCATATAAGGAATAAATAGTATATTGTTCGTAATAACCATCATTTTCATCAGTAACTTGAGTTAACATTGCTTTCTGTTGACCCTCTAATGTAACTTCCATATTATTTTTGATCTCTTCTATCGGATTATTTAATAATTCAGGCTCGTCATCTAATGTTACTTCTGTATTATTTTCTGTCTCTTCCATTTGGAATTCTGAATTTTTTATTTTTGGTGAACATAAATCATTGTGATGTCGTAACCTGACCAATTTTTTAATACATTAAAGGATAAAACAATAAAGTAAAACAGAAAAGTGTAAGAAAGAGCTGAATAAAGCAAAGCAGTAAAATTAGAAAAGAGATCAAGGAAAGATAATTAAAAAAGAGTAAAGTAATAAAAGAATATTAATAAAATAAAAGTAAGATACGTGACTAAAGAGAAGGAAGTCACGGTCAAGTTCTCGGAAGCTCAGTAAGCCGCTGACGAGACAGACTGACAAGCGGAGCACGAGACATGCTCCGGTCAGAGACACCACACTCCTCCCCAATATCAACGACCTAATTAATTAAGATATATAATAAGCGCGAGATGCACCGACGGGGGCTACTCGCTGGCTACTCGCTCGCTCAGTAATAGTATCGAAGTAACACACGTATCGCGCCCGACTATTATAATCGCGAATAAGTGAAAGTGTATTAAATCTTGCAAAATATACTAAATTATACCTAACGTCCGGGAGTGTCTTATTTCGAGCGTGGATCCTAATCCTTTGGGCGTACAAATCCCGAAAGACCTCTTCCTTAGCAGCTAGAGGCACAACAGTGATTATTTGGCAATATAATGTGAGAATATAAAGTATTGTTGCGTTTTAACCACATTAAAGCGTCAAATATTTTTTTAACATCAACTATCTCTTCCCAAATAATCTTTGATTTTGTCGGGATACCTCTAATTAAAATATATAATTCGTGATTATTGTTTATTGGGTCAGTAGTGGAATATAATTTATTCAATGTCTCCTGTAAGGGAAGTGGTAAATGAAATGTTCTACCTTTAACATTCTGTACCATTTATCTTTGAGGTAGCTTTTTATTAATAACAGTTCCCATTTTGAGGACAGTTTGAAACGCTTTAGTTCTCTGTATAAGAATTTTTTCAAATGTGTTAAGAGATAATATTACTTCGGGCACATCATTTGTGAGGAGATTATTTTTTGTTGTTGTACATGTACCATTAAATCTCTCTAAATTTGAATATCTATTTGTGCTTGAAAACTATTGATATTAGAAACATTTTTTTTATAACACAATTTCTCACATGATACGCAAATATGCCGTGGTGTGTCTATTGAACGTTTGGTCAAAGCCTTAAACGCGTTACGATATTTAGAAATAATATCATCATCGCTCAGAATTGTATCTGTCTGTTGATGTTTGTATGTATCTGTTTTTTCTTGTGCAGAAGTTACAATTTCTTGTAATGTGTTCAAATCGGCACAAGTTAATGCCTTATCGAGATTTTCCACCTTTCGATAAAAATTTATAAGTTGATAAATTAAACGTTTAATATTTCTTACTTTTGGAAAATGAGGCGGTAATAATTGAACTGGAAAAAACATTCCTTTGCAAAGTGTTAAATCAATATGACAGCTACGCGTATGGTCCAATTTCTCATTTGAAGTTTTCATAATACATTCATGAATATTTTGTATCAATTCTGGTACATTCCTTAAAGTACATGTCTTTATAGTTTGGAGGAATTTCTGGTAACGGCCAATTAAAAACGGATCGTTTATTTTACATGAAGTATCGCACAACCACGATTTTCTTGCTTGTACTTTTATTAACGGTAATATATTTACTACTTGTCCTTCCGTATTTATTACCAAAAGATCTGATAAAGTTACATTATGGTATGTAGAATCAATAAAATAATTTTCGGATGAGGCTGTATGCCTAGATATGCCACATAACGCATGTAATTTCTCTTCAATTGTAAAACATTCAGCGACAAGAGTCAAACTCACTTCCGATTTCTTTTTAATCAAAGCTAACATTTTGTATATATTGCGAACATGACTGTTTCTAATGTACATACACCAACGTACGATTTTTTCGGCTTCTAATTGTTTCTCAATATGGCCTTTAATTTTGAGCTGTTTTACAATATCTTTTATAAATATTTCTAAAGAATGACGAAGTTTTATGGTGTTTTTCGACCAAAATTTTTCATATTTTTTAATAATTTTTTTTCCAATATCGTGACTTTTTATTGCAAGCACTGATTTTTGACTTCTCTGATAATATCGTTTATTATAAAGCCATTCACGATTAAGATCTAATTTTTTTCGTCTATCTTGCTTACGCTGAAGGTTCTTAGAATAACGTATACGTTTTTGTGTACGTTGTTTTACAATATTCTGTTTATACAAATCCCGTTTCTTGGCACGATTATTTTCTATATCCTGATTGTATCGATATCGTTTCTTAGCACGATTGTTTTCTAAATCTTGTTCGTGTTACGTCCAGACTCGGGGAAGGATGAATCGATGGAAGGGCGTAACAACTATCTTTTATTATCCCGAAGTTTAAACGTCTCGTGGCGTTTGGAATCGGGTCGAACGAATTGACAGGTCCGCAAAGCAGGTAAACGACTGAGTCGCTATTACATTGTTTTCGGAAGTTCGCTCGGCGGTCCCTTTTTGGTAAGAGAATTTAATCTCTTTTACGCGGGATGGGACCAAGTGCGATCTTTATCTAGGAACGAGTGGGGAATTAATAAAAGGTTTACTTGATTT
Source organism: Polyergus mexicanus (assembly GCF_030449975.1). NCBI lineage: Eukaryota > Metazoa > Arthropoda > Insecta > Hymenoptera > Formicidae > Polyergus > Polyergus mexicanus. The sequence goes on from NW_027223340.1 coordinate 3,294,579, forward strand.
TAATTAACAAGTTTAAATTTATTCATTTTAAAATTAATGATAGGTATACATGAAAAAAAAGAATAATAATAATAAAAATATAATGCTGTTTGAGTTCTTAATATGTGCGTGTGTGCATGTGTGTATGTGTTTAATTCGCGGGTGTTACATTAATACGGAGGGCATCAGTCAGAATGACGAGGGAAAGTTTCTACCGTTAAATTTTAGGTTCTGACTGGTTAATACAATATGAAGATTTAATAATAAATAAAAAAAAATACATGTGTGTGTGTGAGAGAGAGTGAGTAAGAGAATGCGGTATGAAAGAGGGAGAGAGAGAGAGAAGGGATATTTTTTGGCTTTAATTAATCCTGGTAGGACGAGTCGGCTTCCAGGTCGGGTAATTCGTTGCAAAACTCCTCTATAGCTTGCTCGAATTCCGATTCTGAAAGATGCGGGGAAGTTGGGGGTGAATTTTTCAGGAGGACAGTAGATAGGGAGGAGAAGGAACGAGGGGAAAGCGGAGGTTCAATGACTGGGGTGATATGTTCGGGGAAGTAGATTGGGGAGTAGCTGGGGGAGGAATAGTTAGGGGGAAGAGTAGGTCTAACAGATACTGATGTTGAATTGTTAATATGAGTAGCGCAGAATCTGCATTTTACAGGCGTTCGAGTCCTCCGGCTCCTGCGAATGACTGTTTGGCTAGGCGATAAGGTGTGAGTAATGCCGGATCTGGTTTTCACTATGAAACCAGCGTTAATATAATACTATAACGTAATACGTTATGTCTCGCGAGGGTTAATAGCGCAAAATAAATTGGATGAATGTGACTTACTTTTTATCCCGTAAATGAAGGTGCGGATTTTACTAAGGTGTTGAGTTGCTGGGTTCCAGATTAGTCGGGTTGCAGTCAATCAGCGATGAGTGCACTGGTATAAATTTTCTAGTTTGTTTTTCACGGTGTCAGGGCACTTAATGAAACTTATGTGAAACTGGAGAGTACGCACGCAAGTAAGTAAATAAGTGGCCCTTTGAGTCCTCTTTTTATATCTCTTTTTTAGGGATGTATTCTAATTTCTAAGAGTGGGAATCTTCCAAGTCTCCAACAAATTAAAAATTATGCCAGTGCCCTCATTAGGCAGGGTGTTTCTCCTACTTTTCGAATTTTTACCCGTGGTGATCGTCGATTGGTGATCTCGATATCAGTTCAAGTCTCTTAAGCATTAGATTTCCCTTGCGCACGTGATCTGATTAGAAAAGGTCTTACTTCCTTATGATTATTTTTATCGATATTAATGTAGCTGTCGTTACTGAATATGTCGTCACAGGAGTTTCATCATTATTGATTTAGTTACGTTTGTCGGATATTTTCTTAGAAGGAATTTTATTATCTTTTCGATATCAATTTATTCTTCCGTTGGAAAATTCTATTTCGAGGATATCTACTGATTTTTTATTTACTTTTAGGCGACTGGCGCGGTTTTGTCACCGGTCTCTCGCGTCTTTCCCACGGTTGCTCATAGATATCGATATTGACAAGTGACTAAATATTTAAAGAAATGCGTGGCGCAAGATGCTCCATTTACCGAACGACTCATTTTTATCATCGATCGATTATCGTTGCCGTAACATTGCGGAAGGAAGGAATCGTGGAGTTGCCAGGACGTAACATTCGTATCGATGTCGTTTTTAGCTCGATTATTTCCTAAATCTTGTTCATATCAATATCGTTTTTTAGCCCGATTTTTTTCTATATCTTTTATATAATGTGTCTGCTCGTTAATAAGTAGATTTTTTAAATCTTTCACATATTGTTCTTTTTTATTAATATCTTCTAATTGGACAGTATCTTCACATCGAGAACGTTTCTTAGTACATTTATTTTCAGAATCTTTGTTTGTATAAATTTGTTCGTAAGTTTTGATTTTAATTGTTTTATTGTTATTACATAAATCATTGTTAATGTCACTATTATTGTTAATAATTTTGTAATCAGTATCATTTTTAATATAATGTTTATTTTGAAAATATTTATCAGTTTCATTAATATCATTTGTTGTTTTTATAAATTCTTCTCAAGTATTTTCGTCTGGTAATCTTAATAATTGATTATTACTTAATTTTTTCTTAGATCGACTATTGTAAACTTTTTCCAAACGATTCAATTTTTGTTGCTCTGTCTCATGTTGACGTATCGTACATATACGAATAGCTTCAGCTTCTCTCGCTTTGACTACTCCTAATGGAAGTACTTTTTGAGGAGCACCATATCGTGAATCTTGTGGAAAATGCTCAATTACATTAAATTCAAAAATTTTCATTAAATGTAAACGCATTAAACTGTGATCATATTTTACTTTCTCGGGTTTAATATTAAATAACAATGAAATCGCAAAGGCTATTGCAAAAACACCACAATCGTTACCGTTCGGTTGTTGTTGCACAATAGGAAACTTGACAGGATCCCAATCAGCCAGGTCTGTTCTAACAGATATTGCCAAGTGCTTGCTACAAATTATTGTCAGTAAAAAAGCTACAAATTTGGTACAAGAGTTGTTATTACCGATTAAGCTGGCAGATTGCCGGCAAGAATCAAGCAAAGCTTGCTAACATAACTACACAGCAAATTGGCGGCAGAAACCGAGCAAAGCTTGCTGACATGACTGACATCAGATTGTCGGCAAAAACTGAGCAGGATCTAGAGTGCGCAATCTGATGGCAAATTGGCAGCAAAAACCGAACAAAATCTGCAGCTTATTACAAAGTATTATAAAATAGTTCAGTCGCTTATCGCTATGCGGCGCGTTATTCATTATCTATACCCGTATTCAAATTCTTGTCATGAGTGTATATAAAGCCTACAAAATGCTAATAATATTATAATATATATATATTTCTATCAGTTCAATGTTTGACACAATTCTTATACAGAAAATTCAGATATTGAATTGATTTTTGGCAAATCAGACATATAATTGTTCGATTTTCACTTATTCAAACAATTTCTGTCCAAAAAGATCTTTAATTTTATAAATTAAGTTATTTGAATTTACCTATATGTTTTAACATATTAATATATGATTTTATATAATGTCTAATTATCTAATGGTCATTTTATGACCAAAACTTATCATCATTTTGTTACTTAGGGTTAAGGCTTTAAATCTATTTAAATATATGCTTTTATATGAATGGCCAAAAGCTGCAGAATTTGTTCGGTTTTTGCTGACAATCTGCTATCAGATTGTCTTGCGCAGATCTTGCTCGATTTTTGCCATCAATTTGACGTCAAATCATGTCAAGCTTTGCTCGGTTTTTGCCGTCAATTTGCTGTCAGGTTATGTCAACAAGCTTTGTCACCAAAACACAAGCTTAATGCGGACACAGATGGCACTGGATTTGTTACCAAGTTTTGAGCGAATTTGATGCCAATTTGGCAACAATTTGTTATCAAATTGCTTACTGGGATATTTCTCAAAATCATATATTGGAAATAATCTTTTCAAAAATTGTTCGTGATGCTTATGCAATTTTTTATAATTTAATGAATCATAAATAAATATATTCTTTGTATTATAATAACTACATACCCAATGTCCATCATATAGACCTGATGAACTATGCAATATTTGTATATGTTTTTTATTCTCTGGGACAGGCTGAATCGTATCAAGACATTGTATTCGCCATGTATCAACAGGTTTATAATCTGAACAGTTTTTTAAAAGATGATTGAAATGTTCTATATGCATGTCACTTAACCATTCGCCTCGAATAATTATATCTTTTTCTTTAGGCATGAGGACTATTTGTTTGTTTGTCTTTACAGACATTTTGCATATATATATAAAAGGCTTTATACGAACAATAGCTTTATATAGACTTTTTATATAAACTTTATAAAAACTTTATAGACTAGTTCAGTGCTCGGATTTAGTTGCACATTTCGGCCCGATTCCGTGGTTCACGCCTATTGCCCCCCACTCATCGCTTGTACGTTAGCGACGAGTCGCCAGATATGCGTAACTAAGGACCGCGACGCTTTGTCTCAGGAGCGTCCGTATATAAGAATGCCCAAATATAATAATAAGACAATACTTCTCTATAATTAAAAGTTTTTCTTCAATATTTTATATCAATGAAATATAAAATATTGAAGAAAACTTAGAATTTTGATAATTTTCGCGGTGCATTTAACAAAATATTGTCTTATTTATTATATTTGAGCATTCTTACATATGAACGCTCCTGAGCCAAAGCGTCGCGCTCCTTAGTTACGCGTATCTGGCGTCTCGTCGCTAACGCACGAGCGGTGAGTGGGGGGCAATAGGTGTGAGCCACGGAATCGGGCCGAAATGTGCAACTAAATCCGAGCACTGGACTAGTTTTATTTACGTATAACAGTTCTTTTTATAAACATACAACAGTTTTGTATCAACGCACAGCAGCCGTTTTTGATAGGCGCGTAGCAGCCTTGTATCGGCGCACAGCAGCCGCTTTTTATAGGCGCACAGCAGCCGATTTTTATAGGCACACAGCAGCCTTGTAACGGCGCACAGTAGTTTTGTATTAAAATTGACAATAGAATTAATTAAAACGTAATACTTACTTCTATTTCCAACGGAAATGATGCTAAAATCTGGCCCAATTGTATGACACCCTGTATAAGTACCAGAGTATTATACAGTGCAGCACACTTTCAATATCTTTCTTAATACAAGTAATATAAATAACATACATCTTTCTTTGCCTGGCATCTTCATCATGAAAAATTGAGTTCGGATATAATGCATACTAAATGATAATTTTAGCTTTTAGCGCGAATTTATTGCTTCTATTCATTATCAGAGAAATTATGTTAAAAAGCAGCTGTTGATTTGCTACTAAATTAGCTACTTTGAAGAAACATAGCGAGTTGCAAACTAAGAAACAAATAAATTAGAATTTATTGATAATTAATTGCTTAAAGATACTGCAAACAGATATTGAAAATATTAAATTTTTGAAGATGCACCGACATGACATATTATAATATAAACATATAAAAGTAGCTTTATCAAAATAATAGCTAACAATAACACAATCTGTTCTGTAAATAAATCCTGTCTATAGTTCTTGCTTCTAAAGGAATAAATCTATTCCATAAACGAATATAACTCATGTAATACATATAGCTTTACGAAATAACTTGATTCATTAAAATATTGCAAAAAATTGCTTTTCCCAAGAAGTGTGGTTACATACTTTTTTTCTAGATAACACTTGTGGATAATGCAACCAGGTAATTATTTCGCATTATTTTTTACACATCCATAGTATTTATTTATTATAAATAAATCATTAGTGCGTATGCTTTTATATATGCAAAATAACTTGTATAATGCATACAGCTTTATAAAATAATTTGATTCATTGAAAAACAAGAATTGTACGTAGAATATTTATGGAATATATTGTTTGTTTAGTAAACGTGTATGTAGATAGGATTCAAAATTATTCATTTAAATATTGTAGAAAGTTTGCTTATAAAGAGAAATGTTCTATACACTTTTCTTCTGGTAGCATTGATTATTGATTCAATCTGAATGATTCAATCAGATTATCATTTCACATTACTTTTTATACATCATATCCAAATAGTATTTATTTATTATTATATACCGTTGAAAAGTAAGAAAAACCGTATGTAGAAATATTTATGGAATATATCGTTTGTTTAGAAGCAGCAAGAACTATACATGCAGAATTTGTTTATGGAAACTTCCTGCAATATTTAGATGAATAATTTTAAATCTTATCTACACATGTTTACTAAACAAACAATATATTCCATAAATATTTTACATATAATTATTGTTTTTCAATGAACCAAATTATTTCGTAAAGCTGTATGTTTTACACAAGTTATTTTATATATGTAAAAGTATTGTTGTGCCTCCGGAGAGGCACGGTAATTGGGATCGTTTGCCGGAAGGAATTTGGGAATTCGGGCTCCGCCTGAGAACTTCACTGTTTTTATTTGTTTAAAGATTGACACCTTTTCAGTTAAATAAATATATTAATATCTATTTTATTTGTGACTTGATTATAATGTTCCCGCAACTTTCGCTCGTGTCGCGTATCACGATAACGGATATCTTAACGTGCGCGTGTCTAGAATCGAGTTTCGGTCTCGAGACTCGCCTCTCGCTTCTTCGTATATATTTCTGCCGACTGCGTGGCTATTCAATATTATAATAATTATTGATACTCATTTTGACACTCGCGGTTGTTAGAGATATTGCTCGCGTAAAGGAATAAAGATTGCCCGCGTAATATTAATTAATGATCAAGACTGCCCGCCGTTCGTTAGCGGTGGGCCTTTTTATTAACTCCCTTTGGCTACCCGGGAGGGGGTCGTTTAGCGACAAGGCTGTGTGTCGTGTCGCTTGATTTTGGCAATATCCGGATGCAAGTTAAGAAGTTCTAAGTAGAACTTCTTTGCTTGCACTTTCGCAATTTCTTTATTCCTTTTTATTTCGCTTTTAAGTAGGACTTCTACGTTGCATTTTCGCAATGTCCTTCTTCCGCTTGCCCTGATTTCCGCGTTTTCGCAATGAAATGATTGCACGGTCGCTCGGGCTTAGCGCGTGGCTCGCGTTGTCAGCGCTTTGTTCGGTCAACGCTCGTAACGTGATCTGTATTCGCGTTACACGTTGGGCAATCATATAAAATAATATGTATTTAGAATAATATATTTAATAATTCGTGTATAGCCTGTTCGGGCTATAACATCCCTCCCCCGTAAGAAAAAGAAAAACGGAGGTGTAAAAGTGACGTTTTTCGCAAAACAAAATTTCTTCTTATTCTAATATACAATATTTTTCCCGTATATAATATGAATATAATCGTTTCTTATTTTAATTTTCTATAAATTGTTTCAATTTATTTGTATGCATGCGCACCGCTTTTCTTCCTTTCTTAATTGTATAATTCACGTCTGAATTTTTTTCGATTATTACGTACGGTCCGGTCTATAGGGATTCAAGTTTCTTAGATCGTCCGCGTCGGAGCGTCTCGTCGTATACTAATACTTTGCCGCCGACTTTAAATTTGATTTCTCTAGTACCTTTGTCGTACTGTTTTTTGGCTTTAATTTGTTCTTCTTTAATATGCTCTTTTGCGAGCTGACTCGTTGCCCTAATCTTTCTTTTAATTCTTGCGCGTAATCGTCGTAATTGTATGTCGGTTTAGGCGGTCTCGTCAGTGACGTAGGTAGATCCGCTTGGTGCCCGTACACTAATTCGAAGGGTGTATACCCCGTAGCTGTATGTGGCGTCGTGTTATACGTAAACATTGCGAACGGTATCCATTCGTCCCAGTCTGTCTGGTCTTCGTTTATGTAGTGTCTTAAATATTCCGCTAATGTTCGATGCGATCGTTCTAACGCGCCATTACTTTCCGAATGATAGGCAGTTGTCGGTATTTTATTTATTTTTAGTAATTTACATGTATTTTTAAATATTTCGCTGAGGAAATTTGTGCCTTGATCCGTTAAAATTTTTTCCGGTATTCCGTGTTCAAGTACAATTTTTGTAACAAATTCCTTGCTAACCGTGTTCGCTTCTTGATTTGGAATCGGTATCGCTTTGCTGAATTTCGTTAAATTGTCTTGGAATGTTAAGAGATATTTATTTCCGTTTGTTGTAACTGTTAACGATCCTACAATATCTAACGCGCATTTTTCGAAAGGTTTAGTAGGCGTATCCGTAATTATTAACAGTACTTTATTTTTTCGCAATAATTTATTTTTCTGGCACAATTCGCATTTTGCGATGTATTTTTCTACATCTTTCGTTATTCTTGGCCAATTATAATTTAGGCGGATTCTTTTTATCGTGCGTTCAACTCCTTGATGTCCTCCTGTGGGTGCATCATGATATTCATACAATATCTGTTTCTTGTTTTCCTCTGTGTATATTTTTTCTTCGTCGGAGTTTGTTTCTTCTTCTATTGCGAGGATTTCTCGTTCTTCCTCTTCTATTTTATGCGCTTCTCTTGTTACATTGCGGCTCAGTGCATCGGCGTTCGCGTTCGCTCGTCCGGCCTTATGAATGATTTCATAATCATATTCTTCGAGTTTTAATCTCCATCGGATTAATCTTGATCCGGGATCATTCACATTAAATAACCAGATTAATGGTTTGTGGTCGGTTACGATTTTAAATTTCGTACCGTATATGTATGGCCTAAAATGTTTTACAGCCCATACAATTGCTAGTAATTCCTTCTCTGTTGTATTGTAATTCTGCTCCGCTCGCGATAAAACTCTGCTGGCGTAAGCAATTGGTCGGTCATTACCTACTTTTCCTTGTGACAATACTGCTCCGATTGCATAGTCGGAAGCATCGGTGGTCACTATGAATTCTTGATTGAAATCTGGATACGTTAGCACTGGCGCAGTCATTAATTTTTTTTTTAATATTTCGAAAGCATTTTGCTGTTCCATTGTCCACTCGAATTTTTCCGTTTTCTTTGTTAATTTCGTTAGTGGCTTGGCTATTTTTGAAAAATCTTCTATGAATTTTCTGTAGTATCCGGCTAGTCCTATGAAAGATTGTATATCTTTTACTTTCTTCGGCGTCGGAAATTCTTTTATCGCGGTTAGCTTTGACGGGTCCGGAGATATTCCATTCTCCGAAATAATGTGACCTAGATAAATTACTTCTTTGCACAAAAACCTCTCATTTATCTGGTTGCAATTTTAGATTATTTTCTCGGAGTCTCTGTAGTACTTCCTTGAGTCTTCTACTGTGGTCCTCTAGGCTCGATCCGTATATGACGATGTCGTCTAAATAAACTAGACATTTAAGTCCTTGCATTCCTGTTAGAATTGAATTCATCAATCTCTGGAATGTTGCTGGCGCATTTTTCAATCCAAACGGCATTCTATTAAATTCATAGTGTCCGTAGGGCGTTGAAAAAGCTGTCTTTTGTTTATCTTGCTCAGCCATCGGTATCTGGTGATATCCTGACGCTAAGTCTAGTGTAGTAAAATATTTAGCGTTTCCTAGCTGGTCCAGTGTATCGGTGATATTGGGCAGTGGAAATGAATCGCCTATTGTTAAATCGTTTAGCTTCCGAAAATCTATTACTACTCGGAGCTTAGGTTTTCCGGATGCGTCGGCCTTTTTTGGTACCACCAATAAGGGTGCGTTCCATTAACTCGCGCTTGTTCGGATTATGCCATTTTTTAGCATTTCTTGCACTTGTTTATTTACTTCCGTTTTGTACTTCTCGGGAAGACGATACGGTCTCGTGTTCACCGGCGAGGTGTCGGCGCGCGTGTTTATCTCGTGCTCTATCGTCGCGGTGCACGTCAGTGGTTCTCCGTCCAACTGAAATGTATCGTAATATTCTTCGCATATCCGTAGGAGTGCCTGTTTTTCTTCCGTATTTAAATGTTGCGTGCGTAGTGGTTGTCATATTTGTCCGTGTCTCGAGTTAGTATACTTAAAATTTTTTCTTGCTTCCACCGTATGTATTTTAGATTCGATCTCGCGTTCTATGTCTTCGAGGGTGACGTTTGGCGTCTGTATCTCGACTTCCATATCGGTTGTATTTATAATACTAACGGGACACGTGTAATTTTTTGGTTCTACTAAGCAGTTTCCAAGGTAGATTCCTGGAGCTGTTTCTTCTGCTCGTACTATTCCTATTCGATTTTGATTTGTTGTCGCTTTTACGATGGTCTCGCTGCGCGGTTTTAGAATCGTTTTGTTAAACGAATGGAATTTTAATACGGCGTTTCCTATTTTTAATTGATTTTTATTATAATCGCAAGATACCGAATGTTGTCGAAGGAAATCGATTCCTAGTATCCCTTCACATTCAATCGGAATGTCGTCCTTTACCACGTAAAACGCATGTTTTACCTTATGGTTTCCTATCTTGATTGTGGCGTACATTTTTCCGATGGTATGTATTTTATGTCCGGTTATGCCTGTGAGCGCGATTTTATCTTCGTATCAATGCGTCGTCCTTTAAATGTTTCAATTTTATTAGTGAGATGGTCGATCCTGAATCGTACAACATCTGTATTTTTTCGTTTTTCACTTGTCGCATTGGTAATGTTATTAGCAATAAGTCCGTCTTTTTCTTTGCACGTGGCATATCTTTAATATGCGTAACGCGATACTCAGATGCAGGTCGCGGTTGTCTCTTTCTCGCTTCTTCCTGCTCGTCTTCGCTGCTGCTACTTGCGCTATCGGCGTTTCTGTTTTGTTGTCGCGGTTTCTTTCGATCGCGTATATTTTCGTCGCGCGTTTTTTGCTGATTTCCGACTTTTAGTTTATTTGTATTATTTTTCGGTTTTCCTTTTAGACTCCAGCATTCGTCGCGGCTGTGTCCTGTTCTTTTGCAATGCGAGCAGTATTTATTTATCGCGTTTATTCGCGAGGGTTTTTCCGGCTTCGGGAGCGCGTATCGGCTGCTACGTCAATCGCGTCCGAAATGTCCGTTTTTTCCGCATTTAAGGCATTGCGGTGTCGGATTTCGACTATTTCGCGAGTAACTAAATTCGGTTTTATTTTTATTAGCAAAACCACTCGTTCTCGCTGTTCCCGGTCTGAGTTTTTCTTCGGCGCTCGCGCCCGTTATCGCTTCTTGGAGCGTCGTATATCGCTGCGCGCGTACGAGCACTTGTAATTCGTCGTGTAACCCGATTTGGAAATTTATTAATGCCTGTGCCTGGATTGTCTGTTGAATCGTGCGTTTGGATAATGCGGAATGCTCTTGTCCTTCGATCATCGAATCGTATAATTTCATCGCTAGTAGATCAACGCATTGTCCGAAAGCGTGCGCAGTTTCATTCGGCTTTTGTTTTAGCGAGTTGAATTCGATCTGTAAATGTGTCGTGCTTTGTTTCGACTGGTAACAAGTCTCGAGTTGCTGCTTTAATTCGTCGAACGTTTGTATATCTCGCGTCTCAAAGTCCTGCATCGCTTTCCCTTTTAATTTTGTAAATAAGATTGCTTGAATTAACGATTCTTCGTCTGCGGGGTTTATGTTCTGAACAGCGTATTTGCACGCGTTTAAAAATTCTTGCAGTTTATGTCGCGAGGTTCCGTCGAACTCGGGGATCATTATTCTCGCTTCCTTTAACGGTAGATAATTCGGGACGACGCTTCGTCGATTTCTGATATCGCGTTCCGTTCGCCCATATGTTGTTTCAAACGCATTATTATCGTTTTCCCTGTTAATGTCTGTATGACGGGGTAATTGCGCCTCCGCGCTCTCTAATCGCGTTACTCGTATGTTTAACGAATGGATGTCCGCGCGTATTTCATTCAAAATGTGGATTATCTGTGTATAATCTCCTTTTTCTTCGCGGTTTGTTTCGTGGGGCGGTGTGTGATCAGCCTCCACTATATTTCGGTTCATTTGGTGAATGGATCGTCGCATTATTTCTATTTCTTCGTCTACCGCGCTTTGTGGCGGGTTCACGGGAGTGTTTCCTTGCGGATTTCGCGATTCGGCCATATTACTTTCTTGTTGGCTATAAATTTCTTCCGGATCGAATAGATCGCTCTCGTAGGAAGTTAATAAAAATTTGCGCCGTAGGGATACTCTACTTGGAGTTCTACTAATATACGGTCGCGTACGTCTAGTCTCGCGTTGAGTGTCCTCAGTGGGGTCAGTCGTATTACGCGGGAGTAGGCTTTCGTCAAAATTGTTAAACGGAAATTCGCGTTCTATGACGACGTTTTCCGGTAACTCGGGCTCGCTTTCGCTCGAGTATTGAGTTTCTAAGTTTTTTCGCACGTTATAAGGATTTTCTCGCGGTGCTAAGCTTAATTTAATCGCTCGTCGGGCTGGTTCACTCAGTAACCACGATCGGTTCGCTATCGGTTTCGGTATATTAGAACCTTCCGACATTCACGCTATTATATTTATTAAATTTTTTCGGACTTACAATAGTATAACGGCTCGCATGATCGCTCGCTGTGTCAGTAGGTTGCTGACGCTGCAGTCCTTCGCTCGGCGGCTGATACGGCTGACGATGCTCGTCGTACGGCGGTCGTTGTCCGGCGTTGGTGCGTTGTCTGTAGAGTTATCGTAGGTCGCGATGCTTGGCGGCTCACGTTTCTGCTACAGCTGTTGTGGCGATGCTCGTTCTGTTGTCCGTGCGGTGTCTTCCGTTGATTGTAGTTTCCGTCAGCTTAGGTTTTACGTGTGCTGGCGTGCCTGTCCTGTTTACACTCTGGGTGCCTTGCAGGTCTTGGGGAAGGCTTAGCTGCTGCTTCCGTCCGTCAACTTCAATTGAATTGATTGTTGGCGTGCCCGCTTTTTAACACAACCGTGTCTTTTGCAGGTCTTGCTTAGTTCTGGCGATGCCCCGGCAGATCCCACCGCTGCCACCAAATAATGTTGTGCCTCCGGAGAGGCACAGTAGTTGGGATCGTTTGCCGGAAGGAATTTGGGAATTCGGGCTCCGCCTGAGAACTTCACTGTTTTTATTTGTTTAAAGATTGACACCTTTTCAGTTAAATAAATATATTAATATCTATTTTATTTGTGACTTGATTACAATGTTCCCGCACTTTCGCTCGCGTCGCGTATCACGATAACGGATATCTTAACGTGCGCGTGTCTAGAATCGAGTTTCGGTCTCGAGACTCGCCTCTCGCTTCTTCGTATATATTTCTGCCGACTGCGTGGCTATTCAATATTATAATAATTATTGATACTCATTTTGACACTCGCGGTTGTTAGAGATATTGCTCGCGTAAAGGAATAAAGATTGCCCGCGTAATATTAATTAATGATCAAGACTGTCCGCCGTTCGTTAGCGGTGGGCCTTTTTATTAACTCCCTTTGTATACCCGGGAGGGGGTCGTTTAGCGACAAGGCTGTGTGTCGTGTCGCTTGATTTTGGCAATATCCGGATGCAAGTTAAGAAGTTCTAAGTAGAACTTCTTTGCTTGCACTTTCGCAATTTCTTTATTCCTTTTTATTTCGCTTTTAAGTAGGACTTCTACGTTGCATTTTCGCAATGTCCTTCTTCCGCTTGCCCTGATTTCCGCGTTTTCGCAATGAAATGATTGCACCGTCGCTCGGGCTTAGCGCGTGGCTCGCGTTATCAGCGCTTTGTTCGGTCAACGCTCGTAACGTGATCTGTATTCGCGTTACACGTTGGGCAATCATATAAAATAATATGTATTTAGAATAATATATTTAATAATTCGTGTATAGCCTGTTCGGGCTATAACAGTATATGCATTAATGATTTATTTATAATAAATAAATACTATGGATGTGATGTGTACAAAATAATGCAAAGTGATTACCTGATTGAATTATCCAGAAGTATTATCCAGAAGAAAAGTATATAATCAAACTTCTTAATATAAGCAAACTTCCTGCAATTTAAATTACATTAATAATTTTGAACACTATCTACATACGTTTATTAACAAACAATATATATACAGTTCTTGCTGTTTCAATGGACCAAGTTATTTCGTAAAACTACATATATTATATGAGTTATGAGTTATCTTGCATACGTAAGTCTTGCATACGTAAGAGCATAAATTAAAACGTTTATTAAAACTAAGTAAACAATATGTTCCATAAATATATTCTACATATAGTTCTTCCTGTTTCTCAATGAATCAAATTATTTTGTAAAACTGCATATATTACACAAATTATTTTGCAGTGCATGCGTAAGATCATATGCAATAATGATTTATTTATAATAAATAAATACTATGGATGTGATAATATATATGAACATACCTGAAACAATATAACGATTATATTATTACCCTCTTTTTCTTTTTCTCGTTTATACTTTATTTTCTTCTTGCTGTATCTTATCTTATATTTCTTATCTTATTTTTTTATCTTCTTATCTTCTTCTTTTCCTTTCCCTTCCTTCTATCTCGTTATTTTCTCTTGTCTTTTTTTAAATAATCGTAGCTGAAAAAAGTAAATAATTTAACAAATACAATATTATTAATTTTTGCCCTAAGAATATGCATATTATCCAAGAACATTTTTTTACTTTTAAAAAGTTGTACATAGAAAGAATAGTATATTTTCATAGCAATTTATATAATGATATATTAATATAATATTTAAAAAGAAAAGTATGTACAAATATAATTATAATAAAACCGTGTATATAATCTAAGAAGAGTAATCTTTCACAAGCAATATCTTCGCAAAGCATGCCTGAAATTCTAATAATATATATACATTTTTTAAAGTTTTCTTTTTATCCTTTTTCTTTTCTTTTCTTCTTCACTTTAAATAATTTCACTTTATTTTTTATTCACTTTATTTATCACATACATTATACTCTACGTATATAGGTTAATTAAAATAGCGCGAAACTACTGTATCTTAATACAATTGTAACGCGGTCACCTCGCTCGACGCTCGGATCGGCTCGTTGGTGTCCGGGTTCGAGAGGAGGGGAGACTCAAGCTTACGAAAACACAGTGTAGGTAGAAAAGATAGTTTATTTTAGTTAGAAGCAGATATACATAAAGCAGCGTGCAGGGCCAGGCGATGTCGGTCAGCGTGCGGTAGGCAGAAAGCTGGTGTCAGGCGCGGGGCGACGTGCAGAGGACATGCAAAACGGCGGGCGCGAAGCGGTACGCGGCAAGAAACACAAGGCGGCAGCGCAAAGTGAGTAGTGTATCTAGGCCGGTTCTAAGCCATGGTCCTCTGAGGGGGGGTGAGGGGCGAGGGGAAACCGGTGCGGGGGGGTATGACGTCACGGGGGAGGGGGGTGACGTCACGGGGGAGGGGGTGACGTCACGGGGGTGGGGTGACGTCACGGGGGAGGGGGTGACGTCGGGGGGGGTGACGTCGGGGGGGGTGACGTCACGGGGGTGAGTATGACGTCAGGGGGGTATGACGTCAGGGGGGTGCGAATGACGTCATGGGGGTGGGAATGACGTCACGCGGGGGTGACCGCGGCGGAACGGTAGGCGCGGGGTCCGCGGAGAGGGGAAGGGGGACCGCGGCGGAACGGTAGGTGCGGGGTCCGCGGAGAGGGGGAGGGGACCGCGGCGGAACAGTAGGTGCGGGGTCCGCGGAGAGGGGAAGGGGGACCGCGGCGGAACGGTAGGTGCGGGATCCGCGGAGAGGGGAAGGGGGACCGCGGCGGAACGGTTGGTGCGGGGTCCGCGGAGAGGGGGAGGGGACCGCGGCGGAACGGTAGGCGCGGGGTCCGCGATGAGGGGGAGGGGACCGCGGCGGAACGGTAAGTGCGGGGGCCGCGGGGAAGAGGGAACGCGAAGGTACGTTGCCGCGAGTAGGTGTGACAGAGATAGCGCGAGGCATGCATGTAGGAAAAGGCATTGTCTCAAACATTTTAGAGTAGGAGATGTATCACTTACGAAGAACGCTTACTCTCAGCTCTTGATAACAAAACAAATGTTAGCATGTTTCCACGAGCAAATATCTAAAGTCTTTTAAATATGAATAATATATTATTATAATATGTAAACCACTATCGAACGGCAATCGAATGGCTATGAACGGCTATTGAACGGCTATCGAACAGCTTTGAACGACTATCGAACGGCTATTGAACAGCTTTTGAACGGCTTTGAACGGCTATTGAACAGCTTTGAACGACTATCGAACGGCTTTTAACGACTATCGAACAGCTTTTGAACGGCTATCGAACAGCTATTGAACGGCTTTTGAACGACTATCGAGCGGTTTTGAACGACTATCGAACGGCTTTGAACGACTATCGAACAGCTTTTGAACGGCTATCAAACAGCTATCGAACAGCTTTGAACGGTTATCGAACGACAATCGAACAGCTATTGAACGACTATTGAACGGCTAACGAACGACAATTAAACAACAAAACAATTATTTATACACCATTCAAATATTTAAAGTCTATGTGCATGTACTGAAATGTAACATTCATAGCCTGATAAGGTGGCTGACGCTGCTATCTAACGTCACGTACTGAAATTTAATACTCGCATACTGGGATATGAAAGAGGAAAAGGGAAGAATAAAAGAGAATAAAATATATTTTAACAATAGTTTATTCTAAATAATGTTTGGGCGAATCTTTATGATGATTCGTCCACCAATTGAATATTTTAAAGATATTTTGTAAAGCGCAATTTTTCAAATGTTTTTCACAGCGCATAGTATTAGTAACATCTAGCTTATTTAACGAAGTGATATCTTCATAGTCCGCATCCAAGGTCTCAATAATAACGTCGTTTCTCGCATCATCGTCAAGTATATCGACCAGCCATTCTCGTTTTTCGCATCCTTTAACGTACACCATAGGAGATGCTCCATCTTCCTCTTCCGTCGCGCCCATCACAGCTCTCGTAATCAAACGCCTAGCGAAGCTGTATGGAACGTTTCCATCCTCCCATTGAAGTCCATGGTGATGTCCGATTAACCATGAAGCTTGGCTCAGCTTTTGTAAGCGCACGCCATGGTACGGGATTTGCAAAAAAGTAATGAGAGAGAACAGATCCATTTCTCAATATCGCTACTTCCTTCACGACAATGCTTCTCCCGATAATGAATCCCTGCAGATCCACTAACGTTGGCGCGATCATGCTGATAATATTACCGTACAATTGCAAGAACGATGTACGACTGTTGCCGATCGTCAAAATCTCAATCTTTTTATATTTTGACATTGGAGAAGATATTTGCTGATTTAGGTAATTTTACGAACTACGTTGGTCAATGGGCAATATTCGACAACGCGATCGTGCAAGATGAGACAATAGGCGGTAGTATTTGTCGGTATTTCCTCCTTGCACTCAAACTCTAATCTCACGTCCACGGTGGAATTTTTGACAGACTCGTTTTGTCGCGAGCAATCGATAACAGCGAGAGGACCGCAATGCAGAAATTTTGAAATGTTTAATAGCACATCATCATTATCACACCCGTAATAAGATTTACGAAAACGAGAGTACATATCGAACAAGAAGGCGAATCTATTTTTATCGAAATCTAAATTCAAATCATCGTAAGGATAAAATTCCGAGTTTAGATAGAGTTTAACGTTGGTCAATTTGCAGTCGTCTTTGCGGGCTTCCTTCCCCCACGTTTCGCAGGCAGGGAGTGGTCGTGGATAGTTAGTCTTCAATGAGCACGTTCTGTTTACTATGTACAGAAATATATTTTCACGTAATTACAGATGCTAGTATATACAAGTGTTTAATTTTATATTGGTTTGTGTGTGGCCCTGAAAAGGGCCGATTGAACGCGGGTGTAGGCGTTATTGCAGACGTTCTCGCCACTGGATATGTGGCGCCGTCACGGTAGTCCGTGGTGGTCCCCACTTCCGCAGAGCGGGAGGAGTCCCGGGAGGAGTGTAGCTCTTTTTCGGCGAAGTCGGAACGTCTGTCTGCGTGGCCTGGTGTTGCGTCACTTCCTCCCAGTCTGAGAGGTCCGACTGCGTGGCTCTCTCGCAGGTGTTGTTGGAGGCCTGCGTGGCCTTCTCGTCTGTGGAGGAGTGAACCTGCGTGCCGCGATGCACTCTGCTCTCGGGGTGAGTTTGCGTCCCTCGGTCTGTCCGCTCCGAAGGTGATGGTGGTAGCAGAGAGAGTTTGACCGGGT
This sequence comes from Polyergus mexicanus, assembly GCF_030449975.1. Lineage (NCBI taxonomy): Eukaryota > Metazoa > Arthropoda > Insecta > Hymenoptera > Formicidae > Polyergus > Polyergus mexicanus. The sequence continues at coordinate 3,312,174 of NW_027223340.1, forward strand.
ACTTCCACCCGTAGGTCGGCGAGGTATAGCGCCGAACCCGTACATTCCACGTCGAGAGAAATTCTCGTCCAGGGCGTGTGCGATGTACCGGCGACAGCTCGAGTGGCTGCAGCTTCCACTCCCTCAGCGTCCAGCAGACGCGACGTGGGGAGGGTGCTTTCGGTGTCCGTTCCGCTCCTGTCCGCTCGAAGGGCCCCGGTGATGCGGGCGGCGGTAACGGAGGTGGACGTCTCCTTACTCCTCGCTTGTGGTCTCTATCCAAGACTCGAAAGAATATACTGACGGACCCGAGCTACGACAGCCGTCGCTAACTCAGCCTTGCTTCACGAGAGAAGTCCTCTCCAGCAGTGCTGAGCCGCGACTGATTATCTCGCTCCGCTGGCGTTCTTATATACTGCCACTCAACGGATTTCACTTGCTGGTAGCGGCTCTTGGTTCGCGCTGCGTCTCGGTGGGCTCCCGAAGTTCCTGCGGGCTTGCTCGTGCTCGGCGCGTGATAGCAGCCGCACGCTTTCACGTGTTGTGCGCGTGCCGCGCGTGATCGCTGCCGCGCGCTTTCACGTGTCGTGCGCGTGATCGCGACAGGTTGTTCTCAGGAGCGCGTATATCCTTCGCGCGCCTGAGCTTTTGTGGTGGCTATCCGCCACAGTTTAGTCTAAATAATGTTTGGGCGAATCTTTATGATGATTCGTCCACCAATTGAATATTTTAAAGACATTTTGTAAAGCGCAATTTTTCAAATGTTTTTCACAGCGCATAGTATTAGTAACATCTAGCTTATTTAACGAAGTGATATCTTCATAGTCCGCATCCAAGGTCTCAATAATAACGTCGTTTCTCGCATCATCGTCAAGTATATCGACCAGCCATTCTCGTTTTTCGCATCCTTTAACGTACACCATAGGAGATGCTCCATCTTCCTCTTCCGTCGCGCCCATCACAGCTCTCGTAATCAAACGCCTAGCGAAGCTGTATGGAACGTTTCCATCCTCCCATTGAAGTCCATGGTGATGTCCGATTAACCATGAAGCTTGGCATCTCTCAGATTTTGTAAGCGCACGCCATGGTACGGGATTTGCAAAAAAGTAATGAGAGAGAACAGATCCATTTCTCAATATCGCTACTTCCTTCACGACAATGCTTCTCCCGATAATGAATCCCTGCAGATCCACTAACGTTGGCGCGATCATGCTGATAATATTACCGTACAATTGCAAGAACGATGTACGACTGTTGCCGATCGTCAAAATCTCAATCTTTTTATATTTTGACATTGGAGAAGATATTTGCTGATTTAGGTAATTTTACGAACTACGTTGGTCAATGGGCAATATTCGACAACGCGATCGTGCAAGATGAGACAATAGGCGGTAGTATTTGTCGGTATTTCCTCCTTGCACTCAAACTCTAATCTCACGTCCACGGTGGAATTTTTGACAGACTCGTTTTGTCGCGAGCAATCGATAACAGCGAGAGGACCGCAATGCAGAAATTTTGAAATGTTTAATAGCACATCATCATTATCACACCCGTAATAAGATTTACGAAAACGAGAGTACATATCGAACAAGAAGGCGAATCTATTTTTATCGAAATCTAAATTCAAATCATCGTAAGGATAAAATTCCGAGTTTAGATAGAGTTTAACGTTGGTCAATTTGCAGTCGTCGAATGTAGTAATATCTTTTGACACAGCATTTTTTCTGCCAGTCTGCAGCGCAAAGATCAGGTATCGCGGCTTCTCCAGCTGAGAGGCGGCTTTCACGGTCCACGAATGCTTGATCATATTATGCAATAGAGGAAATTCGTATAGATCCCAAGAGCGAAAACTGATATTCAAATATCGCCCGCTTTCCAACCCGCGCAGGAAGGATAGTTTATTGACCTCGCTCAATATTACATGTGGCATACGCCATTGTATCTTGAATAATTCGATATCAGCTTCAGCCGAAGCATGTCCAAATATGCAATTGTTATCGTTGCGCGAACGTATCAGAATTAATTCGTGACGAGCGTTGATCACAATTCGCTTATAATCTTCGCAAAAACCCAATAGTATGTTTAGCGGAACGCAAAAATTGAAGTAAGATTCAACAGCATTATGTGACATATTCACGCAGCATTCCCCAAGATTTTACCTTTCTCGGTTGTTAGAGAGATATAGTTTTTAATCGTGGAAGTTATTCCAACGTTTCTGTTGCGGTCAATCTCCACACCGTCGAGTTCATATCGAAGTTCATCAAACATAAACGCGACACAATTGTTTCCCAATACCACTCTTCCCTCTTCAGCTACTTTACGCACCATCAACTTTCCTTCGACGTATAGAAAACTTTCACATGGTAATGTGTACAAATCTTGATGCTGTATCGGTATACGTACCTCGTCGCTATATCCAAGCGTTGTGTTGGCGTATGGATTGTACGTATGAGTCTCAATCTTGATGATACGGTTGTCAAAGATCGGCTCATCTCCGATATTCAAGATGTCAATCATATTGTTATGTATTTCGTACGACGAATCCCAATGATTTTAAAAACTCGCGATTCAACGCGCTGAGCTTCTTTTTAGCGTAACCAGATATCTGATTATTGTCAAACGATACAGCAGCCACTCGCCTTCTCGCAAAAATATTGTCCCTCGCAAAGATATTGTCTCTCGCGTGCTCCGTGCTTCCGTTCAACACAAGCATTTCATTTGTCAAAGGCTTTATTTTTGCCGCCGCAGTATATGCAATCTTAATTTCCTCTCCTCGAAAATCGAGCAAATGTCCTTCTTGATCAACAATGCGTATCGTTAAATCAGTAATGCTCCGTGCGACGATCGGTAGATAAATGATCTGTGCTAGCGTTTCCGATATTTTATATCCTGGCGGCACGCTCGGTGAAAATTCATGTATCGTGTGTACGCGCTTGTCATTGCTGTACGCGCCAGTGGTTACGCTGCATTCTATACGAATAATATTTACGCTAATAATATTTATTGGTACATCCGATTCATGCCATTTCCGAGGTTGTAATATACGATTCGACGAGAATCCCAACAACGATCCAACGTTGCCCGGTTTACTAAAATTTATTCTATAGACATTTGATTTCACTTTTTAGCGTATTATGATTAGCGCGAAGTGTTATTGGATATTCATCGTGTTCTTCGTCATCAACAATATCGTTGGAAGCAACTACGCGTCGATGTCGTAAAATTGCATGTCGGAGATATTCGTTTATAGCGTGTAATTCGTACGATCCCTCGGGAATCGTAATTTCCTTATCGTCGTTATCAAAATAAAATTTATTATTCCAAGAATTCACGTTCGATATCGTATGATACGTTTCAAAGTCCGTTAAACCAAGCTCGTAATCGCCATCGTCTAAATCTATAGCCGGAAAATAACTTACAGCAAGCGCGCTACTCTTGCCGGTCAACGTAAGTGTAAGTGACATGCTGGAAAACTGTCAAACGAATACTGAGTCGCGATGGTGAATTGTCAGGCTTTAAATTTATATCGATCATCGACCGTTTGAAGAAATCCAAGACACAATTGTCCACAAATACTTTGATTATAATTTTGATAGGCTGTGTGATTGTATTCTATATTTGCAACATTCTGTCCAAAATATCGCACTAATTCCTTGGGCGGTCGCAGATTTCCAAAACTATCGAAATATACTACACGATCTCCCCTCTTTGCATACGCAACCCAATGAGTACCGGAACCATCGACCTCATCCAAATTGACGATACCGCTCTCATTTCGTCGTACACCGTTTATCGGTAAATTATTGCGCATGAAAACACCTCTAAAAAATTGTATACGCATACGTCTTGCAAGCTGTTCCAATTGTACATTGGTTGTTACACCGGCAGGCATTTTTATTTTGACATTTTTTTTTTCTTGGTTGCTGTTGAGAACCCTCGTCCACGCTTGTATGGAGCGAGATAAAGTCCGTGACCTTCCATGGCGCGATTATGACGCTGCATTTCTTCGAGCTGACGTTGCGTCGCCTTGCTATCGTTCACCGCCTTCGCGATTCCCGCTGCTCCGCCAGCCAACGAACCGAGAACTCCCAATAATGGTAAAATTGGTAAGATACCACCGCGCTTCGCTATAGGAAGTATTCGTTTTTTCGCAGTCTTTTTCTTCATCGATGATTTTTTTGTTTTCAGCCCCATACCGAATTTTATCTTTGCCTTCATAGCCGCCCAAACAGCTGTAGCGGCTGCTCTTTCGCCAAGAGTCGAATCTCTCGCGGTAATACGCGTTCGCGCTTTCGTGGCGAGTATATTATCCGCAACGTGTCGTTGACCAAGATCGTTGCTTCGGGAATAAGCTATGTCGTGCTCGCGACACGCGGCATCCAATGGATTGATACCTCGATCGCCTCTAGCCAATCGTGTTTCTAAATGAGTTCCTGGTCCACAAAACTGATAGCCTGGAATATGTAATTCGATAGGAAGTGCGTTTATCGCACGATTTAACAAACCGCTACCTCTTATAATTTTTGCTGACATTTGTCACAATTTTTTATTAACGGTGTTGGACCGTCGAAATGTGTTTGTTGCAACGACAAATTATAATGTCGCATGCATCGACGATACTGTTGAACCTCTGAGTCAGCTTTTATATGTTCGGGAAGCTTGTCCCACAATTGTTCCACGTAGCTACCAAAGTCTCGCAGTAAAACAATCTTGGAGATAATCTGTAACTGCTCGGTGGTAAGCTCGAGAATATCGCTGTCAACCGATAGAAGAAGAAACATTTTTGAGACTGAGCGGTTTCGATTCGGTGCGCCTCTATAAATAGGGCCCCGATGACTCATTTTCCAAAATCTGATTTGAGATTTGCGAGAGCAGACATGCGGTTCGCGCGACAAGCGACGATAATCAAAGTGATAAATTTTGACGATAAAACACGAGTAATGTCCGAGAAAGAAATACGCAAGCATGGAAACATGCTGCCGACTACTATACGCGGTATCATTTGCGGTCCTTCGAATTGCGGTAAGACTAACGTGTTGATAAGTTTGATAGAAAGTCCACACGGTGTACATTTCGAGAATGTGTACGTATATTCGAAATCGCTTCAACAACCAAAATATCGATACTTGGAAAATTTGCTATTATCGATCGATGAAATTGGCTATTTTACATTCTCTAATAATAGTGACGTTATTCCACCGAGCGAGGCGCTTCCGAATTCCATTTTTATCTTTGACGACGTGGCGTGCGATAAGCAAGATACGATAAGAGAGTACTTTGCAATGGGTCGACATTCGAGCGTCGACTGTTTCTATCTTTGTCAAACGTATGCCAAGATACCCAAGCATCTTATACGGGACAATGCAAATTTACTGATTTTATTTAAACAAGATGGTACAAACTTGAAACATGTATACAACGATCATGTAAATACTGACATGTCTTACAGCGATTTTCGCGCATTCTGTCAGAAATGTTGGCAACACAAGTATGGATTTGTAGTGATTGATAAAGACAGTTTACAGACTAATGGAAGATATCGAAAAGGATTTAACGATTTTGCAATACCCTAAAGTGGTTAGTCGCTATCGATACATCGATCGAGCAACGTCTAAAAATTTTCGTCCGAGCGCAACATGACGATGACGATTGACAGTGACGATCGTGAGAAAATTGCGAGAGAGATTGTAAAAACGAGCGAAAAAATCCGCAAAAAATATCGTTCTTTAAAAACCGGTCAAATGGAGGAAGACGTCGCATTGGAGAGGCACTTTAAACCAATTATCGAACCTCTAAAACAACTTGTCGAAAATACAATCAATGTGGAATCTAATGAAGCGAAAATCGAACCATCGAGTATGCTCGAAGACAAGCATCTGAAAAAAGAGTCTGGAACAAAGCGAACAAGGTCAAATATATCATTGAACGATTCGCTAATAACTTCTACTCCAAATCAATCGAAACGTAAGCGAATGAAACAATTATCGAATGTGATTACTTCTACTCCGATAAAAGATGTACAATCGAGTCAAATATTGCACGAAAGATCGTCTCCGTATGTGGAAGAAGTTTTCGAAACCACGCCTGAAACGCTTGTGACATCGGTTCAACATCTGCTACAAACGTCCGAGGGTCAAAATACATTGCGCACACATCTGGGTCCACTAGGGCAAAAATATGTTGGAGCTATTTTGAATCAAGATAAAAATAACAGTATGGATTATGTTTACGGTGTTAAATTTTGCAACGAAGGAATGATGCTTGGTGATCAAATTTTTGATGTGGATAAAGATGACAATATAATTATCGGTGGAATAAGATATGTGGGAACACCAGGTCTCTATGAGTTGATTTTCAAGAGAATACCCGACGGTGACGTATACAATGATGATGATAAAATTAAATACAAAAATATATTACTGGCGACAAATGCACATAGACGTGGCAATGATATGCGTAATCCAGTGTTAAGTAACAAGGGATACAAGTATAAAAATATAATAGCACCATTAATCTCTATTAAAAATATAATAGCGCCTGGAAAAAAAGCTGGAAGAGGTATAAACATACCGCGCGCTATGACGTTAAACGATAATAAGATCGATTACGTGCATTGGAATGATCCCAACGAGTTGGTAGATCGCTTGCGATTGCTGGAAGCTTCGCGTCAAGCCGGCAACAATGCCCACGACAATGAAATATTATCAATTATCGAGGAACTTTGCGAAGCTGGCCTTATTATAAATTAATCTATGCGTCGGCGAAACGAGTCAGTCTGTCATTATTGTTTGTATCGAAATGTCGATTAATAAATTTGGATTATCGTTGGGAACACCCAGCAACTCATACTATCAATGGAATGGATTACTAAGAAATTACGTGCGCGATAACGCTCTGTGTCAGACAGCCTCTGGCTTTGACGCAAGGTCGCGCAAGATACGACGCGTAGCGCAACCGGAAGATGATACTGATGCAGCAAACAAACAGTACGTGGAAATACGTATCAAGCTTTTGGAAGACAGACAGGAAGAACTTGAGAAAAAAATAGTCACGCTCGAGACGAATGTGCAAACGCTGCAAATAATGATGGATGAGATGAAGAAAATGCTTCGGTATGCAACTCACACGCAGATTACATCTAATTCAGCGCAGGAGAAGAAAGATATATAAAGAATATATGTGGAGGAATTATCTCATTATTGCAAATTATGCCTCGATCAAATATGTCGCAAAAGACCTCTGAAAAACAGCTGCTCGTGGAAGAATTGCATGCTCCAGCGAGAAAAAATTTCCCACGTAGACGTGTCATAGTGCGCGGATACGACGATCTGTGGCAGGCGGACGTGGTCGAGATGCGTCCATATGCACGATTCACCAAAGGCTACAACTATATACTCACAGTTATCGATGTGTTGAGCAAGTATGCGTGGGCTGTACCGCTCAAGAGTAAGAGTGGAAACGAGACGGCTGATGCTATCGCAAAGATAATTCGAGACGATGGAAGATGTCCGAAAAATTTTCAAACCGACAGAGGAAAAGAATTTTACAACACAAATGTACAGAAACTCGTGAAGAAACACAGCATTAATCATTATTCGACGTACTCTATCATGAAAGCCTCGGTTGTGGAACGATTTAACCGAACGTTAAAGAGCAATATGTGGAAAATGTTTACGTTTAATGGAAATTACAAGTGGATCGACGCGTTGTCCCGGCTCGTTAGAGAGTACAATGCGCGAAAACATCGCACTATCGGCATGAGACCTATCGATGTTACCCCCGCGATCGCCGATAAACTTTTAAATACGGTATACAACAACGTAAAGATTGCAGCACCGGCAAGATTCAAAGTAAGCGATCCGGTACGCGTGAGTAAATTCAAGACCATTTTTGACAAAGGTTATACGCCAAATTGGTCGACCGAAGTGTTTAAGATCGTTAAAGTGCAGAAAACTAATCCCGTGACCTATGTACTCAAAGATTCGCGCGGAAATTCCGTCGCCGGCGGATTTTACGAATATGAGTTACAACGCGTTGCCAATCCCGACATACATCTCGTGGAAAAGGTAATACGCAAAAAGGGCGATGAGATTTATGTGAAATGGCTGGGATTTGATGCAACGCACAATTCTTGGATACATAAAAATAATATATTATAAATATGTTAACAATAATACATAATATTAAAGATATTTTACAAATATATAAACAAAATTGTACACTTTATAAAATATACATATAATTTACAATAAATATACATATAATTTTAATTTACAATAAATATACAATTTTTATTTACAATAAATATACATGATTTTTATTTACAACGGTATTTTGTAATGTCCCCACGGTAGCGTGTCGGTGGTTTCGGGTACGATATACCGCTTGTCATCGTACGGACTTAGAGCAATTTTTGTCTCGCGAATAGTGTATACTTCGTGTAATTTAGATCTTATACAAGACTGCTGACGCGTCATTTCAATCTCTTCGTTCAAACACCGCGTGTAATCGTTGAACGTTATCGTTCTCGCGACGACGTTACTCTTGACACCTTTTACCTTTTTTGTGTCTTTCTTACCATCTACTCGCAACGCGTACATTTTTGCCCTAAGCCCGACGAATTCGGTCATGATGGCGCCATTATTTTCATCCTTCATTAAACCCGGTATCTTTTTATTCGCGAGCGGTATACCGTACACATTGTCCACCGCATAATCGCTGGCATCGAATCTGTCAACGTTGCACTTTATATTCTCATATACATCTTCACACTCGATGTGATATATGAGACTGTCGGTGTCGGTGTACATGACTTTACATTTCTCTCGATACATAGGTATCATATAATCGTGATGAAACTCGTACAAACATATCTTGGATATGTCGAGTATACACATACCCACGTAGATTGGTTTATTAAATTTCACCTCGAGATTGCGCAATTCAACGGCGATCAGATTCTCCGAAAACACGCTTCTACTATGAAAATTTGGTTTTGCGATCATTGCCTCTGCGCCATATCTTCCACCCCAATGTGTCACGAGCTTAATATTAACGTGATTGCGCACATTTTCCATCGTTTTGCCAAATACCGCATTATTCATTAATTTATATAAATTTTTTTCAAAATCATTTTTCGCGAGTGTTCGGAATTGTGTATTAAGTTCGATATAACTGCGAAGCCATGGAGATTGCGAAAACTGTAATATTCGATGTATTTTTGTAACGCGAAGTCCGTGTCGCGTGCATTGCTGCAGGTTGCGGTAATGTATTACGTAACGTTTCTTATCGTATAAGGTTGCGAGCAGCTTATCCTGCCGCTTACCAGGTGGTTTGTCGCGTGTCGGGCAAAACGGTAGATCAGTGTGCGCATCGTGAACAGGTTGCGGATACTCGAGATCGACTTCAAGGATGTAGCCTATAGGCGAATCGAGCGCGATCGATGATGTATCAAAATCGGATACGTCGTCGACCCATCGAAAATCTGCATAGGGCAAGGGTTGGCACATTGCCCATCCGTACAAATTATTTACATCAAAGTACGTAAGATATGTTGAAGGTTTCGATGGGTCGTACGACTGCATATACTTGTTATTAGCATGTGCGTATCTGTTGGAACATTGACTCAAACCACCGCGTATTCCGCGTTCGATAAATAAAACCATGTCGATATCCGTAAGCAATTCGAATGTAATATTTGTATGCTTCAACATGGCGTCCCACGTATATCCGGGAAGAGTGTAGTAATACGCGGGGTCGAGCCCATAACTTTTAATACAACTCTCGCGGAAATTTTCAAAAATGTCTGCTAATAACAAGACATCAATTTTGAGATACAAGTCGCTATATTCGCCCAGCGTTCGAATGGAGAACCGCTTCCACACGTTCTCGGCGTGCGCGTAATCGCTCTCGGATATCGTGTCACCGGTCAAGGAACTGTAAAATGATTCGCGCGGCGGTAAACACGTATCTTGCAACCTGTCGACGCAGTCAATATATTCGTACGGAAAGACGCCCTTCCGTGTTAATAAATTGAAATTGTCATTCGATAAATTTTGAAATTCAGATTTTAAAATTTTGAGTTTGTCTTTATTCAAGAATGATGCCAATTTATCGAGACTAGCTGTGAGAAATTTATACGAATCGATAAAACGCAATTTAATATGATGTTTTGATTTCTCTTCGGTAAGATTAACATTTTTCGTAAATGATATATATTTTTCCTTTGTTATTGGAAGTAACTCGATTCCCCCTTCGAACGCTGTAGCTATTTCCTTGATAATGAAGTGCGCGTCGTAGCCGGATAAATTATGAAAAACTATTGGAATGCAAAAAGAATCTTTATAATTTAGATTACAATTTGAATGCGTGGGACCTCTGTATCGCCCGGTCAGATGGCAATGATCGCGTACGCGTGTATCGTCTTGTATAAATGGTTTCTCGCAAATGTGGCATTGTGTCGCGCTATGAAAATTTTCCCATTCATCAGATGTTAAATTTACCATGGGGACATTAGCTGATAAAATACTTTTTACACGCAGTGCTAAATTTTTAAGTTCTTCGACGAACCATGATATGCAATCGATATCGCGACGAGAATGATACGCGGATAACGAATCATCGTACAAACAATGTACATAATATGCTAAGCTAAATACTTTGTGATGTTGGTAGTTTCTCTCTTCCTCCGTCTTCTCTAAAACGCACTCCAGATCGGCGTACACGACGAAAGGAAGCCGCTCCTTCCGATTATAGTTGGTGAACGTGAGCCACTTGTCCTTATCGCTCGGTAATCGGATAGCGCACTCGTTCATCTCGCGACAGTCCACCGTATGTGATTGTAACTTGTTGTTCGAGCCAAAGTAGTGCAAACATCTGTAAAAGAAATAATTTTTAATTTTTGTTCAAAGATTTCTTTAATATAATTTATTAAATATATACGTACCGGTCGCAGATATATTTCTTGTGTTCTTTTTTGCTCAATTGCGAGCTCACGAGGCGGGATAGATTCTTGATCCACGCGAAATGTCCAACGTTGTTGTCTTCCACGTACAACAGGTTGACGTGTTTGTCTTTTTTCAGCTCACTCAGACGTATCGGGACAATGTTCTTTTCCTCGATACTATATACATTGATTGAGATATTGTTGGCATGTTCGAATTTTTTAATTTGATTCACATTCACTGGAAACTCAATGTCCTGGAGATTCAGCACTGTCGTGTAATGCGGGTACGAAGATTCCCGATAAACATGATCTTCAGCTGGGTATAGAGCGGCGACCACAGACCACGCGAAACACGCATTGTCATTAGATTGCACGTTGATTACTGCTCTCTTCATCGTTATTTCTCGCGGTAATTTTATGTGACATCCCGCGCGCAATGGATTATATTTATTTATATTTACATTTAAATCGAGTATTCGCGATAATGCCCACCCGCTATCGCGTTCTTGAAATTCTTCGAGCGATGCTAGAGTGGGCTCGACAACGCGCCGCTCGTACCATTCGCGTAAATCGGATGTGCGAAAGAGTTCATAGTTTCTCGTATTGATACTTTTATTTGCGCGTTTATCACCCGTCACAAATTCACCATTGAACACTGTATTAATTTTCACACTAAAGTGTTTTTTCAGCATGGTTTGCACGTGTTCGAGCACAATGTCTTTAGCATCCCCGAAAAATTGACGAGGCTCGATGTGATTATGATTTATAACCGCACCAGTCAATATGCGGCTCTCGAACGCCGTATCGATCTCTCGCCAAATTAATCCGTGTTGCCGCGTGCTGCATCCTGCACCCGCGTGTACAAAACGTGTGCGTAACGAGTTCTTCAATCCCTCGAGTCGCGCAATTCGGGCAATCAGCGATTGTCGAATCCCAATCGATAATCGTGGACGTTTGATTCGACTTTGTCCTTCTAATGATTCGATATATTCGTCGCATCGTTGCTCCCACGCAACGTACTCCTCTATCGAATTCATCCTTGCAGATTGCTCGCGTAGATTTCGTTCGGCATTGTTTTCCGCCATATTTCCAAATTTATACAAAAAATTTTTTGCTTACAAGATGTGCTTATTAACAGCTCTTGTCTCGGAACTCTTGGCGAAAATACTGACAGGGTGTGCCTCTTTACCATGATTTTATATTCTATCTTGATGTTTCTTTCCATCATGTGTGTCTAAATCTTTATTTCGCGATTTGTCACGTACATTTTGGCTAATGTCGATTATTGCATTTTGTCGTCTAGAGCTGATGTCAAATCCCAGATGTATCGCAAAAGTTTCAAATTACATGCAGCTGTCCAATGTTAGTGCAATTTAATCATGAGGATTATCCTTATATTATAGGATTTTGTCATGTTTTGACACGCGCGTTTGAAATCTGATATCTATAGGCGATGTCATCGCGAAGCAGCCGCACATCGGCGCTTGCAAATTTTATATTACGTTGCATTTTTGTGCATTCGGCTAAATCTCACACCTGGTGATGATGTCATCGCGAAGCAGCCGTATATCGGCGCTTGAATGGAAAAATTGAAAAAAATATCGCGTCATCAATAATCCCCCACCACATTGCAATTTTGAAACGCTAGTACATATTTTAAATATGTTCAATACGTTCAGTATTGCATCGACCACTTATGTGAAAGGTTCATATAAAAATGTATCCCATTGAAGGAAGCCGCATGAATTATTACGTTCCGATTCAAGATGCTGATGAAACTTCACCGTGTAAGAAGAAATGTAACAAGTAAGTTTTAATTAACTTGAATATTTTTTATACTTTTTAAATATTTATATAAATAATATTGTTTTTACTCCCTAGCATTTCATCCGAGTCTCGTCGCGCGGTTCGTATACTCGGAAGACGATACGCCTTAACTCCGACGTCGTACAAATATTTGGACATTGGAATAAACGTTGGAGCTGTATCTTGCGTGGAATTGGTTCTCGGCGATAATCGGGGCAATTAAATAATATTGCCCTTTGAAACGTGGAAATCGCTAATGCTGAAACGTGCGGACATTGAACGACTTCTACAAACGACTGAAATCCCATTGCGGATTCGAGATTTGACATTCGAAGTGGTTAAAATATCTGATTCGAATATTATAAAAATTGGATTATCAAATAATTCTTTATATATAAAGCCACCAACTCTATTCTATTTATTCGATTTTGAAAAATGTATAGATCATATGTATTACTGGTTATGCGAAAATACGCATATTGTAAATGAAAAATTCAAACAATTTGTAACTGTTTTACAACAGAATAATATCGTTAATGTATGCGACGCTACAAAAACTATACATGAAAGTGATATGTTTAACAGCGAATCGCTCATAGATTGCGAGTTATTGACATGTGCTGTAAATGATATTCTTCACGAGGCTTGTAATAAATAAGTGATTTTACTAATTATCTGTGAATTTAATTATTTATCCCATCCTTTATGTATGAATAAAACTGTGTAATAGATATGCGCAGTCTGCAAAACTTAAATCTTTCTCTCGACACACTCTGCTAAAGATGTAGAAAAAATGATGAGGTAGATGAGACGTGATACTCCAGTTAGAAGGAGACAAAAGATATGAAACTACAATATATAATTGAGAGGAGTGTGTAACGTTATAATACGCAACCGTCTTCATCCTTACGACGATCTTAACAATATGTGTTATGGCCCCGCGGCCCCCGCACTTACCGTTCCGCCGCGGTCCCCTCCCCCTCATCGCAGACCCCGCGCCAACCGTTCCGCCGCGGTCCCCTCCCCCTCTCCGCGGACCCCGCACCTACCGTTCCGCCGCGGTCCCCCTTCCCCTCTCCGCGGATCCCGCATCTACCGTTCCGCCGCGGTCCCCCTTCCCCTCTCCGCGGACCCCGCACCTACCGTTCCGCCGCGGTCCCCTCCCCCTCTCCGCGGACCCCGCACCTACCGTTCCGCCGCAGTCCCCCTTCCCCTCTCCGCGGACCCCGCGTCTACCGTTCCGCCGCGGTCACCCCCGCGTGACGTCATTCCCACCCCCATGATGTCATTCGCACCCCCCTGACGTCATACCCCCCTGACGTCATACTCACCCCCGTGACATCCCCCCCCCGTGACGTCACCTCCCTCCCCCGTGACGTCACCCCTCCCCCGTGACGTCACCCCCCTCCCCCGTGACGTCATACCCCCCCGTGACGTCACCCCCTCCCCGTGACGTCACCCCCTCCCCGTGACGTCACCCCCCTCCCCCGCCGGTTTCCCCTCGCCCCTCACCCCCCCCTCAGAGGACCATGGCTTAGAACCGGCCTAGATACACTACTAAAGTGGACGCGGCTTAATCTCTACGGCGTTTTTATTTACAGGCGAGCTTAATATTACGGCGCGGTTATAACTAGCAGGCTCTTAGGACTAGCAGGCTTATTTCTAGCGGACTTATCATTAACAGGCTTAACGGGCTTAAGACTACGGCGCGATATCTACAGGCGGCTTATTGACTATCGCGTTTATAGCTATCGGACTTATATCTATCATGCGGCAAATATCTACAGCGCGGTCTGTACATGCACTTATAAGCTACTGTCAGGTTAGGCGGCTAGATATTGCCGGCAGGCTCGAGTGTCACGTCGAGCACTGCCTGAGCAACGAAAGTCGGTTCAGCCCGACAGAGCCAAGTACAGCCTTGGCCGCAGGTAGAGGCAGGAGCCGGTGCAACCCGGCGGGGTCGAGGGCAACCTCGACTCCAGGTACGGTGTAGGCAGGAGCCGGTCCAACCCGACGGGGTCGAGGGCAGTCTCGACTCCAGGTAGAGCGTGTCGGTACAACCCGACGGAACTGAGTTCAGCCTCAGCCCCAAGAGGTAGTCGGTAGAACATTCTGGATAATACTAATGCTGGCGGCACCGTAAATTTTAAACCTCATAACTCAGACAATTCTCAACGAAAATAGGTCATCAAGTAGTGTTTTGGAAACGTCTCGCTGTCATCTTTAATACTGTGTCATAAAAAATGGGATGTTCTATTTAAAAAAATCATGTTGACCTTCACCTCGCCTTGACGCCTCCATTTAAGGTCAAACGGATATGATCATTAAATAGAACTTCTAAAATCCTACAACTTTGGTTTGAAACATTTTTTTCAGAAAGGTTTTGTTTTCGAGATATTTGACCGTTTCCAGACTTTTCTAACATCCTGTATATTATTCATTATTCTTCAATCATATCGATTATACCGATATACTGTCAATGATAAAGATTTATCATCATATTCAAAATTATATGTACTCCACAAAAAAACCTCACAAAGGTAAAAAAAAATACGTCAAGTATATAAAAAAATCCCAACTTGTAAAAAAATTAATATTTAATATTTAATAATTTAATAATTTAATATTTACCCTTAAAAAATAACTTTAAAAAAATTTTTCCTTGAAAAATAATTTTCATAAAAAAGAAAAAAAGAAAAAAATGATTTTCCTTTAAAAAATAAATCTAAAAGATAAAAACCTTTAAAAAATCAAAAATCAAAACTAAATATGAAATCAAGTTAACTAGCCAAGTACATAGAAACAGTTCAGTTTGTAATTTGAAATAATATTTGTTTGATAAAATCAGTTTTGCATTTATAGAAATATAGATTTTCTCGAGAAAATTCAAATACACTTTATTTTTATAGAATTACGTTGTTCTGTCTCCCCCCCCCCCCCAAATAAATATTATGTATAATATATAAAATGGCACAATTATATTGCGGATTTTATTACAAATGGTACATCATAAAACTACTTAACTCTTAATGCAATAACGTCGATCACATCGATCACCAATTTCGAGTTTAAAAGTGCCCCGTGCCAAACTGATCGAGTTGTTTTGAAATTAATCATAAGCTTTACCAGCTAGGCCTGTAACAAAAAAGATTAAAATTAAAGTGACATACAAATGTTTGGCGTGCCCGATCTGAAATAAAGATTTCCAAAAGATTATCAGAAATCATTATCAATATGTTAATTATCAGAAATCATTATCAATATATTAATAAAAATAAATGACTTGTAATGCGACTCGGGCACGCTAAGTTTTTTTATGTCACTTTAATTTTAAACTTTTTCGTTACAGACTTATCTGGTAAAGCTTATGATTAATTTCAAAATAACTCGGTCAGTTTGGCACGGGGCACTTTTAAACTCGAAATTGGTGATCGATGTGATCGACATTATTGCATTAAGACTTAAGTAGTTTTGTAATATACCATTTGTATGTACCATTTGTAATAAAATCCGCAATATAATTGTGCTATTTTATATATTATATATAATATTTATTTGAGGGGGGGGGGCATAACAACGTAATTCTGTAAAAATAAAGTGTATTTTAATTTTCTCGAGAAAATCTATAATATTTCTATAAATGCAAGACTGATTTTTATCAAACAAATATTATTTCAAATTACAAACTGAACTGTTTCTATGTACTTAACTAGTTAACTTGATTTCATATTTAATTTTGATTTTTGATTTTCTAAGGGTTTTTATCTTTTAGAGCTATTTTTTAGAGGAAAATCATTTTTTATTTTTTTATTTTTTATGAAAATTATTTTTCAAGGAAAAATTTTTTTTAAAGTTATTTTTTAAGGGTAAATATTAAACTTTTTTTACGTACAAGTTGACTTTTTTATATACTTGGCGAATTTTTTTTTACCTTTGTGAGGTTTTCTTATGGGATTTAATCTTTTTTAAAATAAGTTTTATATATTCTTGATTTATATTTTATATGTAGAAAATTCAAATATGTATATATTGTGCATATCGAAGGAACAATATTGAGACACAAAGGGGAATATGTAAAAGCTTATGCAATTTCTCTCTGTTTCTCTCTCTTTCCACTGAATCAAAAAATTACATCCAGAAATGAAGATAGAATTAATGACTTTAAAAGATAAAATTGCTAAAGATGCAGGAAAAGAAAATCATCTATTTTTACTTAATTACTTATTTTTATCATTTGCTTTTATTAACATCTATGGTTACTTAATTACTTACTTTTATCATTTATTTTTATATCTTTTGATGGATTTCTAGTATCTTCAACTATACCTAACATTTTGCGATATAGATGCTTATCTTTTTCCACATATTTAGCAATTTTATCGTTTAAGGTCATTAGTTCTGTAGTAAATATCTTCATTTCTGGATGCAATTTTTGAATTCAGTGGAGAGAGGGGAAGAGATTGTATAAGCTTTTGCATATTCCCCTTTGTGTCTCAATATTGTTCCTACGATACGTACAATATATATACACACCTATTTGTATTGTTCCTATGATACGCATAATATATATACACACATATTTGAATTTTCTACATATAAAATATAAATCAAGAATATATAAAACTTATTTAAAAAGATTAAAGATAGTAAATAAAAAGAGGGGCGATGAGTGGCTTAGAGCGTTGAGTCGCGGGCTGACAAGTGCCACGTCCCAGGTTCGATTCCGCTCGGATCTCATCTCTCATCCCACCATATACCTCTTTATAGAAGAGAAGGAGGAATGACAGAGAAGGAAAGAAGGATAAAAAGGAGAGGAATAGGAAGGAGACAAAAAGAGGGTTAGGAATAAGGATGAAGGAGGAAAGGAAGTATGAGGAGCAAAGGGGGGAAGAGCAAGAGAGAGGGAAAAGGAAAGCGGTGTAGTAAAGCGTTGTGTAAAGCGTTAGGTTAGGTGTAGGAGTGTTAGTTGTAAGAGCGGAAATGTAAGAAAATGAAATATATTTGGAAATTTGTAAAGTGTAAGAGTATAAAATTGCAACCCCATTGGGGAGTCAATAAAGACATACATACATACATAGTAAATAAAAAAAAGATTAGGATTTTTGCAATACCTTTTCTAAGTAGTGCTTTAACATTTTGTAGTTGGTACCTTCATGTTTCACATTTTCTAAAACTGCATCGTAAGCTTCTGTTTTAATCAACGCAGCTGCCAAATTATTATAAACTTTTATACGTTCCTATAACAAAATCTGCAATTTAGTATCTTTAATCAATTCTTCCTCCTCATTTTGATTCAAATTTCAATTACTTTTTGTTGATGACAGATATTCTAATGTTCTCTGATAATATTATATTGCAAAAGGCAGCTCTATCCAAATAATCAATTTCCACGTTTTTCATTGTTTTAAAAAATATAAGTTCAACCATTATATCAAAAAAAGTTAAATAGATTAACAATAAGTCTTGTCCCTAGAGAATTTAGTCTAAGAAAATAAATAACCTTTATTATATAATTTATAAACAAAATTATTATCTCATTTCTCTTTGGTTATGCTTAATGACTTATGCTTAACATTTCTATTTCAAGCTCTATGACGCTATAACTGTGACGCTTTCAATTCAACTGTATATAATGTAATATTTTTGATAGAATTCTCAAGATTTGTTTTGTTATATTAACGTAGATATGCAACTCTTTGTTTAGCCATTTGTAAGTAACCTAAAAATATTAATTACGCAATAAATACATTTATATATTGTATAAAATATAAATAAACATTTACATTTTCAGAATCAAAGGTAGCGTAGAAGTAATTCCAGATCCGCAAAATGTTTGTATACACTATAGAAGTGCTTCGATATGATTTTACTATTTTATTATTCTAAAGCTAAATAATAAAAATGTATATTTAATGCTGTGGTTTTTATGATATTTTTGATAGACTTCTCAAGAGTTATATTGCTATATTAATATATTGCTATATTAATATGAACTCATTGCTTTTAGCCATAAGTTAACCTAAAAATTAATTATGCATTAATTACATTTATATATAAAGTATAAATAAACATTATATACATGAATGCGCATTCGCGCGTATAATTACCAGCTTATCGTTATCGAAAACATGGCCAACCAAAATCTCCAAATATTCCTTCTATTCATTCATAATCATTTTCCAATAATGTATTTATTATAAATATGTTATAATTGATAATGCACAGATTCACTCCATTGTAACTATTCGCTCAGTTTTATTAATGTAAAAAAAAAAACTTTTCTCGATATGACATCGATTAAAAAAAATCACTTCTCTTCCTTACATTATTAGTAGTGTATAAATTTAATAATTTCTTTTCACTTTATCACTTATCTTTGTTGTTGCAGTATTCTGCGATACTCTTATCACTTTTCGTTCCATTATTCCGCGATATATACTACAACTCATTTTTTATGTTTTCCGCGCGATATATACTCTCATAACTTTATATTATTATCTTATACATATACACGTACATACACAACATTGTCTCTCAAAGCATATTTGCACACTCAAGCGAATAATCGTACATGAGTGTTGCAAATGCGCCTTGAGGGACAAAATCGCTTTGCGTGTGTGCATATGTACGTGCGAGCATATGTACGTGAGAGTCTGAATTGGAAAAATAAATTCTGATATTTCGCTCGATACGATTATCATACCTTAGGATTGACTGCATCAATCTTATTCAAACTGGTCGCAATCAAAAGCTTGCATCCACATTGTATAAGAAAAGTGCAGTTAGATTTTTGATTACAGTTTTAGTGTTATTGAAGTATTTTAATCGAAAGTTTCTTAAGAGTAAAAACTCCGGATAAGCTACTTGGTAGCGTCGCGGCCCCTGTACATAGGCAAACCGTTGACAAATTAGAACGAATTTTTTAATATACTTGACGCTACCGCGTCGCTTGATTGTAAAATGTTATCTTACATACAAAAAAGAATTTTTAAGAGATTTTTTAGATATTTATTTATAATATTTTTCTAACAGTAATAAATTTAGTTGCGATAAGTTTAAATTATGTAATATTTTACTTGTTTTCTGTTTGTTTTTCAATCATAACACGTAAGGCGGATAAGTAGGATACTGCGGTCTTCAGGATATCTGTAAATGTGGCACGTGTGACATAGAAAAATTTCCCGGCGGTTAGACGTATAGGTATATTCGTTTTTATCATAATAAATGTTAGATCTCTTATGTCGTTAGTCGAAAAATCGCACCAATTGCTGTCGTAAACCGCGAAAGACAGGCCCTCACTTTGATCTCTCAAATTATCGCCTGCATACGAGTATAGAAAGGATTGCAGCAACATGACAATCATTATCACAATGCTCTTCGTCGTCATGATTGTGTCGTGAATATGCAAAGATTCGATGAGTCCAAAACCTTAAAAATCAATAAGTTTTATTTCTGTAATGATTTTTCCCGGACTATAATTTTATTGTAAAATGCTATTCCGGCTAATATATACTACAATCTATAATACATAAATATAAAATTAAGAAGATGAAGAAAAAATTCTGTTTTTTGTAAATTTTCAATAATAATTGGATCAATCTCGTCTAAATTTATTTCTCTTACTAACTAATATATTTGTAGATGGAGTTTATTGCATTTTGTTTTTTCTTTGTATTCGCTTGTATCGCTTAGTAAAGCGATGGAAAGGAAGAAGTGTTTTACTTACAAACATAAAAACTTGGACAAATTTGATTTATACTGCAAATGACTCACTGCAGTATCTTAGTAATATATATGAAATGTTCTTATATAATAAAAAATTTTATAATAAGAAAATGTTATATACAAAAATCTAATTAGTTAACTTAGTTAATTAGGCAACTAAGTAAATTATTTTTAATTAATTTTTTTTTGCAAAATACAATTATATAAATATACACATTGACATAAATTCCAATTATGTATTATCAGTGGCACAATTTTTTTACACAAATTTCTCTTTTTATAATAAAGTAATTATTTATGTAACATCTAATTAGAGATGATTAGATGTAAAATTTCTCAAACATCTTATATATATTTTGCTTTTACATTTTTTATGCATAAAATAATAATTAAAAAAGTCAATTAGAGAATTTTATTATAAAATTTTATATCTTTATGAAAATATATTACAAATTTATTGTCAGATATCAATATATCTTGATATATTAATAAATCTAAATCTAAATCTTCCTCTGTACATGAAATAATCATGGAAATGCCTCACAGACTTACATACCTGTTATGCATATCAAAATAGCGCTGGTGAAGATCTGAGTTAAAATTATAATATTATAAGTATCTTCAATAGTCTCGATGAGCCGTATCAATTGCCGATGTCTGACTACGAGTTCTTCAACAACGCTGCCTCCTTTGCGCTTATGGTTGCACCGACCGATCTGCCGAAAGTCGATCATCAGGAGTTCGAGTTGGCCGCAGAGATGCAGCGTGATACCGATGAACATTCCCTCCGTACAACAGTTTCCGGTATATGTAATGAATAACTGAACTATCTGATAAAACGTAATGAGGACATACTGGATACTGGTGACAGATTCAAAGAGACAGGATGTCGGAAGATAAAATGTTCTCTTATTAGCATTCACAACGGGTAAGAGTCGCAACATGTACAGCATAAAAGCAAAAAATCCGGAATAAAACAGGGACAATGATATTATTTTCGCCATGCGTGCGTGCTGGATCATAATTTCGCGCGATCTCGCATCCTCAACACTGCACCAGTCCTGAATAGCGGAGAATAGATTGATCGACAGCGTGGATCGCTGCAGCCGCAGCAGGATAAGTTTGACAATTACCAGCATCGCACTTGCGGTCACCACATACGTGTCAATCGGATCCCCGGAAGAATTCTCGCAGGCGAAGTAGACGTCCATTAGCAGTGTTATCACTAGCAAGATCTAGAATAACGGATTATTACGGCTAATAAAAGCGTTATGTAAGATCTCTTGTTTTTATTCTTATGTTCGCAAATAAAAAAAAATAATTCTTTTGTTTTAACTAAATTATCATGTTTTTCTAAATTAATTATGTGTTTTACAAAATATTAAAGAGATTATCATATTTGCACAAATTCAGGTGTGTATTGTATTTATGCGGCATAAATATTTTTAAATATTGTATTACTTTAAATTATATTAATTAATATCATATATTTGATTACCTTATTAATTTTAAAACAATACATAAAATAAAAATAAATGTTTTCCTCCCATTACCTCGCTTACGATCGCAAATAACCAACGCAGCTTTGAATAGAGAGTGTCATCCTCAATCGGCCATGCTCCTACGGGCCATGCCAAAGTCTTGTAACTCGATAATGCGTAAACAGCATCTTTGTTCCAATATACCATTCTCGAAACATATGACGAGACGATTCCGGATTGATCTCGTGTATGTACGTGTATGTATGCTTTTATTAGTGCATAGCAATGTAATTAAGCATTAATAAAGAAAGAAAGAGAGAGAGTCCCTTCATTAATCCATTTGCCACGCCGATAGCGCTTATAATACTTGCGCCCATCTCTTCCTCATCCATTCTAGCTGTTCCGTATCCTAAAACTATCGACCTTCGCGAGAACATAGCAGCGTTGAACCACTCGTGCATGTAAAGTATATGCATGTTTTAAGCTGTCGAGCGAGTAGATCGGCAAATTGCTCGATTATTGTATTATTGTCTATATGTCGCTTGAATTGTACGATATGCATAAAAAATACTGACAAGGCAAAATTTGCAATTCATTCAATTTATCAATTTTCCGAGAAACCCATTGCATCGCGTATAGGATATATATATTATATGTACATTCACAATTTCAAAATAATGCGTACTTATATACAAAGAGAGACCGAATTGCAGACTGAGCTGCAGACTACTGAAAGTTTATGTTATAATGAAAAGCTCATACGATAAATGTACTTTAGCTTTCAGTAGAAAGTTTTGATATGTCTATATGAATAGCAATACAACTTAAACACAATTTATATTTCTTTTTATAGACGATAAAGCAATGTGCATCCGTTCTGCATTTTTTTGCAACCTAGTGACATATCTTCGTGAGATCAAAACTAATTTAAGGTGGAAAATGTAAGTATCTTTAAAATAATATTTTATATTCCCTGATTATATGTATAAACTATACAAATAAAGGAATAAATAAATAGGTGTATAATAATTTTAAAATAAAATATATATAAATTTTTTATGTTCTAATATTTACATATACATTATACCAATACATTGAATTCAACAGATACTAATCCATCGCGATGTGTTGCTTTCACCGACAAATAAATAATATAAAAAAAGAACATAAATTAGTATTTTACTTTCTATTATTTTTTTTCTTCTTTATTATTTTTTTGTATATATAATAAATTTTGATATTTTATTATAATAATTATTAATAATAAAATAATAACAAAGTAAAATGATAACAAAAGTGTGTGTGAGTGAAATATAAAATATATAAATAATGTGCGTTACATGTGCTATTATTTAATAAAATATACAATAAAAAATTTTGTCTATAAAAAGACTTAATTTAGTATTTGATAAACCTTCAGTTAAGTATATATATATATATATATATATATATATATATATATATATATATATATATATATTCTGACGTAACGTTTTTGAAACGTCCGTCGCAAAGGCCGAATGGCACGATCAGAAGCGGTTTTTCGGGGGCCTGCGTCTTTCTAATTTAGGGAGAGAGCGGCCCGATCATCAGATCAACGAGATCTGACTTTTGTTTGTAATAATTATCGTAAATGTAAGCTCGATATGAGCCCGCGAGTTAGTTGTCAGTACAAGATAGAGCAGCCGGATCCCAACCGGCGAAAGCAGAGAAAGAGAGAAGAAGGATAGCCGAGAGCGGAAATCCCAGAAAAAAGGAGACGTCAGGTCGTAGTTTTCTAAAATTAAAAACATCTTTGGTGGCTAGTACACATCGTTGCCAGTAATTTTATATTATTATTATTATTTATTTGAGCTTAGTCCTTGCCTTTCGGCTTAGGACGAACTTCCGGTTACACAATTTTCCTCATCCACTCTGCGCTTATATATAAATTTCAATTTAAATTTAAACTTAAATTTAAACTTAAATTTGCCTTCAATAGGGACTCGATTAAATCTAAAATTAAAATTAAAACTAAAATTAAAATTAAAATCAAAATTAAAACCAAAATTAAATTCAAAATTCAAATTCCAATTGACGCTGGAGCTATATAAATAGAATTGGATAAACTTTACAACAAGATAAAATAAAATCAAGAATCAAAAATCAAAAACACAATCAAAATCAAAATAATAAATATACAAATAAAAATAAACGCATCTCTATCCTTCCTCTGCCGCCTTCTTCCTTTCTTCTTCTATTCTCCTTAGTACTATCAGCCCTTGTCCATCCTCCCCCAACACTTTTTCTATCTCCTCTTTCTGTCCCGTCTTTTCACATTCCTTGAGTACATGCCACATGCTTTCTACCTCTTTCTTACATAGCCTGCATACTTTTTCCTCTTCTGCTTTCCAGTATTCTTTTTCTCTTGCTTCATTGCCACACCTGAACCTTGCTATCGTTTTTCTATCTTTTTGCTTCATTCTCTTACTTAGATATTCTGCTCTCTCTTCTTTTATTATCTTCTTGTATTCTCTGTTGTACGTAGACTCTTCTATCTTTTTTCTTCTTTCCGCCTTTTCTTTCTCTCTTATCTTCCCTATTATTTTTTGTACTGTGTTTTCCTCCTCTTCTCTGCTTCCTTCTCTTCTCTCAGTACCATCTCCCTCCTCCTCTAATATTTTCCTCCTTATTCTCGCCCACTTTCCTTCTCTTCCTGCCCCCCACTCTTTCTTCCTCTCTTTCCAGCATTCTTCCACCAGTTTCTTCCTCGTTGTTCCTATTTTCTCTTCGTACTTCAGTGCTCTTTTCAACGCCTTCTCTTTAATTTTCACTAACTTTCCTTCCTCTACTACTATGTAATTCGGCGTTGTCCTTTCCAAACCTAGTATCCATTTTACGTATTTTCTCTGAATTCCGTCCAGTCTTTCCTCTTTTCTCCATCCCCATATTTCTGCTCCAAACAAACTCACACTCTCCACCAATGCTTCAAGCATCTTCATTCTTCTTATGTAGTCCTCCCTAAATAATCTCTCTCCTATGCTCCACGTTTTCTTCATTGCAATCATTGCTTTTCTTCTTCTTTCTAAGATATGTTTCTCCGCTCCTCCATTTTTTTGCATAATGTATCCTAAGTAGCTAAACTCTTTTACTTCCTCCAATTCTTCCTCTCCCCATTTCCATCTCCTCTTCTTTGTTCTTCCTTTCCCCTTTTCGAATACCATCACTTTTGTCTTCTCCGAGCTTAATGTTAGACTTTTTTTTCTCTAAATATTTCTTAAATCTCCTCAGCATTTCCTTCATCTCGCCTTCTCTCTCCGCCAGTAAAACTATGTCGTCCGCATACATTAGCGTCCATATCTTTCTTCTTCCTACCATTACTCCCCCCGTCTGTCCTCTTTCCATTTCTTCTTTCAGATCTGCTACGTAGATGTTGAATAGCGTCGGGCTCATTGGGCAACCTTGTCTAACTCCTTTCCTAGTCCAAAACTCTTCTGTATATTTCTCTCCCACCTTAATTACGTTCTTCGTTTCCTTATACGTCTCCATTATTCTCTTTTTCAGCTTATTCGATACCCCAATTTCCTCCATCCTTTCTCTCAGTATTTTTCTGTCTATTCTATCAAATGCCGCCTTCAAATCAGCGAAACATGCAAAGACCTTGCCTTTCTTTTTTCCTACCTCTCTATCCACTGCGTGATTTAATACATATACAGCATCCATAACCCCTCTTCCTCTTCTGAACCCGAATTGACCTTCTTCTAATTTGCCATCGATCTCTCCCATTAATCTCTCATTTAGAATGCTAGCGTAAATCTTATATGCTGTGTCCATCAGTGTTACACCTCTGTAATTCTTTACCTCCTTCTTTTCTCCTTTTTTGAATATGGGGCATATTACTCCTTTCTTCCAGTCCTCCGGTATTCCTCCTTCCTTCCATATTTTCTTTATCATTTTCCACATTGCTTCTCCTATACTTCTTGGCATGTATCTCCACACTTCATTTTCCAAACCATCCTCTCCTGGCGCTTTTCCTTTCCTCAATCTTTTCAGCTGCTTTATCAATTCCTCTCTTGTTATTTCATCCTCTTCCTCTTCCTCTCCCCTTTCCGCTTCCTTTTCCTCTAATACTGCCAATTGCTCTTCTCCCTCCAGTATCCCCATAAAATGCCTTTTCCATTCTTCCTCGCCTATTTCTTCGTTTATCTCTTCTCTTCTTTTTCTGAATCTGTTTATATATTTCCATGCCTCTTGTTCTGACTTGATCTTCCCTATTTTTTCCTCTTCCTGTTTCTCATATTCTTTTTTCTTTTCTTTGCACCATTCTTTGTACTCTTTTCTCATCTTTATATATTCCTCCGTTTCGCATTCTCCCTTCCTCCATTTTCTCATTCTCCTTCTTAATTCTCTCTTTTTGTTTTTCCATTCCCTGTCATGCCATACTCTATCTCCTATCTTCCATTTATGTCTCCTCTTCTTCTTCTTTGGTATTGCTTCCTCTACTTTCTCTTTTATTTCCTTCCATAATTCTTCAATCCCCTCTTCTTTACTGGTCCACTCCTCACAGCTCCTCAAGTATTCTTCCTTTGTTTCTTCTTTCCATTCTCTTCTTTCTATTTCTTTCTCCTCTTCTATTTCTTTTTCTTCTTCCCTTGTTCCATATAATGTCGCTTCCAACGGTACGTGATCCGAGTCCGTTCTTTCTCCTATTTTCAGACTCTCTACTTCCTCTGTAGCCTCTTGGTTTCCTATTATATAATCGATAACTGATGTTCCGTTTTCTCCTATATATGTCCATTCTCCTTCTTCTCCTTTGCTTCCATTTAAAATCACCCATCCTCTTTCTTCAATTTCACTTATTAGTCTTCTTCCTTCTCCGTTTATTACCTTGTCCTTCGATTTCCTTTCTCTCTCCTTTTTTACCGCTTCGTTTATCCTACCCCCTTCCTCCCCTGTTCTGGCGTTCCAGTCTCCTCCTATTAACAATACGCCTTCCTCGTTCTCTTCCATTCCTTCTGAAATTGTGTGCATTGTTTCTTTTACATTCTGACTGTACACTGTCATCACTCTCCACTCTCTCCCGTCATATCTTATTCTCCTTTCCACTATGTTGTCGCTCCATTCTTTGTATTCCAAGGTCGTTATCCTTTTGCTTATTCCTGTTATAATGCCTCCTTTTGCTCTCCCTTTTTTGTTTTCTCTCTTTGCTGGTCTACACCTCCATTCCAGATTTTTCGGCAGTTTGTCCTTTATTTTATTCCATCCCTCTTCCTCTATCCACGTTTCCATCAACCCTACCATCTCAAATCCGCTTAAGTATTCCCACACCTCTTTATCTTTATTTGTAACTCCTGCTATATTCCAAAAACACATTCTTGCCCCTTTTTCTCCTCTTCTCTCTTTTTTCTCTTTTTCCTATTGCCTTCCTCTTCTTTCTTTCTCTTCCTCTTTCTCTTCATTTAAACAATCTTCCTTTTCGTTCCATTTAAACCATTTTCCATTTACACTTATTTTCTTGTACCCTATTTTCACTTCCTTTCCTTTTTCTTTCTCCTCTCTGGCCCTCCTTCTTAATCTTCCTTGAATCTCTCTTTCCCTCCTGGTTAGGTCATCGTCTATATATATTCCTCTATCCAGGTTCTTTTTCCTCACCATTATGTTTCTTTTCATCTCCCATTCCTCTACTGTCACTACTATCCCTTTCTTTCCTTCTCTCTCCTTTATCTCATATGCTTTCTCTACCTTTATTTCTACTCCCAATTTTTCCTTTACAAATTCTTCTATTCTTTTCTCTATATTTGTTTTTTCAATATTTATTCCTCTTATAACTATGTTCTTCTTCCTTTCTTCTCTTTCCTTCTTTTCTTGTACCATCTCTAAATTTTGTATTCTTTCTAGCATCTCTTTCCTTTCTTCTTTCCACTTCCTTCTTTCCTCTTCTCTCGTCTCTCTTTCTTCTTGCATTTCCTTTAATATATTTCCCATTAGTTTCTCCATTAGTTTCTCACAGTGTTCTCTCATTTCTGACACTGTTTCCTCTTTAAAAATTCTCATTATTCCTTCTATCCTCCTTTCCATTTCCTTCTCCGGATCTCTGCTCATTCCGAAATTTTCTAGTGTTTTTTCTTTTTGTTTATTTTTACTTCCCGTGGGCCTACCTACCTTAGCTGCCATCTATTTCTTCCTCTACGCACTCCGACCTTTTTTTACTGCTCCCGCTTCTCGCACTCACTCCACCTTAATGGTTGCTGTCCTAACCTAAAACCGCCTTCTCTACTTTCCTCTTTTCTTCTCTGCTCTTCTTTCACCTCCTCTTTTCCCTCCACTTCCTTGCTTTCCTTTTGTCACCCTCTCTCTCACTTCACCCTATTCTCCGTTTTTCTCCTCTTCCTTCCACAATTATCACCTCACTTTCCTTCCTTCTATAACTACTCTAACTTTCCTTCGTCACTCTCCAACCGGAAGTCGCCAGTAATTTTATATTTCTTATAGCAAGAAAGAGACGCGGAGGGCCGGAATAATCTGGCCGAAGGGGCGGCCACTCCACCCGCATGAAGCGAGAGAGTCCCAAGGACGGAGCGGCGAGAGGAAGGACCCATGGACTTATTCGATAAAATAGAAAAAGAGCCGATCGGGAAATTCCAGGGCGATGAACCCACCAACACGGCCGTGATGACAACAAGGACTGCGAGGACCGCAGGACGGCCCTGCGTAACACGAAATGCGTCACAGGTAGCACGATAGCGATTTATCGCGCCGGCATGTGTGCTGCAGGACTCTCGCTCGGCAATGTTCGGTGAGCTATCCGGTATGACGCTGGTCTCCTGAAGCGAGCGATATCCAGAGCGAAACTGCGATCGAAAATCCGAGATCTTCCAGCCGGTAGAACGAGTGTCGCCGATTTATCGTGGATAATTAATTCAGATGAGTCGCGCCCTTAATAGTTGTCAAGCTACGCGTTTGGTGAATTAACTTTTGTGGAATTTTTGGTAGATTGCATCGCATGGCTGACGGGCATCCGTCACTCATCCGACAATATGAAATAGCTCTCTCCACTTATTTTGCCGCCGCCGACAGTCATTAGTGTTAGTTTCGTGTTGATAATCATTGTATGTCGTAAATTATCGGGATTTTCACGCTCGCGCGATCGATATTTGGGATCGCGCAAAGTATTGCGTCACGCAACTCGTACATCACAGTCATTCCTCATAGTTTTTGTATTCTTTCTCTGTTTTGTATTCTATAAAACAGATTATTTTAATATTTATCAATTTTAAATAATAGTTTCATCTCTCGCACCATAAGAATCATATTTCAAAGCGTATACAATTTTTACCTGTTTGAGTTGTTCATTAGAATATAAATGATTTATAAGAACTGTCCATGTTACAACCCTATTGATTTTCCTATGAAAAAACGTAATAGTAGATATATATACATATATAACATACACATAAATTTATGAATAATATATTTATGAGAAAATTGTCAAATTACTTTGGTTTTATTTTCTTCAATTTGTTTAATATAAAGTTAAGTACTTTATTTTTCCTCGCATATTTCGCAATAGTAAAAAGAAAACCGTTAATATAATCTTGATCGCGAAAATCTTTTAGCAACATAATCGATGTTTCACTATTATTTCCTATCATATTTAGATAGTCTATTATAATATCTGGATGCTCAGGGCAAATCACAAATTCTAAAACTTTAGTTTTAAATTTTTCCTTTCCCATACGATGTACTGCCCGCCAAGTAGAGTTTTCATAACTCATAATATGAGGATCGGGCATTAATTTTAAACCATTACAATATGTCCATTCTTTCCACCACGGCGATAGTCTACGAGATTAAACAAATAGTAAAATTTTGTTATACATGCTTATCTTGCTTTTATATTTTGGTCAAGTAATGTATTAAACATAGCATAAAATATTTACAAACAAATCGAATTAAAAAAGTCTAAATGTATGAGAAAAAGTACTTGTTTTCTTCGGGATTTGCGAGATGTTGTCTTAAATTATAGTTGGCTACTTCTATGCATATCTGATCATCAAAAAAACACGCCCATTTTGCAGCTTCTTGTCTTAAACGTTTTGTAAAATCGTCTTCACCAAGAATTTCTTCGTATTCGAGTTCTTGAAGCACCTTATATAAAATACTCCGCATTCTTCTCTAAAAAAAGGAACCATAAATGATATAAACTTTATATTTTATAATTAATAAAATATATATTTAAAACGAAATAAAATTAAATAAAATATAAAACATATTTTTGTCACTATAAAAAAAAAATGTATATATTTTGTGTAGGGGTAAAATGATAAAATAGAGATAGCAAATTGCTAATTTTTTATCTAAATGGTGATTATGAGCCAATATGAAACTTATTATTTATCTTTTTCTCTCCTCATAAATTAACAAAAAGTCTATTAATATCTACCGTGATTTTATCAGTTTTTTCTTTTGGAAGTGGAAAGACACTCGACATGTATTCCAGAGCTTTAAACATAGGATACCATGCTACAAAATTTGTTTCTTGTTCTAGATATTCTGTAATATTCCAGAATATAGAAGAATCGAGTTGTTTCGTTATCATAAAGTGAAAAGCGTCATCGATAATTTGAGCACGATTAAGAACGTGTATTTTTATGTAATTCTTAGAGGCTAAGTATCTTGCAATTCTTTTCCAATTCTCTAAATCGTAATTGACTCGATAATACCCTGTAAATAACATATAAATTAAAAATATAATCAGAATTCTCTGTCAATTTTTATTGTATATAGTGTTTTGTGTGTGAAACATAAATATTACTGTAATAACACAAATATTATTGTAGTTTCATTGTAATATAATTAATCGTCATATTGTCGTTAGGTATAATGCATAGAAATGCTGATTTAATTCATATATATGTATATGTGTAGTATAAATTTTCAATTTTACTCTAAGGAATTATATTTTATTTAAAAAAATATTATTTTTTATGTAAAATATCAAGTATAATAGGAAATTGCCTACAATTTAATTTTTTTAAACAAGGTAAATTATCTAGAAAATACAATTTTATTAAGAAATATGAGCGAATATATATGTATATTGATATAAACTTTTTTTCATTTTTGATGTGGAGAGCTCGTCCCCGAAGTTTGTCCCATTATTACTGAGATATAGTTCAACAAATGTTTAATTACAACCCATACATATATATATATATATATATATATATATATATATATATATATATATATATAAAATATATTTTATTATTTATTATTATTTAAATAAGTATTAAAATATATATTTAAACATTTATATTTTATATCAAAATATGTCAGATTAAGATACAAAAAACTCGAAAAACATTTTATTATAATATTTTGAAAAGGTCTCAAAAAGGGCTATAAAAATATGCAATAAAAAATAGGTAGTTTCATTAAAAAAAAAAAAAAAAAAAAAAAAAACGGTGATCTTCATAATTTAAAAAGATTACGAGAAAAAGAAACTTTTATATGCGCTTTATTGCGGACTAAAAACTAATTTCTCTTAATAAACTTTTTTGTAACTTCAATCAGTTGTGAAATATTTGCTCGGACATTTATGGACGAACTGTGCAGAATACACAAAAAATAATAAAAAATAAATCGGTCAATATTTACCAATTTGTTGTATGTTGAATATCACCCAACCAACTTCTTTGAAATTAATATCAATTAAGTGTGGCTCCGTTTTGTTTAGCCAATAACAAGGTAAGGTATCGCGAAAATTGAGATCTCTCTGTATAGTATATGTCAGAGGTATTCAATAATGATGTGATGAATTATAATTTTCTATTGACACATTTATCTTGCTATAAGGATGATTATAATCTTGCTTGACACTTATAGTAGGATTATGCTTTTGCTTTGTCCATGGATCCATTATATGAATTATGTTTAATAATTCTGATTTATTTACTCTTAATACATTAAGATATGTGTCATCCATACTTTTATTCAAAGATTTCATCAAATTTGTGTAATCTAAATTGCTAAATTTACAAAGTTTTTAAATTTTAACATTAATTAATGTGTTTTAAAAAAATTATAATGAGATATTATCAAAATATATAAAATTGCTTTATATCAATTTAAATATACATTTTACATTTCTTGTTTTTATTAATTATTATCATATATCATATAATTATAATATAATTTTAATAAAAATTTAATAATTTCAAAGTAAAATTTGTTTAGAAATAACAAAATCAAATAAACATTGTGGAAGCTAAATGGACGTGTAAGTGATAAATAAAACACAATTATATTCGAAGTAAGCGAAATTGCGTAAGATTTAGATAATATAATATAAAATGAACAGCATAAGTTATAATAACAATAATTGTCCATTGATCAAGCTCTCTAAACAAAGCGAAAAATAAAACAGATATTATCTACAGAATTGTGATAAAATTTGGAATAATAAAAATAAAGGCAATAAGTAAAAAAAAAAAAAATTACATAAAATCATTTCCTTTTGTATGTAAGCGCGAAGATTATCAATTGTCGGAAAAATAGAGAAAGCACAATAAGCACTATAAAACACAATATTTTATGAAACTTATATTTATTATACTTAACATATTTAGTTTTCTATTGCATAGTAACTATTATAATAGAGTATATTACTTACTTGGAAATTATATATCTGTTAATCATACTCTCCACAAATATGGTTTCAGAAAGAATGTTTTGTAACATCCGCAATATAATAGATACTACAATAATTTATATCAAAAAAGTCAGATTAATTATTATATTTATTACATATATATATATTTAATTTATTATATATATTTATAAATTAATTATTGCATTTATTTGTGAACATATCTGATTTGCTAGGAAATTAATTTCATGTATAAAGGGGAATACATATTTGAATACATCCATAATATACATATTTTATAATAAGAATAATGTACGTATGATTAACATTTAATTAGGTTTCTTCGTCAGTAGTTTTTCTTATTTTTTTATAACATTTATGTTCACAAAACGAGCAATTTTCAATTGTTGTCATATACCTTTAATGCAACGGAGAAATTCAAAAGAAGTGTTGAACGAAGACGTATTATAAGAAGTATCAAAATCAAGAAATTCGCGTGATGATATTGTACCACAAACAAATCCATTATGCCGGACTCTGGGAAAACCTATAGAGAATAGTTTTGCAGTAATTATGAAATGCTCACATTAGCACTAGCGCTGCTATTTTCTAAACATTTAAAAAGAGACTATTGCTCTCATATTTATGTTTTTAAAATATATAATAATTATTCATCTTTTTAGAGTAACGTGTAGTAAAATTTTTTCATTAAAGATACTTTTGCAATTATTTTAAAATTATATTACACACATAAATATTAGTATCTACTATAAGGATATATATTAAACATATCATTTTTTTTTTAGTAATAATTTAAATTTGAATTTTATAATAATATTTAAAACTCTCTAATAAGATTTAGCATAAAGTGATTTTAACAAAATAAATAATAATAATATAAGAATTTATTTGATATTTTCTCGACATATATGTCGCATATTTACTTGTAAAATTAATTTTTCTACAAAAAGATTTTTTTTTAAATAAACGTCAAACTTTTATAGGAAAAATTATATATAAAAGTTTGTTTTATATGAAAAGATTAAAGTTATATACTGATTTGCTTGCGAATGAGGGAGAAACAATTAGCGCTAGAAATACTTAAAAATTTAAAATAACCTTGTGAACGGCAAATGTTCCCAAAAATTTAATAAGACATTTGTTAAACCAAAATGATCCCCGTGATGCCCAAACTAAATCATAAACGTTATAAAACCATTCCTGTGATATTTTATATCCTACTACGCGAGCTACATCGATTTTACGCGCAGCGGGATCTAAATTGTCATCGTAGATAATATCTTCCTCTCTGAAAGTGACAAAAAATAATTTTTAGAAATGTTTTTTTATGTTAAAACATTTGTTGTTTAATGATTATATATATTAATATACTAGGTATTAAGTATAAATTCATATACAGATTATTTTATCCAAGATATTAAATTTGTACATCATCAAATTTTGTACAAAGATATTAAAATTTATATTTATAATTAATAATATAATATTAATTATAATTAATAATATTAAACTTTAATTTTGCTCATATAATGACACACTTATTGTTAGTTGCTTAATTGCTTAAATTGTAGAGACGGGAATGTCGTTTTATTATATGACATAAATAAATGATATAATATAAACTAGAATACATAATATAAATATATGTTGTCCTTACAATTCAAAAATATAATGTGTCTTATATATATATATATATATATATATATATATATATCTAATTTCTTATTTGACGAAATTAAATTTCCAAACTTCGCTTCTTGTAATATTCCTCTATTATCAGTTAAAGTGCCTATAAATCTTATATTTAGAATATAATCCTTCTGTAACACTTCCGTGGAATAAAGGTGGACAATATGCGTTTCATTATTATATGAATATTTTGATTTAATAATTTTAATTTTTTCATCATCTTTATCAAATGCTTCTAAAGGATTATCATAAATTGAATCAAATATAAATCATGCAAGATCATTCTGTTTATATTTATTATGTTACTTTAACTAAAGTTATATTAACGTATACACAATGTACACATATTATTGTGATATGCGTTTAAAATCGTCTCTCTGTTAAAATCGTTAAAGTTAACTTGGAAAAAATAAAACTTTGCTTGTGTCGTACTTGTATATTAGAATTATTTAAATTTTTTATTTTATTTTTTTTCATATTTCGTTAATTTAACGACAAACATACATGTATATATGTATGCGTTTTATTTCTATTAACTCACCCTATTAAGATTGTATGCCACAAGTTTTATTACTCAAGTATGCAACTCTTATAAATAAAAATTAACTGTAGTAAATTTGACGATCTATTGTCGCTATTTATGTAATATTCAAAGTATATATAATTACAACACTTTCGAGATCTTATCATTTCGAGAGACCATCAAAGACTAACGATACTCGGTACATGACATTACATTAAGTACGTAATGTTATATCAACACCCTCTCGATCATCGAGAAATATTTCACTTAGTCGATAAATATTAATAAACAATGTTTAATTCATCACTTTTTCTATTTTCGTCATTTTTACCAAATTTATTAAACAATTTGTGTATACTTAAGATAGAATGTGTTCAAGCAAATGATTTTCCTTAATAACAGACATTTCTCCATTAAAATTCTGTATATTTTTATATTAGTATTAACATATAATTAAACATATTTAATGTATAAAATATTAAATAAAAAAGTTTATAGATATGATAGCAGATTTTGACTGTATTATGTTATGTATTCACACTGCTTAAAAAAAGTAATAAAAGAAAGAAAATGTATTATTAAGAAATATATTTTTAGACATCTTAAGAGTAATACATATTTAAGGATGTATTGGAGATGTAATCGTATGGACAAAGATATCTGAAATTCTAAATTTTTAAATATCTATAATAATTTTTTTATCATAAATAAATACTATTTGGATGTAATGAATAAAAAGTAATGTAAACTGATTACCTGATTGAATTATCCAGAAATGCTGTTCAGAAGAAAAGTGTATAATCACATTTCTTTATTAAATATAAGAATAAGACTTTTAATATAAAAATCTATTAAGAATGGGATATAATAGCAATAAGAGCGCAAAATTAAGGGTGCATAAAAGTTTATTGTAAAAACAACTTAATGAAATATAAATTAGGGTAGAGCGGACGTTTCGGCTAATCTTTTAATCATCATCAGCGCAATTAAAATTAAAATTAAACGGAAAATAGATATCGTAAATTTTTACAAGGAAATCTCGCAAACTCAAAAATTCTGTTTTTGATGAAACTTTACAGACATGTAGGGGGTCAATAGATGAATTTAAAAATTTCCAGTTGTTGCCTAAAAACGGTTCTAAGGGGTAAAAGTAAAGCGGCTTTTTGCTTTTCTCGATATATTTCGAAAACTATTTGAGATATCAAAAAATGTTTTACACGAAAGTTTTATGGTAAAAACAATTTTATTTAACCACATCAACAAAAATTTGAAAAAATAATTTAAAACAAAAATTTTTTTAGAAATTTAAAAAAAAAATAATTTTTTCAAATGTTTATTAATGGAGTTAAATAGAGCTGTTTTTACTATACAACTTTTGTATAGAACACTTTTTAATATCTTAAATAGTTTTTGAGATATATGGAGAAAAGCTAAAAGCCGCTCTATATATGAGGGATGCTTTCACCTATTACAATAGCTTTTGGATAGCAACCACAAATTTCTAAATTTATCTATTGACCCCCCTACATGTCTGTAAAGTTTCAGCAAAATCAGAATTTCCGAGTTTGCGAGGTTTCCTTGTTAATCGATTAACCGCAAAAACCGTACAACCAAGATCTCTCAATCGTCATGTGTGATATATTCAACCGCATCACTGCTGTTGATAGAATGGCCAACTCCTACATTACTGGGACGAAAGTTAATGAATATTGATTGGATTTTTTAACGATTTATCTTCCGATTAATATTAATTTTAATCCGTACGCCGATGATAGCTAAAACTTAGCGTACTTATACTCGCACTGATTAGTCAATTTTTTAGAATTAATTTCTCATTAATTATGGCAAAATGATAAAAAACTTCCCTACTCATCCTCAAACCCGCTGTACAGTGGTACCCCTAGTACAGTTATTATTGGACAAACAGCATACTCATATAAACAAATATATATAGATCTAACTTTTATTTTGTCAAATACTTTTACACGTATTCACATTTTTACAAATATTATATATTTTTTTAATAGAAATATATTTGATTATATAATTCTTCCAATAATATTCTTTAAGTGATAATTTAATATTGATACAAAGCTATTTATTTTAGAATTCTTCGTTAATAAATGGTGCCACTTTGTCCATCATTGTAATATGAGAACCTTCTACGTAATGTATTTTTACTGCACCTTCAGTAACCTAAAAATAATTTCTCTTGTAAAAAATATCTTAAAAATGATGGAATGTGTTTGTGTACTCTTTAA
Source organism: Polyergus mexicanus (assembly GCF_030449975.1). Taxonomy (NCBI): domain Eukaryota; kingdom Metazoa; phylum Arthropoda; class Insecta; order Hymenoptera; family Formicidae; genus Polyergus; species Polyergus mexicanus. The sequence continues at coordinate 3,349,234 of NW_027223340.1, forward strand.
TCAAAAGTTTACCTTATGTAAACCATAATCCTGTTCAGGAAAAGTGATAGGCGTAAGTGTAGGTTTTAACAATATTATAGATGATTTTAAAGGTGGCAACAAAGATATATCATAATCTTGTGTAGCCAATAGATGATCGTAAACTGTTGTACATAAGAATTTTTGATTTTCAACACTTAATACATTGATCTTCTCCGAAAAAAGAGCAGTAAATAGTTCTAATTTTTCCTCCCATATACTGCACTTATTCAACTCTAACGCAGACTGTAAATAATATAAATATTGTATTTTATATAAATACTAATAAAATGATAATCTACACTTAAAATTGAGACTATATTTTCACATTTCGGACAAAGTACATGTTCATATTCTTATTACTTAATTACTTTTTCTGTATTTTTGAACAACGTAAGTCAAATTATTTTATCTTTTAATTATTAGCCATAATTTGTAGTCAAGGATTATTGTTTCAATTCGATATCCATTTTACACATGTGCTCAAAAAATAAACATTATATTTCAATCACTATAAATATTATATAATTCTTATATACTATCATTATTATCATTCTTTCTTACTCATTGAAAACCATTTAAACGAGTCCTTCAAAGCTTCTATAATTTGTATTATATGTAAATAAGATATTACCTTATATAAGGTAAAAGATATTTTATCATATAAAAGTGCATAAGGCATTCAGAATATTTAAATATTTTAATAAATAATTTTCTATACATTTTCATATATACAGTATTAATCGTATATAAACACGATTACGTAAACCGCTTTTGTAGTAAAAAATCATAATTTGGTCTCAATAATTGACTTACCATTTCATTGTCAGATTCGAGATACATTTTCATGAAATTAAGTAGAATGGCATTTTGTAGTTCTTGTTGTGAAGTATAATTATGCAATTCAATCAAAAATTTTAACCAATCAGGAGCTCCATCTATAAGTAATAACCGTCCAACGAAATTCTTAGCTTCTAATAATCTTGCTAACTCAATAGCAATTAAGGATCCAAATGAATAACCCACTATTAAAAATTCTTTTCGGTCTTCCATTTTCTCCATTATGTACTAAAAAGATAAACATAAGCATATATAAAATAGCATATAAAGAAAGAGAGAGAGCGTGTGTATAATCAAATATTATCATTTAAATACACAGCAATTTAAGTAATGATTTCAAATAGATTATCTTATAATTACATACAGGCAGAAGATATGCTGCTGATTTCATTATTGAAAAAGTAACGTCCGGCATATTAAGTGCACCGTGTTGCAAACATATCGCCAAAGATTTAATTTCCGATTCTATCAATTTATATACGCTTGCAGATCCGTCGAGTCCTGGTATAAGAAATATTATGTTTTCAGCAACTTCCCTTTTTGTATCAAGTTCTACATAAATATCTGGACTGAAATCAGAATCCTTAAGTTTTCGTGTTAATAATTCGAAACTCTCCAAATTATTTGTAGCAGCTTCAGTAGCATCGTACGTCTTGTCTTGCTCGGTTGCATTTGTCATTTTTCTAAGTCCAGCAAAAGTGAGATTTCGAATATCTTGTTCTGTCAATAAAATATCAAATTCTCTCGCCAATGTCTGTTTAATTTCTACCGCCATCATTGAATCCATGCCTAGCTCAGCCAGTATCACGTTTGGCGCAACTATGTTTATATTTGTTAATCCTATTTTAAAAATTATATATTTTGATATAATTTTAATCAAACATTATTTTATCTTAACAACTATTGAAGCCTACATTTCTTGTATATTCTTTAATGCACTTTGTTATATCAATATAATATATTTTTAATAACATTATTGAATAAAAATTTTTTTTCTATACATGTTTCGTCACAAATTTTTTATATTACAGTTGTTTACAAACTCACCCATAATATTTGCAACCGCTTCAAGTGGATTCATTGCTTGGTTAGAATTTTTTTTCTCAGCAATAACTATGCTGCTTACGATTGGCCGATCTTGTAGTAAAAATATTTCTAATGTGTCCAAACATGAGGATATTGTTTGTTGCAATGTACCTCCAATAACAAGTTCTTCGTCATTTTCTTGCATATCTGCGACAAGCCCAACTTCACCAATTGCACCCCACTGTATAGCCAAACTATGTAAACCTTCTTTCATTCTTCTTTCACAAATTCTTTCCATTACGGAATTTGCCATTCCGTAATTTGTTTGGCCTGCGTTGCCTCTTCCGCATGAAACGGAAGAAAAAACGACAAAATGTTGAAGCTGAGTGCATATTGTTCTCGATAATTCGTCCATCTTTTTCGTCGTCCATGCCTTTGACACGAAAGACTCTTCGAATGTTTGCGGGGACTGATTCTTGAATATGCCATCTTTCAACACTACTGCGAGATTGAATATAGCATCCACAGGACCTTGTTCTTCGGCAAATTTTAATATAGATTCGCAGTCTTTATATCTCGAAGTATCAATAGCTGTAACGATTTGTACATTTATACCGTAAGATTGCCATAATGTTACTCTTGATCGCTGATACCCGTTCTTTATTCCAGTTCGCGATGTCACTACAAGATTTTTTGCACCACGTGAAATCAACCAATCAATTAATTCTAGACCAAAACCACCTAGACCACCTAAAACGATATAGCATTTATGTTCCAGGCAGTAGTACCGGGGATGTGCGAGTATAGGTGCATCTAAGAGTTCATCTTCTTTATGAATTTTTATCATTATCTGCAAATAATACTAATTTATTAGGATATTTATCCTTAAATGTATGTTCGTTTTTTTTTGTAAATTCTCAAAAAAGGGTAGACAGTTTTTGTTCTCTGTATGTTGTTTTTCATATTAAATATTAATAAAAACTGTCTTTATTATTTGTTTATGGAATATGTATATATATATATATATATATATATATATATATATATATATATATATATATATATATCATATTTTTTAAGAATTTAATATTTCAATTCTAGTTACTCCTAGATCATACCTTGCCAATATGCTTTCCAGCAGCCATATATCTAAACGCAACTTCTATTTCATCTCTTTCAAAGACTTTTCTGCACAATGGTTTGATAGCTCCTTGCTTTAAACCTTCTACTAGTTTATTCGACAATATCATCTTACTTTCTGGTCCGGCACAAAAAAAATTGTCCAATATTATACTGTGGAAACTAATGCCTTTTGAGAATGCAAATATTTCTAAAGGATTATTGGAAACCATATCAAACTTTCCAATTTCGAGGAAACGACCACCTTTTGCTAAGCAACGGATGGATGCTTGTAGTTTTTCTTCAGCTAAAGAATTCAATACGATATCTACTCCGCGACCCTCCGTCTTCTGGATAATCATTTGTTCAAAACTCGTGTCTCGAGAGTTTCCGATACGATCCTCGGAAATAGAGGGAAATGTTTCTCTTATAAAGTGTCGTTTCTCCATATTCCCAACCGTTGTAAACACTTCGCAACCTTCGTAAAGTGCAAGGTGAATTGCTGCTTGACCAACGCCTCCCGTACCAGAATGAATTAACACTTTGTCGCCTTTCTTCATTTTACCTCTCAAATACAAAGCATAATAGCATGTGCTATATACGCAAGGAACCGTGGCGGCGTCTTCCATCGTCCACTCATCAGGTATGATCCAACTGAGATATTTATCAGCTATACAAATATTTGCCAATCCACTAAAAATAGTCATTTCTATTATTCATTATATTAAAATTACATTTAAAAAATCTTTTTTATCTTAAACATTCTGTATGTATTGTAGTAAAGTAATACAAAGAAACTTGCAAGATATAACAATTTTTTCAATTTTTTTTTACTTCATCAATAGTTTCTTTAATTTAAATAAACAAAAATATGTTAAACAGTTTATTTATAAAAAATATATTAATTGACATCTATGCGTATGACTAACTTACCCATTTGAACACAATCCCATTATTCTTTGTCCATTTTTATTAAAACCAACAAATTCCATTCCGATTAAAATGCTATTATTTCGTTCGAAAGAGGCGACAGAAGTCGAAACGAGCCTACCACTAGCTATCATGATATCTCTAAAATTGATAGACGCATAGACTATTTTTATCAGATTTTCTTCGTCATTGTTGACCAAAGATATTCTGTTTTGCACCCAACAAAAAGTGCTGAGATTACCTCGCACCTAAAATAAATAAATATAACCATTATTTTAATCCTATTAAAATTACATTAAATCATTACTCAATCATTATAAATAAAAATATCACAAAGCATTATTGCAATTTTTCTTATGTACTGAATCTTTCTGACGTACCATTTGAGAAACATAAGCACTCTGTACGAGTTTTGGTTGTAGTAATGGTAATGGAAAATGCCTGTAAGAACCCCAAATGCTACCAAAACGTATAACATTGATGGGTAAATCCAGCTGTAGTTGCCTTATGTACAACGATTCTCGCAATGAAAAAGTAGGCGCATCTCTATCTTGAATGAATACACCTCTAATCATTTTACCGCCCGGTTCTTTTCGCAAACAATTTACAAGACCGATTAGTCCGCATTCGAAGTCCCCTTCTGCGACGACTATAATTCTCGTAGTTTCATTTTCCCTGTCCATGAATGATTTAAGTCTGTCTATCCATGAGAATTCATAATTGTTTACATGCACAATCTGTAGATTCCTCTTATTAATATCGCGTATTTTCCTTAATAATATAATTGTCTTATCGTTGGTGCGTTTCTCCAAAATTACTTTTAACCCATACTTATCAAGACATGAGTAGTCGTAGATAGCATTCAATTCTTCGAATGTTAGAAGAAATCCCCTTGGCATCATGACAGATAATAATTGTTCATATAATATGTTTTTATTTTGTGTTAAAATTCCGAAACCTAGAATCATCAAACAATTTTCATTTTTCGTCAGTTTATCGAATTCTATTGTGGAAATATTATCAGGCAAAGCGATATCTTTGAACCGCTCGTGTGTTGCTACCAGTTTGATATCGGATTGAATTTGCGGTAAATCATCTAGAACTTTATTCACAAATAAACAATTTAAATCCTCCGGCATCACTTGATCGCTGTTCTCCACAAATTCGATGATTTTTACATTTATCATATTGTAACACTCGAGTGCAATATGCACCGACATTCTTGTTATATCCTCTAAAGACATTACATCTAGATCCCGATAAGCAACAAACTTGTATTCTTCAAGAATAGGATGACTCGCTCTTTGTTGGCGAGATATAGCTGTAGCCACGAGGCCGCTTACTTCAATTCCTCCGGATATCAAAGCATCTAAATGCTTATAATTTTGTACAAGGATTTCTGCAATATGACACAATAGCGCGAATTTATACATATATTTTTCGAAAAAATGATATTGGGCTAAATATTGTGCTCATTTATATTACTGTAAACATACGATTTTTTTCATTTGGAAGCTTTTCAATTTTTTTCATATGAGATTCTGGGTCGATTACTACTTTACGAATTCTTGTTGGTACGAAGAGACTTCTCGAATCCAGTCCTAAAATCATCATCTGTAACATGTTGTCAATAAATGTTACCCAGTTGTCAGTCCAGACAATATGACCATTCTTTCCCCTAATTGACGCGCTTTTTAATCCACGAAATTCGCCAGTATATTGATAACCGCGAAGCTTCAATTCTTTATAGATATCTTTCGTACTCATCTTCTCTTCATCATTATCATTTCGATCAATAAATGTAGTACATATTTTCTCGTCTTCGATATTAATTGGAATTCGTACTGTTCCAGTAACGACACCATTGCTTCCTTCGATTATCTCGAATTTGCCACTACCTGTAAAAATATCGATATCAATTTCTTGTAAACGCAGTTAGTACTAATATTGCATTTCCAGTTCAAATATGCGGTCACACTATTGACAGATTGCTCTTATTTATTGGATACAAATCTTATCTCAATTTATATTTTATACAATCTTATCTCTCATTTGTATTTGATGCAAAAACTTTTTATTTCCTTGTATATTTCTTATTTGCAAGATTAATTTAATTGTACAATTTACCTTTCTGGATCATAAGAGTTAAATCGACTGGACTTTGTTTTGATAATATTGTCGAGTGTAGAAAATTGACATCTTCAAATATAATTGGTATATCGAGATAATGTTGTTTCTTTAACCAGCCGATCATTTTCCATATAAGTAAAAGATATCCTGTAGCCGGTAATAAATTTTTTCCATTAATAACATGTCCAGTCATATATATAAAATCTTCCTCTACATTAATAGTAGCAATTACTTCTCCTTTGTCAATTGTTCTTTGTCCGACATAACGGTACGTATACCAATCTTTGGAATGATCCCATCTACAATAATTATCATTAATCAAACAATGTATAAAATATTAGTTCGCGTTTTTTTTACCGTCGTTAAAAATAATATAATTTAATTTTTTGCCTTTTAAAATTTCTCTATTTTTCTATAGCAAATATAACTGAAAAATCTTGTGTTATATTAAGTAGAATTTACCTTATAAGATGTGAAATCATCGGTGTGCCACGACTTACAGGAAACTTAACTTCCGGATATAAATTTGCGATTTGCGGCTGCAATCCTGCATTATAAAGTTTACCAATTCCGTATAAAAATATTTCAATATTTGGTTTGTGAGAGAATTTGTATAAGGCGACATTTGTCACTGTTGTCTCTAAGGAATCATCAAGAATGTATTGCAAAATGTCGTGCGGCGCTATCTCAATCGTCACTGCGTCGTTTGGAATAAAGCGCAGAGTTTCTGAAAATAATACCGGTGCTAGCAAATAGTTTGCATAATATTCGGCTACACTTGACTTTGGAGATGCGCCGAACCATTCATAATACTCATTCAACACACTCAACCACTTTGCGCTTGGAGACGCTTGTTGTGGCAGTATTTGATTCAAGTATTCCAAAAGTTTAACTCTTGCGGGCTCGACATAACGACTATGAAAAGGTATACGTCCGAAAGAAATTTCTTTTACAGGAATATTGTCATTCTGAATAGGAATAAAGTTTATCATTTATTTGATATTAAATATATAATTATAAGCATACACGGAAAATAATTAGTTGCCGCAGCTAAAAACTGCACGTGGTAACTATATTTTAGACGTAATACAATATATGTACAGCGAACATCTTAGCTGTGATACCTATTTATTAGGTACAGTAGCAAATCATTTTGCTAGAGTTTAGAAATTTATTTAGCAAATTAGCTATGGTAGCGAACATTCTTTTTCCGTGTATAGATAGATTATTTAATATTATTTAAGCGTTTTTACAAACCTGTAACATAGCGAGGAATGTTCTTACAGAGGTCGTTGGTCCACTCACGATAAAATTACGTGAATTATTGTAACAAGCTATATCTATATCCGATGGACAGATATTTTTCATAATTTTGAAATCGACATTAATTTCAGCCATTAAGCCATCTATTATTTTTGAGTTAAGAAATGCTAAGCCGATATAATATGCCAACATGATCGTTTCTTCGGCCGTCAAACATCCATCGGCATATCCACAAATCAACTCCCCAATAGAATGACCTATTATAATATCAGGAGTGATACCGATGCTTGTTAAAAGATCAACTATTCCGATCTGCAATACGTATAATTTTTATTACAACTTTCTAATATACTTTTCTGTTGAATAATATTATAAAATATTATAAATTTAGAATTCTGAATATTATTATATACATGTAATAATCTCTCTTTGAGAAATGTCTCTACTTGAGAGATGTCTCTCCTTCAGAGATTCTCTTTCTGATTTTAGTTATATATTTTATAAATACTTTTAGTTTTTTATAAGATCTTAATCTTTAAATATAAAGCACTTTGTAAAAAATTAGAGAATTAGACAATACAAAAAAATGTTGCAGCATATATAGACAATATATTTTATTTATAAATATACGTTTATACCTGTAATCCAATAAGGCCTACAAATAAATTGACGATGTTATCGATAATATTTTTGTCTTTATTTGTTAGAATATCTGTCACCGATATACCGTGAGGTCTCAAAATTCTATCGCAATTCTGGACTGCTTTAATGAATGCTGGAAACTTCATTAAAGCTCGACCTACCAATATTTTTAAAAAATATTCGTATATAATTACATTATTTTATAATGTTGTGTAATACATTGTCTTAAATAATAATTTTATCTAATTGATTTAAACATATATATATAAAATCTCTGGAAAATTGTTTATCTTTATTTTACAAATTTTTCCTACAGTTTTATTACTATTTCAGTTTAGTTTAATCAAAATTTAGTTATCATACTTAATAAATGTAACTTATAAAATTACAAAATTTGCAAACTAGAGAGATATTATATACTTGTTAACTTTGTTTCATGTTTTAACAAATACTTAAGAATGTTAATATATGTGTAAATTAAAAATTGTTAAATGTTCCAAAAATGCGAGCAAACAAATTGCATATTAATAATTGTTGAATATTCCATTGTAATGTGATATTTTTGTGATTTATTTACCCATGTTAAGACACTGAAATCCAATTCCAGAAAATATGAAACAAATCGGTCTTCTCGTACATATGTTGCGTTTCATTTCAATTATTGCGTTATCGGATACGTTAGATCCAGCAATCATATATCCTCTGTAGAAATGTCCTTTTATATTGTCACTATGAATATGATGTAGCAAAGAGATGTATTCTACATCTATTGGCCGGCTCTGTACCTGTAGAGATATCGTTACTAATTGTAAGTATACCATAATTATTTTATATCTTAATCAAGCGACGCGGTAGCGTCGCGACGCCAAGTACATAAAAAATTCTTTCCGGCTTGACATCAGTTTTGCCTATATACAAGGGTCGCGGCGCTATCAAGTAGCTTTCAGATTACTCTTAAAGTTAATTTAAAAAAAGTTTATATATTTATACAGCATGTCTGGTAAAGATTGTGCCAACATTTGTGAGCGGGTAGTAAACTCAGCACTAAGTAAACTAAGCACAGTAAACTAAGCAGAAAAGTCCTGTACCATTTTTTCCTATAACGCTTAATAAAAGAGTTATTATTAAATAAAGCCTGCCTAAAAAATTTTTCACATCCGTGCATTCCGTCAAACTTTGCAATTTTTAGTATGCCAAACATGCCTTCAGATTACAGAAGTAGAGATGCATCGCAAGCAAATAATAGAGATACATTCTTAAAGTAGAAACGTTAAGCTTTATTAAAAAAAAAAATTATTTATTCTGCAGATAATTTTTCGTGAAGTGATTGACAGTGAATGTTGGTCAATTTTCGACAAATATTTTCTATGGCATAATTTTTTTGAGCAGTGTATATTAATCATGATACATATGTATATAATGTGTATATAATATGTATATAATATACGTATATAAATATCTTATTTTCAATTATAAATCTTTGAAATTTGCACACAACTAATATTCTATTTTTAAACTGAATAATGGCTACATTAACTATTAATACGTTTGCTTCAACAGATGCAATATACCTTATATCTGTTAATAATACTCTTCTTTTTTCTCCGCTTTTACCGGTTTAAAATAAACTTGAATTTATCTTTGACTTTTACATTTAAATCCCATTATTAGAATCATAATTTAAAATAATTAATATATTTCAGTTAAATGTAATTTAAGTTATAACAATAATTTTTGTAAATTCTTTATATAAATTTAAGCAGACTTTTTAATCTTTTCTCCCTTTTATTTTATAATAATACATTTTTTATTCCTTACGTTCATTATTCAGTATTTGCATATTTTTTTATAATACTAAATTATTGCTTTTTTAAAGTACTATATATAAGTATTATATCGTGTAGTTTTTCTCTTACTTTTTTTTACTTTAATATATTATCATATATATATTTTATGCATTTAATATATTATCATAAATTTGTTTAATGTATTTGTGTTTTTGTGCGTGCAATACACGTGAAATTATTTCTTTATAATTTTTTGTTAACGAAAAGTTTAATTTTCTAAATAATTTAAAATGACAGTAATAACATACAAGCTAAGCATAAGAAAGATTAGATTATTTGTGAAATAAATTGTAATGTATACTTACGTCTTCTAATATAATTTTAACTGCTTCTTCCGTACATCCAGATATAGCTACTAGTCTAGGTAAATTATCGTCTTCTTCATTATTGACTTTAATTGTTGGATTTGATTTCAGTAATATGTGGCAATTAGCACCGCCAAAACCGAAGGAATTGATACCAATATAACCACCCTTACATTCTATCGGTTCAGTGACTACATTTATTCTTCCTTCAATGATAGCAGCCATATTTTTTCGTGGATGTTTAAAATGTATAGTAGGAGCTATTATACCAGTTTCCATCGCTATTAAAACCTTTATCCAAAAATAACATTTAAATAAAAAAAAAATACTTGCCTAAGTTTACATGTGGCATTATATTATGTAGTTGTATTAACCTTATTTTGCCAAATATAAAAAGTTGATAGATAAAATTAATTAATTTCGCATTTGCAATTTTCTCGCCATTTTTTCGTATTTACTTCGTTTTATGATTTGTTTTTGTGATCTGTACGTATTTCCTCTATAATGGAGAACTTGCCAAAAATTCCAAAACTGATTGATCGGGAAACTTACATTTGAATTTGATTTTAAAGTTTGAATTGAATTTAAAGATTAAGTAAATTTGCCGCATTAATCTTTCTCTTATGGCATATTTACTTTTTGACTTTGTTTATGACCATTTTTATGACCGTTGTTATTGTGATTGTGCCGACCGTACCAACATTCGTCGTCATTATATTGTAAACAATCGATAATATACATATGACATTTGGACGTTGTTCACTAATTTGTACAGATTCTATGCGGGTTTTAGTGAACCTTCCATTCTGGTTATTAATTTTAATTTGGAATTTAACTGCAGCAACAAATGTGAGGTATGTCGGATTATAAAATTCCAATTTATTTTCTACATATTTATATCTATGCTAAAAATGGAGCAAAAACAGTCCGACTGCATTGTTAATGCACATTTGTTAATAAAACTTAACAATAATAAGTTTGCGCACCAATACCCGCGCCTTAGCTCTTATCTGTCAGTATTCCTACTTAATTATTTGTACTCTAAGCCTATTGCTGTTATTATTAACCCTGTTTTGTTGTAAATTCACCTTTGCAATTTGACAATGACCGCTAACTGGCTCTGAATGTCCAATATTTGACTTCACTGAACCCAATAACAGAGGAAGTTGTCTTTTAGCGCATATAGCTTCATCGATGGCTCGAAGTTCCACAGGATCGCCGGCTAGAGTACCAGTTGCATGAGCCTCTATGTAAGATAATTCAAGAGGCGAAATATCACATTCTTCGTAAAATTCTTCCAATAATATTTTTTGCTTATCAAGTGATGGAAAGGTAATTCCTTCTTTTTTAAAGCCATCGCAGTTGGTTTTACCATAGACAAAGGTCGCATAGATTCTTCTTGCATCTTTTGCCTTTTGTAGGTATACTACTACAGCTGCATCACTACGCATGTAACCAGAGCCTTTTTCATCGTAAGGTTTACAGTAACCATCATTAGATAAAACTCCTAAAATAATATTAACAGTTTATGTTTATAGTTCATCAGCTTCATTGATTCAATAGATAGAAAAGATATAATTATGTTTCCAGTTTCTCTAATAATATACCAAGTACTTTAAAAAATTCAATGTGGATATATATAAGCGAATTAATTGTATCATTCGAAAACAAAAACTGCTACATTCAACAAAACATGAATTAACAAACATTATTATTATATAAATATTATTATTTTTATAAATGTATCAATAAATATTTGTTCTATTTAACAACGCAACACACAACTCTGAACACAATAATATTATTTTTCACCCAAACAAAAAAACTGGTAAGTTGTATTAGGATGGGCGCACAAATTGACACTAGCGACAATAGCCGCTTCGCAAATGCCAGATCGAATCATTTTGTAAGCTTCCACCATAGCGAAATGACTCGAGCTACATGCAGTATCGATATTATACGATGGTCCAGTAACGCCGAGCCAATAAGAAATTTTGTTTGCTATCGCGCCTTTATTGCATCCAAGAATGGGTAATCCAGCAATCTATTAACAATTATGTGTGTTATGAAACAATTTTCATATAAATATTTTCCTCATATTTAGCAATAGGTTTGTATACGTATTAATATATTTAGGTATTATATAATACACTTTTAGGAACGCGTTTGTTTTATCAATTTCTGATATTAAGTTATTTAGAGAATAACCAATGAATTTAGAGAATAACCACATACCTGAGGTTTGTCGTATACTAGTTCTGCATATGTATCACAAATATTTATTGCTGTGATAACGCTTGTATTAGTTCCCTGTAATTCTACTGGATTTATACCCCCATCAATAATCGCTTCATAGGTATGCTCAAGTAACATTCTGCATCCAGGATCAATCACATCAGCTTCTTCGAGCGAAATATTAAAAAATTCTGCGTCAAATTTTTGTATATTATTCATTTTTCCTATTCGAGGAGGCATCTCGAAGGTATCTTAAAATTTAAAATAATTTGGATAAATATATTATCATATTGTTAAGTCATGAATAATAAATTATACTAAAATATACTTAATGACATATTTTAAATATGTAATTTTATTTATTTATATAAATTATTTATTTTATATGTGGATTTCCCCAACTAATTTTGAGAAAAAATTTTATTACAGTTGTTCCAACGTTGATGATCGCTCGAACCAAGATCGATTTTATTGAAAAGATTGTCCTGAAATTCTTTTATGTTGTTAGAATTAGGAAATCGTCCGGCAATGCCAGAGATAACTATTTCTTCTTCAGCATCTACGCTGACATATGGATTGAACCGCTTGTTAGTTTCCATTTTCCACGAAGTCAAGTAATACTGAAAAGAGATATCAGAATTTTATTTCAGTGTTACTGTCAAGCGACGCGGTAACGTCGCGACGCCAAGTTCAATATATAAAAAAATTTCTTCCGGCTTATCAATAGTTTTGCCTATGTACAGGGGCCGCGGTTTTATCAAATAGCTTATCCGGAATTTTACGTCTCAGAAACAATCGATTAAAAAAATACGCCAAGTACATAAAAAATATTTCAACTTGCGTACGCAACAAAAAGCTTAAAAAATTATTTACTTCTAAAAAACATATTATAAAAAAAATTTTTTTTTAAATAAAAAATTTGAAAAATAGCTTATAAAAAATTTTCCTCTAAAAAATAAAAAACCTTAAAAATTAAAAAATAGTTCAAAAAATAATTTTGCCTCTAATAAATATAAAACTCCTAAAGATTAAAAAATAAATACTAACACGGAACGAAAAGGATTAAAGTTAAAGTGACATATAGAAACTTGGCGTGCCCAGATCGCATTATAAATCATATATTTTTATTAATATATTGATAATGATTTCTGATAATCTTTTCCAAATTTTTATTACAGATCGGGCACGCCAAGTTTCTGTATGTCACTTTAACTTTAATCCTCTTCGTTCTGGGCCTATCTGATAAAGCTTATGATTAATTTCAAAACAAATCGATCAGATTGGCAAGGGGCATTTTTAAATTTGAAATTGGGCTCGATGTGATCGAAATTATTGCAGTAAGAGTTAAGTAGTTATATGATTTACTATCTGTAATAAAATCTGCAATATATATAATAGTATTATTTTATATATTATTCAAAACATTGATTTGGAAGGGAAACATAGGTAATCATAATAATGTAATTTTTTAATAAAAATATAATGCATTTTAATTTTCTCCAGAGGATTTATAATATTTCTATAAATGCAAAATTGATTTTATGACAAATACTATTTCAATTTACAAATCCACCCAAATTGAATTACTCCTAAGTACTTGGCTAATTAATTATTGATTTTATATTTAGTTTTTATTGTTTATTTTTAGGGGTATACATATACATATGTATTTAGAATGACAGAAAATAAAATTTTAACAACTGTTTTTGAAACAACGGAAAATTTAACATGAAATGTATAGAAAAAGAGAATAGTCGTACAATTTTAAATTGCTTATGATTTTCCAAGTAAATATATATAAAATAATAGTTTTTTAAAGTTTTCTAATCAATGACTTAAAGGTAGTATAACAAGATGGGTTTAATTATTCATAAATTCAACATCATTATTTAGGAATTTGCCGATAAAGAAAAAGTTCTTTCTCTAAAACAAATTATGACTATACAAATGTATCATTATTATGTAAGAATAATTATTAAGAGACATAAAATGTAGCATTATTATCAAGAAACAAGAAAGATTACCAAATTTCAAATTTCAAGATATAGAAAATCAGATTTCAACAAAAAAATTAGCAGAATAAAAACATAGCACAGATATTTAGAATATTTAAAGCAAAAAGAAGATCGTTAAAACTATAAACTTTATTTCAAGTTTGCTCAGATTGTGCGCACTATATTATGTACATAATTCAGTTACATATAGAAATAATGTTTGAGATAATTTACTCAAAAATTAAAAAAATATATTTATGAAAAAAAAAACAAGAAAAGTTTATACTCACCACGTTCAATTTCCAAATAATTTTTTTTTCTTTTTTAACTAACAGTAACTCTATTAAAAACAGAACTTTATAAACTTGGCTAATATAATGACAACTTATACCACAGAGCAAAACATGCCATACTATCTGTAAAATCAGATATGAACTGTGTGATAATTACTCATATAACAGATTTCTTATATAACAGATTCACTTCCGGGGAAAAAAACAGATGGAAATCAGTACAATTATACATTCAACTCACTTTACATATTGTGTTAAAGTTCAGCGGTTACGCAATCACAAAGTAAACGTGCGAGTTAATATATTTTGAAAATTATATTCAAATGCGGGATGCATTGTTTGTTCAAATTTATGCGCAGTTATAAAACACATGCGCAATTATAAAAACATCAAAAAAATATGCAATAAATTTTTTTTTGCGTTGAAAATATCAAATTATTCATTAAATGATATTTTTGGTAACAAATTTTATTGCATTTAAAGCTTTTAATAGTTTTGCACATTTTTCAAAATTATCATATTTTTATTAAATATCTCGTGTTTTAATTATTTTTAAGGAAAAAGATTTAAAAATCATAAAAATGTAAAAATTTAAAAACATATAACGCGTTTAAAGATATATCTATTTATACATACACATGCATAGTGTGCACGCGCGGTAATAATCGTATCAACGTATGCGAATTAAACGCGAGTGGAGATAATTATATGGCCCCGATTAAGAACTGATTAGACAAGCCTTAATTAGTGATCGAATCTTGATGAGAGTACATCCGATCAGGATCTGAGATGTTTGGTAACGCAATGCCCATATCGGGAATTGATCTGACGATCTTACCGGGAATCTAGTTTACCATGGTATATAATCGAGATTCTTATCGGGTGATTATGAGGTATAAGTTTATTCAGTATATAATGCAAGTAAATGTAATACAAATAATTTTGATAAAGTTTATATATACTTATATAATCTAGCAATGCATATTGATTTAACATGTTTCATAAATGTAATAAAACGGAACAAACATAAACAAAGTAATATCTTTTAATACGTACAATCCTTCACATTATTGAACATTATAGAGTTTTGAATATCTCTTTTTGATGGCAAAAAATTATCTTTCTTAAAAGAATGCGAGATAACATCTGAAACACCTCAATGAATTTTTACATTCACATTAAGGCATTCCTGAGAAGGTCCTTATTAAATCCCGATCAAAATGACTTCGTTAGCTGGTAATAAAAAAAAGTTTATTTGGTCCCATTCATGCCCTATTCGGGCCAAACCTACTAGACCCGAAGAAAACCTTATCAAGGTACATCGGGTATACTCCTACTCGGATAGATCGAGCAGGAAAATTCTGTATCATTTTGCGATTTTTGCAATAATTATAGAGACATTAATTTTAAAACAACTACCAATTCGCGCGAGGACAAGCGCA
This sequence comes from Polyergus mexicanus, assembly GCF_030449975.1. Lineage (NCBI taxonomy): Eukaryota > Metazoa > Arthropoda > Insecta > Hymenoptera > Formicidae > Polyergus > Polyergus mexicanus. Next base: position 3,365,318 of record NW_027223340.1, read on the forward strand.
TACCGAGAAGAGACATTTTAGGTCCAGTTGCACCGATGTTACTTTGGCTATAAGCAAGCCTTAAAACATTTGGTTTTGGTCTGTCATAATAACCAATATTATTTGGCTTTTGTCTTTAGACTTTAGACTATAATTTAATCATTGATTTTCTTATATTTAATAACATTTTTTTTCCATTACTATAATGTGTACCTAATCACTGATCAAATTTTGTCCCTTATTTTAGCTATCGTGTATATGTGTAGTAAAACTATTAATTTTAAGAATCTTGATTCTTAATTTTTTGCAATAGAAAATGCAATATAAAATAGATTATTCATTCATTTAAATTAGCATGTTACACGTGGTATCAAGGCTTATATCGGATGCACATATTTTTTAAATATTTAAATAAATCAAAGTAAATGTGATTCGAAGTAGAGAATGTAATATAAAATATATTATTCATTCAATTTAAATTAACATGTTACACGTGGCATCACGATTTATAGGATATACGCCTTTTGAATATTTAATTAGATCAAAGGAGATACAATGATGAAAGAGTATATTTCAATGTTGCAACACGCACTTCTATTGTGTTTCAAGAAAATATTTTAGATCATATATCTTGATTAAATTATAATATGTAAAACTATTATAAATTGTAAAGCATCACGAAATTATATTATTATTTATATGTACATATAAAATATATATCTTATTATTGCATTTGCTGATCGAATCGTTTTAAAGAAATATAGCATGTCGTTGAAAAATGGTTAAAATTGTTTTCTTGTAATAAATGTCGGTAAACCTATGGAAAACTCATCCATATGAAATAATGGATAAGAATACCCATTTCTTATGTATTTTTGCCTCCTGAACACGAATATGAAATTTAAAAATGACGATCGGACTCGCAATTCGATGAAAAACGCAAAAATCCAACCAAACGCGAAAATCCAATCTATGTCCGAGGAATGCATTTTTATTGGTAATAATTCATACCTGGAATATAGGTTTGGGTTAGGTTATAGTACTCTGCGTTGATACCACTGCTCTT
>NW_027223340.1:3366462-3511076 GCF_030449975.1 Polyergus mexicanus
AATGTTGGAGCAAAGCGATTCACTCTATATAAGTTGTCAAAGATGCGAAAATTGTATATTTAATATTACTATCAAAATATACCGAAATTTTCTTTAGAGCCTTTCAAGATCAATGTAGAAAATATTCTACGTTATCTTCAAACAATCGCACGTCAATGATCATCATGTTCGCATTCAAATGAAAGTGCATACCAAGAAACAGATACTCAAAATACTGCGTAATAACGAATAAAAGTTATAGACTTGTAATGCCAAACGCCAAGGGGCCAAGAAATCAATTTGAAAGGGGTCATCACGTATGCGATGTCGTCCTTCCATTGTTTGCTTGCCATTGTCGAGACAATGACTCTAACTGATGCCAATAACCGGTGATCTATTCGCTATATCGACACAACGCAGGTTCCAACTCATTTTTTATTCAATATGAAAAGTATAGATGTTTATCAGTCTGCCTCTATATTATTCAGACATTATGACTAAATGCAAATACCACGATCTTACGTAAAATTGTCGTTGAGTAATAATTTATATGATACAATTTCTAAGCTGCTGACGTCCATCAAGCAACTATTTCTTTTATTGCGTGGAAAAACGTGCGTTTTACTTATCTATATACACGTACATTGTACTATATTTTATCTCGATATTCGCTTGGCTAACAATAAGTAGTATATCTTTGATCTATTTGAAAGTGAAAATATGAGAAAACAAATTATTTTTTTATTCTATAGGCTACATTTAAAAAAAATTGATAGAAAATAACGCGACATGGGTAATTCTACATGTCAGAAACTGTTTAAATATGATAATGCATTAGTAGGAAAGCGCACCATATTTGAATTATCAATCTGTGGTTTTTGATGGAATTTAAAACATCTTTTTAATAGATAAATAAATTATTTATTATAAAAAACAAATTTTAACAGATTTTTTACTCTTTAGGAGAGAAAAATCAAAGTCGAAAACTTAAATTAACATCTAAATGATTAAAATCCAAAAGGTGTCGGTAATTTGGAATAATGTATTCCATATTATAATATATATTTTCATATTTGCAATTATCATATTTTTTATTTACAATAATCATACACATAAATGTTGCTGTCAAAGTCAACACATTCATTGTGCATCCAATGGCTACATATGAAGCAAGTAGTTAGTGGGCACTATGGGGCGTCAAAACAAACCCCCACTCCTCGGCCACTGGCGCCGACCCCTGCTGTGCCTGTCTGGGGCCCTCCCCCCTAAGGGTGTCTGTGGGAAAAAAGTGGAGGGGCCTCGTGGACGTCTACGAGTCAAATTTCCATTTAAATTTTTTATTTTTTTATTTTTATTTATTTATTTTTTTTTTTTTCGGTCGCGTGAACATGCTCGGGTTCGAACCTGGGTCCTCCACCTTTTTTTTTTTTTTTTTTTTTTTTAACGGAGGGGAAATGCTTTTCCGCATACCCCGCCTCGATGGGGTTCGAGGCGGGGTTATGTGGGACTCACCCCGGCCTAAACAAACGGCCGGGGACTACCCACTAAAACCCCTCCGGGTGATCTTCTCGGGCGTGTCTGGGGGCCTCCCTGGGAACTGGCATATGCACTACTTCAGGGAGACCCCCCGCCCTCAAGCCCTACCCTCTGGGGGAGTGTTGTTTCTCCCCCAGTGCCCGCATTATTGACGCGGGCATGGCTTCTCAGACTAGGCGAGGGGGGGACCACCACCCCCCTCGCCTCCCTCCCGGTTTTAGTCCCGGGGGGGGCGTGGTCGGGTCCAGGTACCCCACCTGGGCTCCGACCACCGGGCCCGACCCCGGAGGTGACGTCCGCGACGGGATAGCGGACGCCCCCCGGGCTCGTCGGGGCCCTGCGCCGGCGCGGGAGGTGTTCGGTGGGGCCGGGCCCGATCGTGGCCCGGCCCCCTCCCCCCGCGCGCGCCCCCCCCCTGTCTGGGGCGGGTTTCTGGGGGCACCGGGGGCCATTGCGGCCCCGGCCCCCGTCGGCCCACCCCGGGAGGTCCGTGGGGCGCGGCGATGACGTGCCGCGCCCCGCTGGCCGGGAGGTGCGGGGGTCCCGCGGGTCCCGCCCCTAATGGGCCTTCCCCGCGTTCCCCCCCCTGGTCCCTCGGCCGCCCCTACTCCCCGGCGTCCCCCGGGGAGTCTCTCCCGTTCTCTCTCGGCCTCCTCCTTCTGCAGCATCACTGCCTCGCAGAAGGAGGAGACCGCCCCCCAGGACTCCTCGCTCTCGAGCATAACACCGGCGATGCTCGAGAGCGAGAAGTCAATATTCCCCCCTATTATGTCGACGAGGACACGGCGCTCCTCCGCCCACGCTGGGCACACCTCCAGCGTGTGCTGCGCCGTGTCCTCGTCCCCCCCGCAATGATGGCAGCGTGCGCTGTCCTCTTTCCCGATGCGACACAGGTATGCGCCAAAGCATCCATGGCCCGTAAATACCTGTGTCGCACGGTACGACATCTCGCCACCCGCCCTCGTAGCCCACTTTATCAAGTGGGGGCGGATGGCCTCGACGACGCGCCTCCCCGTGGTATCACGGGGGTCGGAGAGGTGCTCGTCCCACCTCTCCAGAGCGCGTCGCCTAGCCTGAAGTCTCACGGCGGCCCTGACCCTTGGGGTCAGGATTACGCCTAGCCCGCCGAGCTCTCGCGTACGCCTGTACACGAAGGCGTACATGTCAGCGTAGAGCTCGACGGGCGGCATCCCAGCCAATATTGTGGCCGCCGTGTGCGACACCGTCCTATAACCGCGGACAACCCTGATGGCCACCCTCCGATAAACACGGCGCAGCAACATCTTGCCGCGCCCATCGGCCATCAGGGCGTCCGCCCACACCGGCGACCCATAGAGGGTCACCGCCCGGACGGTGTTCGCATATAGGCGACGCACCCGGCCATCCGGGCCCCCGAGGTTGGGCAGGAGTCGGCTAAGGCTAAGCGCCACCGACTCCGCCCTGGGGGCCAGGCGCCGAAAGTGCTCGCCAAAACTCCAGGCCGCGTCCAGGTAGAGGCCAAGGTACTTAAAATGGCCTCCCACCCGGACGGAGATGTCATCCACCGTGACATGGGCCCCGGGGGGGGGGCCCGACGCCCCCCCCCGTGCATGAATAGCGCCTCAGTCTTATGAGGCGCCACCCGCAGGCCCATGCCACGGATGGTGCGGACAACGCACGCTACCCCCACGTTGGCGGTGTATACCGCATCCCCCCAGCTTTTCCCCCCGGCCAACAGCAGAGTGTCGTCCGCGTAGCAGACGACTCTGCAGCCGGGGGGGAGAGCAACGCCCAGCACTTTATTGTACGCGAGGTTCCACAGAGTGGGGCCCAGCACGGACCCCTGTGGAACCCCGCAGTACACGTCCCTTCTGCGCAGGAGTACCCTGTTGTCAGGGTACTCCAGCCACCTGTCCCGGAAATAACTCCTCAGGACCTCCACCATGTAGGGGGGGAGGCCAAAGGAGTTGGCGGCCTCCCCTACCCTACTCCAGGGCAGGGTGTTGAAGGCATTGCAAATGTCTAACGACACCGCAATCACCACCCCGCCCTCCTTCATCATGGACTCCGCGAGGGACCGTACGCGCAGGATCGCGTCCACGGTCGATCGCCCCCCGCGGAACCCATACTGGTCCTGGTGGAGGTCCATCGCACCTCGGGACAGGTGTTGGACGAGGCGGTCCGCCAACACTCTCTCCAAGAGCTTTCCCGCCTCGTCCAACAGGCATATCGGCCTGTAGGCAGAAGGGACGTTGCCAGGCTTGCTCCCCTTTGGGATGAGGACCAGTCTGGCCCTCACCCACGCTGGGGGGAATACACCCTGCCTGAGGCAGTTATTGAATAACCGCCTCAGGCGCCCGGACAGGTGGTCCAAGGCCAGGACCCAGACCCGGCCGGGGATCCCGTCGGGGCCCGGGGCCTTATTGCCCCTGAGCCGCAGCCGACGGATCACGCCGGCCATCTCGTCCTCTGAAACCTCCAGGTCCTCCGACCACGGGATTACCGCCGCCTCCTGGCGGCCACCCGCGTCGAAGGGGGGGCCCTCGGTTGGGAAGAGGGCCCCCAGGACATCCTCGAGGACCTGGGGTTCCAGTGACTCCGTCACGGGGGGCGCCCAAGATCTGAGCTTGTTCATCACAAGCTTGTATGGGCGCCCCCATGGGTCTGCGTCCAACGAGCGCAGGAGTTCGTCCCACGCTCGGGCCTTGGACCTCCTAATCTCGGCACTGAGGGCGTTCCTTGCGGTGCGGAACCCCTCATATGCCTCAGCCGTCCTCTCGGCGTCCCGGCGACGCCGAGCCCGGGTGAAGCGGCGCCTGGCCGCGACGGAGCATCGCCGCAATTCGGCGATCTCCGCGCTCCACCAGTACGCCGCCCGTCGCGGGCGGGGGCTGGTCCGGGGCATCGCGAAATCACACGCATCGCGTAACGCGCCCCGGAACCAGGTCACCTCTTCGGTGATCCCCCGCCCTTCCCCCCCGGGACACGGCCAGTCTGCCGCGAGGACGGCCGCGATCAGCCTGTCCGGGCTCATCTTGGTGAGGGCCCATCTCCGTGGCCGGGCATCTCCCCGGCCTTGGGAGCGGCCGAGCACCCCGTGGGTCCTCCACCTCTCCAAACAGGGTCCTAGTATGCTGAGCTATCCGAAAACTTATTAGAATAGAAGTTAAACGTAGTATTTATGGAGAGTAGTTCTTTATTTTTTTTTATTTTTTTATTTTTTTTTATTTTTTATTTTTTCGGTCGCGTGAACATGCTCGGGTTCGAACCTGGGTCCTCCACCTCTCCAAACATGGTCCTAGTATGCTAAGCTAGCTGAAAACTTATTAGAATAAAAGTTAAACGTAGTATTTATGGAGAGTAGTCCAGCGCTAAGATAGGGGTCCTGGCGGTCCGATTGGTTCTCCCCATAGTGCCCAGTCCTCCGATTGGTTCCGACGGTTCCGTCGATTTAAAAAAGTGGGTTGGAAAAACGAGCTAAAACAACACGTGTATAAGTATCGGCAAGATGGCGACTACCGAGGATGGAGATATCGTGTGGTATACGCATCTCCGCTTCACCACCCCTACAGAAAAACCGAGAAATGTACGGTATATTTCATCCTCTCCTCCGTCCTCTTTGTGAAAATAGAAAATCGGATAAGGTACTGCTAGAATAAAGTAACTGATACGTCGGGGCTGAACACGTGCGTACATGTACGGGTAGGGTTGACCGGGCGGCCGAGATGCACTAGGCAGGTAGACGTTCGGTAACGTCATCGCTGGAGAGGATAGAAAGGGTCATGAAATACGAGTACCTGAGACTGTTTGGCACAGAGTCTTAGGACGGAGACTATGACGTCACGGAAGAAGGCCGGGAAGAAAGGATAGGAAAAGAGAAAATGTTTTTACGTAGCATTATTTTAAAAACAGTTTTATTTATATTTATTTATATTTCTTACATAAGAATACAATATTATTTCTTACATAAGAATACAAATTGTACAATAAAAAATTATTTTACATAAAAATATTTGTACAATAAAAATTCTTATTTACAATTAAATATAACTATATTGCGTAGCAAAAAAGATTATCTCTTAGCACGAGGGAAAATACGCGAATTCGTTATATTGTAACTTTAAAAACGAGAGTTGAGAAAACAGAGAAGAAAAATTATCGTTCTGTTACATAGCCGCATGGTAACGAACAATGACTATTGATAAATTTACGTTTCATCACAATACAGGAGTACATACTTCAGTTTCATAGCATGTTACCAGCTCATGAAACACAGTACGCCAAATTGCTCTAAACCGTAAGTTTATCGAAGTTCCAGCCGATTCTTCCTCATTTTCTTCATTTTCCCGTACCCTTTCTTTAGCTAACATCAAATTTCTAATACTAAGAAAATTGATTAGTTGAGAGTTTTCAAAATTTAAGGTTATGCCCTTCACTTTGCAGTATTCGTATGTTCGTCCGTCCGGTGCACAAACAATGTACGCATAAAATTTAGGACCACCAGATACGAACGTCTCGATACAGCTACCGCGGCCGTAACTTTCAAGCTCGTCCGTCATATCGCCTAGAAAATTTCCCGTACGTGGTTCATACGTTTGGGTCACCGCTGCTCACGTAAATACATGAATCCGTATCATAATACAAAACGCGACGATCTAATCGCTCTAAATAAGAATATAATTTTAAACGCGTCTGCGCCATCGTATATGCAGCTATTACAACATTCGTTATCGGTGAGGGAACGACAGCGTCTTGTCGCAAGCGCCACGAAACATATATTACCTCGTCGTTTACGGGTAATATGCCGGTTATCTCGTGCTCAGCACTCGTCATCAATGTCGCAAAACGCTGAAGCATTCTCACGACTTCGGTATTTGGTAAATTGGATCGCTGGCCGAATTTTCCCCAAAAAGAATTTAAGCACAGCTTCGCGACAGAACGTAAACCGGGATTCCGAGTGACGTTACGTTTATCAAGAACGTTACCCTCGGTTTTCTCGTACTCCCTCAGATATCGTTCTTTAGCATCGTCGTCGTTTTCCCCGCATTCACACGGCCGTCCACTGGCTTCTTGTTTAAGCTGCAAGAATGTATTTATATATTCGGTGAACAATCCGCCTTGACGTGTCGTATGATCGAATTGGCTAACTTTATATTGCCAAATCTCGCTTACAGCTGTCACGAGATAACCCTTTCCGTTGGCCTTGCGTAATTCGCAGGTCACCCACGTACCCTCGAATTCGCGTTCACGAGCATCGTCATGTGTACAGGGCACCTGCGAAAATGTTTCGCAACAACTGCGGCATAAAGCAAAAAGCAATTTTCCCTGCACACGATATGGGAGTACCGGATGAAATAGGTCGCGTGGTGGGAGTACTCTGCAACGTATGAGCCCTTCAATCGTATCGAAATTAAAATTCGGTGCCCTTCCGATTATTGCGGAACATTCCTCGCCGACGTAAATATCCGGATGGTCGATTGGGAACAAAGAGGATACAAAGAGCACACGTCCACGTATCGTATTTTCTCCGTACCCGTAACCTCATAACGAGTCACAATATTTCCCGTGCGGCCGCCGAAAAATGCATCGCGAGGATCGGGCGGAGATGTTTCCACCATCGGATGATTTTCGAGATATTCGCGCATTTCGTGATTATCGCGTCATAATTTATCAAAATTATTTTTAACAAAAAAATTAATTGTTCAACCAAATCTTTTTTTCATTGTCAATATTATAGATCTAAATTTACTTCCGCGATGTGAAATATCATCCGATAAGTCTGCACATTTTTCTTCCTATATAAGATGCAAAGATCATCAAGCGAATTATCTTTTCAAATAAACATATTCTCCTATTAATATGATGGCCACTTGTCGAATAGGAGAAGACGCCAAATTATTCATAACGAGAACTTATTATTCTCGTGATAAGTCTAATTATTAATAGGATCGATATTATTTCTTTTTGTTCCATCGAATGATGTGTACACATATTGTAAACGTGTTAAGCTATAATGTATAATTTTATTGTGTCGTATTATCCATTTAAATTTATCATTACGTCGCTATGCTTTAAATAGATTTACCGCTTGCATCTTTTTAATTCTTAATCTTTTTATCCGAGTTTCATTTAAAAGGACTCGAAGTGGGTCAAAATGTTTGAACTATTTGTAACACATAGTTAATGTATTCCTAAAGAAAGATAGATAATAATTATTGTTCATGCTCTAAGTACAGCGTCCGGGCTTCAATTGATCTAGATTTTTATTTATTATTGATTCTCATCCATTATTGAGCTTTTTTAACTACTTAATTTTTTAATTCTATTGACTTATTCAAACACTTATATTCTCTTATCGTAATACGTGCGCGATTTTTATTGTAATATATGATCTTTTTTCTAGTTCAAATATTTAGGTATTTAAATTAAATACGTAAATATATTTTAATTAAAAGAATAATAAACTATTAAACGCATTTAGACAATAAAATGCACTTAATAAATGTAAAATTGCAATAAATGTATTGTATATTATCTAATACGGGTGCACACATCACTAATGGAACAATAATTTAACAGTAATTACCGAATGTAAAAAATTTTCTGTCAAGAATAAAGCAAGAATCAAATATTTATAAAATATTATCGTAACCGATTTGGCAAGTAACAATCATGATCAGCTGAATACGCAAGAAGTTTGCAAATTATAAACATAATGTCATTATGTGACGGTGTTATTCAAGGTCATACTAATATTATTATATAATACGCCACTTAGAGCTCTACAGCTTTTGTATGAAACATTTTTCACGAAAATGCGTTGTTTCCTCAAAAAACGGCTGATACGGCGCTCTGTTACACACTGTATATTATTACTTATTGTTAGATATACTATGTATATGCAAACAATTATCGTTTTTATCTCGTTTACATCTCGTACCTCATTGTTATCAAAGGGTAGTTCACACAATCGTATAGAAATATTTCAAATGTTTGCGAGGAGAAATCATATAAGATAAGTGATACGGTTCCGTTGTGTGTATTGCATTGCATATTATATATTGCTGGTTCGAGTCGCGCAAAATGAGAATTAAAAATAAAAATAAGATAGGATAAAATAATAAAGATTAAGACTTGAATAATAAAGATTAAGATGCAACATTTCGTGATCGAATCTTATGTCGAGAAGAAGTAAAAACAATTATATAATATTCTGCTTTAAAAAAAAGTTATTCTAAAACATCTTTTTTAAAGCATCTATTCTTCTCCTCTCTCTTTTTCTCGGTTATTTTATTATATTTAGTTATACTATATTTATATATATAAAACACGATAAATTATGATTTATAATTAGTAGTAAAGCGCAGCGATATTTGCTAAAAGTAACAAATATTTTGGCAAAGCATTATTGTTTGCTCCAACGTAACAAACAGTAAGTACCGAAATCTTGCATTTTTTCAGTATCATTTAGATAAAATTCGTGGTTTTGCTTTTTATTCTTTTCAAGACACAAAGTAATTCGTGCAAAGTTAAAATGTAATAATTTAATAATGAAACTCATGAAACAAAATACGGGCGGATACTTAATTTTGCAAATTATAATTCTTTGAAACTCGGTTATATACTGTACATATATTTCAATTAAACAGTAATGATGGAGCGCTTATGCTCAAATGTACGTTTAATCAAAAATTTGAAATTCAATATTGCTTTAATATTTTGTGAACACGTATATACATCATATCTTTAAATTATTGTTAAACAAACTGAAAATCATGCAAATTAGAAACTTGCGCATTACTTCCTCATTATTTTATTTTATCTCACAAAACTTAAGTTCCTTAAAGTAAGTGGGTTTTTCAATTTTTACTTCCCTATAGAGGAAACTTTGTGAGCGAAATAAAAAGATATAGAAGATAAAGAAGCAATATGCTATTTTCTAATTTACATACTTTTTTATTTTTATATAATTATAAATTATACATTTACATTGTAGATTATAGATTTTCAGAAATATAAAAACTCATTTAAGAAAAACTTAATTAATTTTATTATAAGAAAAGATAACACACAAGAAACATTGATAAACAGTTTAAAAGAACGGAGCTGTCAGTAATGCATTTTAATGACTTGATAACTGTTTCAATACTAATATTCCGTTGTTGACCAAAACATTTTTGCACGTGCTGGAAATTATCTTCACTTTCAGCGTTTTTGATGATACTCTATTTGTGTAAAAAATTTAACCCGATATCTCAGAATTTGCGAAAATTATTTCCGAGTATAATTCGTATACATACATTTTTCAAAAAATTCAAAATTTTATAGAAAATGGACTCTTTCACTGATGCTGACTCTATCACCAAATTCATAACCAACCATCCTTTTATAATAATCTATTCATATAAAAAAATTTGATCAGATATCTCAAAAATTGCGGAAGTTAGAGTTGTACAAACATTCCGTACATACATACATACACAGATACATACATTTTCTAGGAATATAATTTTTTGACGTTTTGGAACATTTTGAACACATTGGCATAAAAAAATTCGAAAAAATATTTTGTCACGAAAACAAAGCTTCCTCTATGAGGAAGCAAAAAAGAATAATTATACGTTTTAAACCGCAAAACTTTTTCAAGAACTCAATGAAATACGGTAGAAAAATAAAATATAAATAATTTATTGCATGAATATAAATAATTTATCTCGTGAATCTTTCGATTAATGAACACAGATTCCAAATTTGGACGAGTTACATAGAAATAATCGAGAAATGTTTTGCCGACGAAATATTCTCAACCATTAATTTTATACTCAATTTTCATCGATGATATATATTTATATACATATTATATTCCATCTTCTTTAATAAAGTATCTTTATATAATTTTCTGAATTAATAAAGATAATAATGATATAAACATCGTGTCAATAAAATATTTGTCAATGTGTGAGTGTAAAATTCAATCTTACAAAGTATTTATAATAATTTATGCATTACATATTTGGTAACTTGGGCTGTTTAATATATTTACAGGCTACAAAAATGGACTTAATCTTTTTGATATTGTGCGCCTTGTTCGTAGTTTTAATAATTCCCGCAATTATATCGATAGTACATCATCAATACGTTCTTCGACAAAAGCTCAAAAATATTTCTCAGATCGGTAAATTTCCTTTTAGCATGGCATTTAAATTAATGAAGCAAACGGACTATGGTAAAAATCTTATACATAAGATATTGTTATTATATGCTTTTACAAATATTGTTTATATATTTTTAGTAAAAAGTTTAAAGGAATTAATAAATGAAAAAAAAAATTGTCATTTACTGTAAATCAGTATAATAATTAGTAAATTTTGTCACAAAAACAAAGTAATACTAAATATCTAATTATGTACTTATCGTAGAACGCAAACAATGGCTTGAGCAATATATGTTTCATTCTAAAGAAGGTATTTTTATAATTAGGGTTGGCATGAAACCGTTCATTAATATCTATAAACCCGAATTTTTAGAGGTAAGAATGAAAAGAATCTTACTAATAGTATAACAAAATCTTATAGTAAAGTATCGGTTATATTTTTTGCGATGTAAATGTGTGTGTATAAATGGTAATTTAATATCGTAAGAAAACAAAACTTTTTTTCAATAGTTAAATAGAGTAAACTTTCATAAACATATCATTATAAATTATTAAAATGTTTTTGATCTAATAGAGAAAAAGAATTTTAATCAGTAATACAATTGTTGTTATTGCATATATGAAAAATATGTCCATATTTTGCTATTATAATGAATTATTTAATATTATAACAAAATAAAGAAACAAATTTAATATTAAAAATTAAATATGACAAATTTAACAAATGAAAATTTTATTAAATTAAAAATTTGTTAAATTTAACGAATTTAACAAGTTAAATGTTACAACAAAACTTCTTTTTTCGGTGAAATAGAACAATTTTTGCTGATTCAATTTATTTATTTAAAAATACAAATTTATTGTTAAAGTAAAATAATTTATAATTATTAATAAGTGCTTTTAGCTGTTCATTGTTTTGGTGATTGTAAAATAAACAATAATTTATTATTTTAGAAAATAATATTATTTGTGTGTGTTGTATCGTATCGAATTTGTACGTGCGCAGATAGTGTCGGTACATCTTACTGTTTATTTGAAAAGACTCTCTTGTTTGATGATTATTTGAATATGTTTATTTGAAAAGATAATTCGCTTGATGATCTTTGCATCTTATATAGGAAGAAAAATGTGCAGACTTATCGGATGATATTTCACATCGCGGAAGTAAATTTAGATCTATAATATTGACAATGAAAAAAAGATTTGGTTGAACAATTAATTTTTTTGTTAAAAATAATTTTGATAAATTATGACGCGATAATCACGAAATGCGCGAATATCTCGAAAATCATCCGATGGTGGAAACATCTCCGCCCGATCCTCGCGATGCATTTTTCGGCGGCCGCACGGGAAATATTGTGACTCGTTATGAGGTTACGGGTACGGAGAAAATACGATACGTGGACGTGTGCTCTTTGTATCCTCTTTGTTCCCAATCGACCATCCGGATATTTACGTCGGCGAGGAATGTTCCGCAATAATCGGAAGGGCACCGAATTTTAATTTCGATACGATTGAAGGGCTCATACGTTGCAGAGTACTCCCACCACGCGACCTATTTCATCCGGTACTCCCATATCGTGTGCAGGGAAAATTGCTTTTTGCTTTATGCCGCAGTTGTTGCGAAACATTTTCGCAGGTGCCCTGTACACATGACGATGCTCGTGAACGCGAATTCGAGGGTACGTGGGTGACCTGCGAATTACGTAAGGCCAACGGAAAGGGTTATCTCGTGACAGCTGTAAGCGAGATTTGGCAATATAAAGTTAGCCAATTCGATCATACGACACGTCAAGGCGGATTGTTCACCGAATATATAAATACATTCTTGCAGCTTAAACAAGAAGCCAGTGGACGGCCGTGTGAATGCGGGGAAAACGACGACGATGCTAAAGAACGATATCTGAGGGAGTACGAGAAAACCGAGGGTAACGTTCTTGATAAACGTAACGTCACTCGGAATCCCGGTTTACGTTCTGTCGCGAAGCTGTGCTTAAATTCTTTTTGGGGAAAATTCGGCCAGCGATCCAATTTACCAAATACCGAAGTCGTGAGAATGCTTCAGCGTTTTGCGACATTGATGACGAGTGCTGAGCACGAGATAACCGGCATATTACCCGTAAACGACGAGGTAATATATGTTTCGTGGCGCTTGCGACAAGACGCTGTCGTTCCCTCACCGATAACGAATGTTGTAATAGCTGCATATACGATGGCGCAGACGCGTTTAAAATTATATTCTTATTTAGAGCGATTAGATCGTCGCGTTTTGTATTATGATACGGATTCATGTATTTACGTGAGCAGCGGTGACCCAAACGTATGAACCACGTACGGGAAATTTTCTAGGCGATATGACGGACGAGCTTGAAAGTTACGGCCGCGGTAGCTGTATCGAGACGTTCGTATCTGGTGGTCCTAAATTTTATGCGTACATTGTTTGTGCACCGGACGGACGAACATACGAATACTGCAAAGTGAAGGGCATAACCTTAAATTTTGAAAACTCTCAACTAATCAATTTTCTTAGTATTAGAAATTTGATGTTAGCTAAAGAAAGGGTACGGGAAAATGAAGAAAATGAGGAAGAATCGGCTGGAACTTCGATAAACTTACGGTTTAGAGCAATTTGGCGTACTGTGTTTCATGAGCTGGTAACATGCTATGAAACTGAAGTATGTACTCCTGTATTGTGATGAAACGTAAATTTATCAATAGTCATTGTTCGTTACCATGCGGCTATGTAACAGAACGATAATTTTTCTTCTCTGTTTTCTCAACTCTCGTTTTTAAAGTTACAATATAACGAATTCGCGTATTTTCCCTCGTGCTAAGAGATAATCTTTTTTGCTACGCAATATAGTTATATTTAATTGTAAATAAGAATTTTTATTGTACAAATATTTTTATGTAAAATAATTTTTTATTGTACAATTTGTATTCTTATGTAAGAAATAATATTGTATTCTTATGTAAGAAATAATATTGTATTCTTATGTAAGAAATATAAATAAATATAAATAAAACTGTTTTTAAAATAATGCTACGTAAAAACATTTTCTCTTTTCCTATCCTTTCTTCCCGGCCTTCTTCCGTGACGTCATAGTCTCCGTCCTAAGACTCTGTGCCAAACAGTCTCAGGTACTCGTATTTCATGACCCTTTCTATCCTCTCCAGCGATGACGTTACCGAACGTCTACCTGCCTAGTGCATCTCGGCCGCCCGGTCAACCCTACCCGTACATGTACGCACGTGTTCAGCCCCGACGTATCAGTTACTTTATTCTAGCAGTACCTTATCCGATTTTCTATTTTCACAAAGAGGACGGAGGAGAGGATGAAATATACCGTACATTTCTCGGTTTTTCTGTAGGGGTGGTGAAGCGGAGATGCGTATACCACACGATATCTCCATCCTCGGTAGTCGCCATCTTGCCGATACTTATACACGTGTTGTTTTAGCTCGTTTTTCCAACCCACTTTTTTAAATCGACGGAACCGTCGGAACCAATCGGAGGACTGGGCACTATGGGGAGAACCAATCGGACCGCCAGGACCCCTATCTTAGCGCTGGACTACTCTCCATAAATACTACGTTTAACTTTTATTCTAATAAGTTTTCAGCTAGCTTAGCATACTAGGACCATGTTTGGAGAGGTGGAGGATCCAGGTTCGAACCCGAGCATGTTCACGCGACCGAAAAAATAAAAAATAAAATAAAATATAAAAAAAATAAAGAACTACTCTCCATAAATATTACGTTTAACTTCTATTCTAATAAGTTTTCGGATAGCTCAGCATACTAGGACCCTGTTTGGAGAGGTGGAGGACCCAGGTTCGAACCCGAGCATGTTCACGCGACCGAAAAAAAAAAATAAATAAATAAAAATAAAAAATTTAAATGGAAATTTGACTCGTAGACGTCCACGAGGCCCCTCCACTTTTTTCCCACAGACACCCTTAGGGGGGAGGGCCCCAGACAGGCACAGCAGGGGTCGGCGCCAGTGGCCGAGGAGTGGGGGTTTGTTTTGACGCCCCATAGTGCCCACTAACTACTGAAGCACATCATTCATGATTCATCTCAAACGTTATACCTAAGTTTTTTCATACTTGAATTTAAAAAAAATATATTAATAAATCACAAAAATTAGAGGCAATTGTCAAAATTAATTTATACACAATTTAATTAAGGCATAAGCTTATAACAATTATAAAAATTACTTATAAATACTATAACAATAATAAGGGATATTTAATACTTACCAAAAAGTTTTGAATTTCGAATCTACACAAACTTGCTTGCCACAACCATGATGGGACATTAGCCTTTTTGGCGGCATTTTCATTTATTGTACAAATTTTTATTTACTTTACTGATAAATGACAATAATATAAAAAAATTCCAATTTGTATGCAAAAAAAGTATTAAATATTTATATTTTTAAAGCAATTTCTAAATAGAAAACAACATAACGATTTTTATATAAAAAATTGTAATATAAAATTGATCTTCAAATGGAATTTAGAATGACTGTATACACATAAACATACATGATGCATATATGATGCACATAGTATTTAATACTCATATAGTATTTTTATTATAAATAAATAGACAAAAAAGATATGGGCAAAAAAAGAAAAAGGAAGAGAGAGAGAGAGAGAGAGACAGAGAGACAGAGAGAATAGGAATGAGTAAGCAAGGGAATGGCTGTAAAACGATGTATCGATAGATAATTCATATCAGTCACTAGACATTAGTGAACATAAAGTATTGCTACAGAAAAAGATATAACTATTTCCTTTTTTTTCTTACTTTTAGCACTTATACAGATACTTATATCTTTTTTCTCTCTTTGTCCATTCTTCTCTGTCCATCTCTTTTTTATCCGAGCATACTACAATATATGTGTGTTATATATTATCTACATGTGTGTATATGTTTGTGTATATGTAATAGTAACTTCAAACTTATTAAAATATAATTAATCTTTTGCTTATTTGTATATTTCACTGAAAATTGATTATATATATTTTGCAATATTAGTTGTGTCACAGTAATTAGTTAGCCAGAGGCGATCAATTCGTGAGCTAGTTCTTGAAAGAAATATTTCCCACCAAATGCGTTTTGCATGTTCGCTTTGGTTGAAGAATATTTCCCAGAAGCGATCAATTCGTGAACTGGTTGTCGAAAGAAATATTTTCCACCAACAACGTTTTGCATCTACGCTTTGGTTAAGGAATGTATCCCAGAAGCGATCAATTCGTAAACTGGTTGTCAAAAGAAATATTTCTCACCAAGAACGATTTGTATGTGCGCTCTGCTTATGAAAAAAATAACATTTTATTCTAGAGGCGATTTTTAATTGTGAACTGGTTGTTTTAAGAAATATTTCACACTAGATGCGATTCGAATGTGTGCTCTGACTATTAAAAAAATAACATTTTGTCCCAAATGCGATTTTTATTTGTGTGCTGGTTGGTTTAAAAAATATTTTATTCCAGAAGCGGTTTGCATGTGCGCTCTGGTTATTAAAAAAATATTTTATCTCCGAGGCGATTTTTATTCGTGTCCTGATTGGTTTAAAAAATATTTCATATCATATCCGGTTTGTGCATGAATATGCTTATTAAAAAACAGTTATTCCAGAAGAAATTTAAAGAAATTCCGTTTTTGAAAGACTAAGTGTGCAATATCGGGTATTCCTTCATATGATTGCAACCAATCATATATGGTAATAAAAGCTTACAAATTATTGGAAGAAATTATTATTATAATTCCTGGCGATGTATTTTTTCTTTTTTTAATGGTACAAAATTTCGCGTATATAATAGTCTATCAGACTGTGTATATACAAGTTGATAGCTAAAGAGAGAAAATATATACATCTTCGTTATTAGGAGGCAATCTTTATGAGAAAAAATATTCCAAGAATGTAAAGATTTTTATATACTCGAGTATGAGGAAACGGTTTCGTAATATTATAGGAAGCAATAAATAACTGATTTTTTTAAAGTGATAAAAAATTATGATTAAAAAAATCTATCCTGATACTCATTACAATGTTGGCCAGAAAAAAGATGCCTCAATCTTGTTTGCAAATTATAATCGCAGATATGAAAATAATAAATAAAATATTTTAGTTGCGTTCTCACGAAAATTGCCGATGAAAGAGCCCTTTGTATATTATAAATATGCAAAATATTGTAACTATCAAAAAATTTTATTGCAATAATTTGAAGACAGAGGATAAATATTTATATTAATATTTATATAAATTTATATTAATATTTATATAAATTTATATTAATATTTATATAAATTTTAATATGTGCTCACGTCATAATTACGTGTACTTATGTCATAATATATTTAAACATTCACATTAATGATGAAGAAGTTTATATTACTGATTAGCTCTCGATCATATCGATTATACCGGTATACTGCTAGCGATGATAAGATTTATCATCGTATTCAGAAAGCTTGCTATGATGTTCGAAATAGTATCATCAAGAAAACAATCTCATACAAAGATTATCTTTATTAATTAAAATTAGAGAGACAATAAAAATATATGGTTGCGTCTCACAAGAATGGGCGATGGAGGGACCCATTCTTTATTTACAATATTTAGAATATTGTAAATTCATTATTCTGTCGCGATTGAGATAAATATATAACGTATTATAAATGTTTCTAAATTTATATTACAAATATATAAACATTTACATAACAATTATATGTATAATATATTTACATATATATATGTATACAGGGAGTCCGACATGTAAGTAGCCAAACGAAAAGTCGAGATAGATTGGGTCAACCTGAAGCGAAAAGTCCTATATCATTTTGCTAAATTCGCAATAATTATTATGTTATTAATTAAAATGTCTGAGCCAATGAGCGCGTGGAAAGCGGTAGGCCGGAATCGATAGAAATGTAAAATGGCTTACTTGTTTATGTCTCTTAGCGTCGGAAGTATCAGCTGAGCGGGAGAGGCGGAGTCACGCATCGAGTGACGAGCGATGTCACCGCGCCGAAAAATAATTATCTTCTCGAATTGTTTTTTCGATGGCAAGACAATGATGTTCTATCATTTCCATACCACCTTGCGGTAGATAGCTTGGTGCGCTTTTTTATAGTAGTTTCCCCTGTAGGCCTAATCCACTCTCAATATTTAATGTAAAAATTCGAAATGTCGTCCTCCTTCTCGTATGCATAGTTATCTACCGCAAGGTGGTGTGGAAATGATAGGGCATCGTCGTCTTGCCATCGAAAAAACAATTCGAGAGGATAATTATTTTCCGGCGCGGTGACATCGCTTGTCACTCGATGCGTGATAATTATTTTTCGGCGCGGTGTCGCTCGCCGCGTGACTCCGCACCGGAAAATAATTATCCTCTCGAATTGTTTTTTCGATGGCAAGACGATGATGCCCTACCATTTCCACACCACCTTGCGGTAGATAACTATGCATACGAGAAGGAGGCCGACATTTCGAATTTTTACATTAAATATTGAGAGTGGATTAAGCCTACAGGGAAAACTACTATAAAAAAGCGCACCAAGCTATCTACCGCAAGGTGGTGTGGAAATGATAGGGCATCATTGTCTTGCCATCGAAAAAACAATTCGAGAGGATAATTATTTTCCGGCGCGGTGACAACGCTCGTCACTCAATGCGTGATAATTATTTTTCGGCGCGGTGTCGCTCGCCGCGTGACTCCGCCTCTCTCGCTCGGCTGATACTTCCGACGCTAAGAGACATAAACAAGTAAGCCATTTTACATTTCTATCGATTCCGGCCTACAGCTTCCCACGCGCTCATTGGCTCAGACAATTTAATTAATAACATAATAATTATTGCGAATTTAGCAAAATGGTATAGAACTTTTCGCTTCAGGTTGACCCGATCTATCTCCACTTTTCGTTTGGCTACTTACATGTCAGACACCCTGTATATATATATACAGGGCGTCTCACAACCTCCGTACAATATTTTAATAGTGTATTCTAGAGGCAAATGGAGTAAAAAATCTTAATACAGAAATATCAAGGCTACAATAGTTTTTGAGTTATAAGTGATCAAAGTTTGCCAATAATATTGCGTAGAATTCGCGTCCTCAGGCTCGTAACTACATTTACATACGTACTGATCTGTCATCTGTTATTGCTGACAGATAAAATAAATAAATTGATTTCCACAAAACTTCTCCGCGCGATGAAAACAAAAATAAACTTCGTTTCGTATGAAAATAAAGTTTATATTTTTATTTAAATTGTTGTGCTTCTAGCCGCTAAGGAAGAGGTCTTTCGGGATTTGTACGCCTAAAGGATTAGGATCCACGCTCGAAATAAGACACTCCCGGACGTTAGGTATAATTTAGTATATTTTGCAAGATTTAATACACTTTCACTTTTTCGCGATTATAATAGTCGAGCGCGATACGTACGGTACTTCGATACTATTACTGAGCGAGCGAGTAGCCAGCGTCGGTGCATCTCGCGCTTATTATATATCTTAATTAATTAGGTCGTTGATTAGGGAGGAGTGTGGTGTCCCTGACCGGAGCATGTCTCGTGCTCCGCTTGTCAATCTGTCTCAACTGCTTACTCAGCTTCCGAGAACTTGACCGTGACTTCCTTCTCTTTAGTCACGTATCTTACTTTGTAACGATGCATCCCTCCACCGTTACCCGGCCGTCGATCCGCCGGAAGTCCGCCGCCCGACAAACACCGGTCGGGCATAATGCGGAGGCGCCGAGCGCCCATTTTTAAAGATTTATAAAACGTTCCGATTTGTAAACCGCCGTTAAGACGCATGTTTACCCGGAACCGTCGCCGCGCTTGGGTAACCGTACCGACCATTTGCGAAACCACCCGAGTCGCGCGCGGCGGTTCACCGTTAAATAATATGTCTTAAACATTAAGGCATATTACGCACGCGCACCCGCCGGAAAAGCGGTATAAATAGAGCACGTTTTACATCTCAGGACCAGATCTTCCGCAACCGCCAGAGTCAGTAAGACGCCTGGAAATCCGCTACGATCCTATAACCGCTTAAGGAGAGAGAAAACGGGGTTGGGAGTACCCAGCCTCCGCCGAGAGTTTGCGGCATCTCCAAGAGCGATCCTTCCGACCGTTTAAGAAAAGAAGAAAACGGGGTTGGGCGTACTCAATCTCCGCCGGGAGTTCTCGACGCCTCACACAATCCGTCCACCTAAGTGCAACGGCGATTAACCAGTGGTAGGGAGTTCCCTGCCATTGACGGGTGTTCCCGTCGGCCGTTGCATTCCTGAATTCCACGGACCGACTATCCCGGACGACCCGACAAAACGTTACTCACGAACGGACCGTAATTCCGCGACCGCCATTTACGACATTGGAATCGCCATTAAGACGGCGCGCTAAGTCCCGCTCAGGGGGAGGATCTAATCCTGCCGCGACATCGATCAACGCAACCGAATCGATACAGGCGCGTCTTAGGACCGGCCCGACCGAAATTATCGCCCGATAGTTAGCGGCCTCTGCCGAAATCAAGATCCGCTCGCGTAATCGATATTATATCGAACCGCCGAAATCGCGCTCCGCGCCGCGCATACTTGCATGTAATTCGGATGCACCGCGACCGACACGACCACACCGCTAACCGATTCCGCATCTCACACATACACGGGTGCATCTTGCCACACACACATACTGTCGATACATTATACATACTACTTAGATATTATATGTAGTCTATTTTCGTATCTACTACTATCTAGTGATCGCTATGGAGGTAGGAACGGAGAGTGACTCGTGAGGTTTTTGTCAATAAAGTTGATAAATTTTACAATATAACATTCTGTATATATTTTCGTTTAGATGTTACATGCGATAGTATTGGCGCGAAAAATAATTAATCGGAACGTATCGCTGTTGGCCTCCCCGTTTCCGCGTCTTCGTCGCTTGATCTCGACACCCTGTCGAGCACCCTTGAGTCTGGGTCCCCAGTGTACCCGTAGCTGGGAGCTCCTCAGTTTGCGTCTCCACCGATCGGTATGCTGGAGGAGTCCAGGTAGGCAACCACCACGGAATCCGCCCGTCGGGTGAAGGCTCTCTTGGCTGAGGTGTCTTGGGTCGCCCGTGACTCTCGTCGGACGACGAAAGGATTATGGGCGAAGCCGGTGGTCGTTCCGTCGCATCTCCAGTCGTTGGTGAAGGCTCCAATTTTGCTTCTCCCTTGCTCCGCTGCCTAGTTGTTCCTGCGTCGATCCTCCCTGGATGGGAACTGCGGCGTTGCGTCGGGAGTCGTCGTAGATGAGTGCCGGCGGTGATGCGCACAATCCTCGGTAGCGTAGGGGATGTACTCGAGCCGGAGCGTTTGACGCTATGCGATGGCGAGACGGCGCCTGAGCTGTGGCGCTTGGCGTCCGGTGAAGGCGAGGAGGCGCCGGAGCGTGGGCGCTTGACACCAGCCGAAGGCGAGGATGCGCCTGAATTGGGGCTCTTAGCGCCAGGCGATGGCGAGGATGCGCCGGAGCGTGGGCGCTTGACGCCAGCCGAAGGCGAGGATGCGCCTGAATTGGGGCGCTTAGCGCCAGGCGATGGCGAGGATGTGCCTGAGTCGAGGCGCTTAGCGCCAGGCGATGGCGAGGCAGCGCCTGTATTCCTCCTTGCTAGGAGGTGCAGAGGCGTCGGCCTGGTCCGCTGGCGTATGCCGATTTCTCCTTCCAGAGGAGAAATACTTTTCTGGATCTTCGTCTTGGCTGCTCTTGATCTCCTTGTTGACGTAATTCGGGCGACTAGGCGCCGTGTTGTAATGGTAAATGTAGCGAGAAATGCGCTAATTAATGATCGTCCTGACTCCACGGGGAGCCTGCTTATCTTCCTTGCGGGTTGACTTTTACTTACGGAAAAGCGGACCCGGCGTATGACGCCTAGCGGAGGTGCCTGGTACTAGCTGTGCGCGGTGTATATGTAGCCGCCTGGGCGTCTTTCGGCTCCCGAGTTAGCTAGCCCGGCGCGCGCCGCGCAGCGGCGGCGCTCGTACTATCGGTGCGGCCGCTTATGCATTTATACGATTGAATTTTCTTCGCCATAGTGCGATTGAATTTTCATCGCCACATTATATGTTCGCACACCCATACTTTCGATACATTATACATCATACTTAGATATTATACGTTTGCGCACGCACTCGCTCGCCTCTCGTCTCACTCACATACAACTACACACGCCGCACGCATACATCGCTTATACACATACACTCACTCTGTATACATACATATTTACACACAATAAATTATATTTTACCTCTCAATACTTTTGTTCGTCTCTCGATACCCCTTTCACGAGCCCGGATCCCGACCGAGTTATTCGCGACCGCCTCGCGAAAGCGGTTTATTACAACTTTTATTTTATTAATATTCTTTTATTACTTTACTCTTTCTTAATTATCTTTTCTTGATCTCTTTTCTAATTTTACTGCTTTGCTTTACTCAGCTCTTTCTTACACTTTTCTGTTTCACTTTATTGTTTTATCCTTTAATATATTAAAAAATTGATCGGGTTACGACAAAATATAATAATTAATCAACCATTTAAATTATTATTCAAGAAAAAATTAAATATTTGGTAATTATTTACAATAACGGACCCAGCTCCAATCACGTTGACCTTGATATATGTTGTCAAGGACATAATCCTGAGTAACTTTTCCTTATAACTTAATCGGCGGTCATTGTTTATTAAAAAGTTATTAACAAATAAAGTTTAAAAAATAAAATATTAATTTTTACATAAGTTTGTAATTTCCACGCAAGAAACGAGGTCCATCTGCATCAGAACCCTGATTTAAATGTGAAACAAGGTTTTTACATAATTAATATCATATTAGAAAAAATCAGTACACATAGGAATCAAAAATTTTATTTATTCTACAGTTGCAAATGTACTGTTTTCATCCAAGGGATACAATGTTGCCATTATTTCAAAAATCGATTTCAACACATTCTCTGTTTACAGGACGAAACACAACAATAGAGGGGGGGGGGGGGGGGGACTCACTACGTTCATGTATAAACTTTCCCATTCTCACAACAATTCTGGACTAAACCTTGTTTTGCATTGTAAAGTATATACATGAATACAGTGCGTTCCGCCCCCTCCCCTCCCCCTTTAACACAAATCAAATTTTAGTTTTAAATTAGAAATAGGTTTGGGTTAGGTTATATTCTTCGGAAGTGGAGTCCCCCCGCAGGGGGGACGGAACCCACTACATCCACGCATACACTTTCCCATTCACACAACAATACTGGGCTGAACCTCGTTTTGCATTGTAAAGTACAATATATGCATGGATACAGTGGGTTCCGCCCTCCCTGCGGGGGGGGCTCCACTTCCGGAAGATATAACCTAACCCAAACCTATTTCTTATTTAAAACAAAAATTTAGTGTGGATTACGTCGTATAACTTAAACCAAATTTTCGTTTCGAATCCAACTTAAACTTTAAATATCTCAAAAATTATAAGAGACCGCCGATTAAGTTATAAGAAAAAGTTATTCAGGATTAAGTCCTTGACAACATATATCAAGGTCAACGTGATTGGAACTGGGTCCGTTATAGTAAATAATTACTCAGAATTTTTCTTTTATATATAGAAACATTATTGTAAAAGTTATTTCTATCTATTTCTGTGAATATTATGAATAGTATTTTGTATTATGATATTAAATATGTTATTCTATTCTATTCTATGAAATAAAAAAGGGAATATAATTGTTTGTTATTTTAATTTTTTTTTCCTCATTCTTATTTCGTTTATATGTATATTTGACATTAATTTAACAAGAGAATATTAGTAAATGTGAGAATTTTAAAATATATAGTTATTGTTTAAAAATTAAGAATATTTGTACAAAGAATATTAAATTTGTGCATATATATATATATATAAAGAACATTTTTCTAAATGGATTTGCACACAAACAAGATATTCTTTTTTACTAATGATATTTCCATTGAAACAATATCAAATCAACATTAAGGTATATGCTTCCTTCAAAACCTGGCGCCAAGCTAATATCAAAATAACATCGACGACATTGACATTTACGTTATAAAATCGAATGTAATATATGGTAACGGTTAAATTCGTTGACAGACAACAAAACGCGACCGCAAATATTTACGTGATATTCAATTAACACATAATGGCTTGCAATATATCAACGCTTGCACCCGAAGTATTAGAAAATATCTTCCGCCATATAGATCATAGGAGCTTGCTAATTTGCCGATTAGTGTGCAAATATTGGGAAATAGAGGTACAAAGATACCTGAGAATAATTTAGCGTAAGAAGGCGGAAGCAATATTCAACGAATCGTTCTCAGACCATGATATACTATGGTACATATTGCACATCATGTGCAACACGAAATCACCATTTAAGAACAATTTAATGGAAGATTATTACGACAAAGAATTCTTCAATAATCATGAATCAATTAATAAGAGGTATTCGTTCCGAGATTTGTTCCTTGATATTGAGAGATTATATAATTCTGTGAACCGATTTCCTTATCAGGGAATATGTAATTTTACATTAGTACGCAATATTGGTACTATAATTTAAATGTTCTGCCATTCTGATCATTTAATTGACCTGGAAATTAAAGGATTTCATCCATGTGTGTTGGATTGTTTACATTACAATCATCTATAACGGTATCGTCATCATTAATTACATTAATTTAAAATGCTCTACAAAATTCTGAGAATAAAATTGATAGAAATTATAATATCTTCTAGGTGGAGGAATATTATTTATTTGACCCAGATTTTCCATCATTTTTTGAATGTGATGTCAAATTATTAGGAGACAAAGGAAGCTGCATTGATAAATTCCATTTTAGTGGTACCAAAAAAGTTGAAAAACAATGGATATATGTGAGTAAAATGGTTTCACTTAGAGCTTAAAATCAACTTATCTTTAACTAATATTATATATCTTTAACTAATATTTTTATATGCTTTTGTGGATCGTATAGGTATCGCATACATTTAAAAATTATGGACCCGGTCTAAGAAAAATTAGTTATACACCCAACTATTCGATTCCTTATCCTCAGGCAGGCGTTTTTTATTACAAAGTTGCTAGAGCATATATATGTGCAAATATTTTTTAAGGTCATACATACGAAGATAAATAATTTGACGACTTATGAACACACAGATATATCAACATCAATTAAAATCTATCAATAGTCCAAGATACACTGTGCACTGCGCGTTAACCATTCGTTCCCTGAGGTAAGACCATTTTGACCGTATTTTTACCGAAAAGAGCATTAAAAAACATTATACATAGTTTTGCTAAATTACATCATCTCACGTAAAAGTGTAAATACGTAATGGAGAAACATCGATGATATAAATATCATGTCTTACGTCGTTAATGTAAATGAGAACTTTAAATTGTGTTCAAAATTGCTTGAAGTTCATCAAAACTTAGTCTATTGATGCAATTGCAAGAAAAATTATTTTATTCACTTTAGAAATAAAAATCATTTTTTAGCAATAGATATTTTACGCAATAATTTCGATGGTTTCGATATAATGTGTAATTATTGCACACGTAAGGTGAATAGTGATAAGACAATAGTAATTTTCGCGAATTTAAAATATTTTCGAATTACGTTCCTAAATGTTCCTAAATGTGTCATGTGAAACGACCTACTTTCGCGATTTAATATTTTATTATAATAAAAATATTCTATTAATTGATATTTTTCACTAACTTTTTTTCTAATTATTAAATATTATTAAAAATATATATTCACTAATGATTTCATCATAAGTTTTAATTTTAGTATTGGGAAAATTATTATATTGATTCACACTTACTTGAGGATAAATACTCCATTTCACCTCGCACGTCATTTGCGTCTCACGTTGAGGTACGTATGCGGACTTTTATAATCTCATCTTATTAATCAGCGGTCAGTTACAGCGATTGAAGCTTTACCGTGCAAACATCGTCTTTTGTTAATCGCGCATGTGCCGTCATGCTGTTATCATAATATATTGCACGATTTAATGTAACTTTCTATTATGTGGCACAATCCAGTTACTACGCGGTGTGCAATAAACAGTCAGGAAAATGCAATCGTACAAAATTGTCTCATTTCGCGTTATCGCTCGTGAAATTATCATTTTGTCAAGAAACTGGATGTCGATAATCAGAAATGATTGTTACTCATCGCGCTTTTTGTGCACAGTTTAATTAGCCGATGATTAGTTTAGGTCATTTTCTTCAAAATTATGCAATTAGCAGCAAATTAAGCAATGTTATGGAATGTTGACGTATTCTGTAATATATAATATATAAAAACGTACATAATTATATAATTTTTTTTTATTACATTAGACTTATTTATATGCTATTTTCAATTTATAATATAGCTAGTAAAAACATAATTTATCATTCTCTGTTTATATATATTTAAATACAAATAAAAATTTTTCTTGTTCAATTAACATAATTTATTGTTAAAATACAATTGCCATGTATCGTGCATTTCCGCTATATAATATTTATCAATTTCCTTAACTTTTCTAATTTTGTTCTTATTTTAATTTTTTTCTCCTAATTCACACGTACTGGTGTATGTTTCTTTGTTGAAGAACTTTATAAATGAATTTTATAAACTTCATAAGGGTACAGTTCTCGAGAAACGATAAATTAATTAAATATTTTTATTTTGTGTCGCGTAGATGGACGAATACTTTTAGAATGAAAGTAATGACATAAATTTGTTTTTTAATGAATAATCTATATATACATAAAAGAAAATAGAAAGAGTGATGAAAAGAAAGAGTTTTGTTGAAATCACAAGTTTTTGCAGGCATATTATATAAACATAAATTCGTGTAATAAAATATTTCTTATATTTCTTTTTCTATTTCTCTCTCTCTCTCTCTCTCTCTCTCTTTTTCTGGCGAATTTATATAAAAAAAAATAAAATTGATGCCAACTTGGCATTTTATGATACATCAAATACGATTGAATCGGATTTCTCATGAGACAAATATCGAACCAGCCTTGCGTGGAACGCATGTCGCGTGCAATTTACGAAACGCGCACACGGCTTGCAGAACTATCTGCCTATGCGCTGCGCTTTGCGCGCTTGCGCGGTTTAAAGTCTGGGACGAGAAACCGACGAAAAATTCTTGAATAGGTTCGCCGGCTGTTTTGTTTGCGTCGGATGTCTCGTGAGGAGAGGGACGAGGGAGAAAAATCAGCTTAGAGAGATGGACCCTGAGATGTTCAAGTCCTGCGAATCGAGACGATCCCGAGGAGGACATCAGTGAGAGAGGATGTTATGAATCTTCCTATGCGAACTGTACGGAAATGACATAATGGAAGGAAGTAGAAAGGAGATAAATGAGTTATAGAGAAGAGTATAAGCTTGTTTCGTTGTCAAACACGTTCTGAAAAGTGAAAACGACGTTTCACGTTTACCGAAGATGCGCGAGATGATAAAGTTATATAAAAGCATGATGATATAAATTTGATCGTAATGATCGAACGATATTATAATCATGGAAATCTTTAATTTATAATAATTTTAGATTATTAAATGTAATTCGTGGGTATAAAAGAAATTTTAAATTTATAGAATTGTTAAGCTCTTTTATGGATATATAATAATTAAAAAATTAATTTTAAAAAATTAAGTTTTTAAAGAGCTTAATTAAGAAATTAATTTAAAAAAATAAAGTTTTTAAAAAGTTTAATTAAATAATTAATTCGAAAAAATAAAATTTTTAAAAAACTTAATTAAGAAATTAATTTAAAAAAATAAAATTTCTAAAGGGATTAAACTTTTTTCACAAAACGTTTAAAAGAACTAACGGATTCTTCAAACATTATCGTTTTTTTATATTCTAATTGATATATAAATAATAGGTTCTTGTATGCTTATCTAAACATACATACTCTAAACATCAACGTGACATAGTTCTTATTTAGATTAATTAATATCATCTGTGACATGTGCTCAAATTGTGCGACTTTTATATTTCCTGTCGTTATCTTTATTATGTTTCGTTATCATTCATTAATGTAGCATATTAGAAGTGTTACAATATTCTTTTTTTTTACATGGAATTTTTTACATACTGCAGCAGCTGCTCGTCGAAAACACGAGGAAACTACGCGGACACTACGACAGGATGCGTATCCTTTCTCAAATTTTAGTCCTGAAAAACATCTTACCTGACCATGTACCGACCTGCTGCGATCGATACAGCTCGACAGTCCGTTATTGCTCCTTCATACAAATACATGACCGACTAATTCCGAGCAGAATATACAAAGCACAAACAGTAGAATTAAATATGCACAGGATGCTGTTAATAGAGCGGGACATGAATGAAAAGATACTTTATTTTCGCTGCAGTTGTAATATCTGATCTTTTATCATTTTCCGGAAGTCACACATCTATGTGTAGCCAATTTTTTAAAATCAATTTAAGAAAATAGGCGTTATAGATGCAAAAATTTGAATAATTAGACCAGACAGTTAGATAGTATAAAGAAAAGTGTGTTTAATTAATTTTATTTTCGTCTTACATATATTAGACTTTTTATGTTTGTGAAAATCTCTTTTTCTCTCTGCTAAGTTATTGTTAAAGTGACTTAAGAAATCGTTTGGTGATAATTTGCTTGGAAAATATATGCTGGTTATGATTAATTATAATGCGGGTGCAAGCTTTGAATGGTTAACTTTGGATTTAAATTTATTCCAGTAGCTATTTCAGAGCAATGATTCTTTTTCTTGATATTAATAGAAAATAAATTTTTATAACAAACAAATAAAAATAGGCTAAGGAGCGATATCAAGGGACACGGTAGTGTCTCGCGCCAAGTCATGCGCAGTAACAGCAAGGCGTACCGTGTATCTTCACGCGAGCTGATCAGTTGAGAGTAACTGAAATTATCAGATTTCAATAATGGCTGGACTGATTGAGATCTTACTAGGCTTAATCGATAGCTTGGGTATTAATTATATAACGAAAATATCTTTATTTTCACTCTACATGTGTCGTGAACGGCCATATTATGATGCAAAGTTACAATGTGGAAGTTCTCACTTAAGAAACGTCGACGTCGTCGACGATATATATAGTAAGTCGACCACATGAAAATGTACTTTTCTAGCTTTACACACAAGATGACGTTAGTTGAAAATTAAAGTTATCGATAATGCATGATACTGCGAGCACAATTACCATTTTTATTACTGTCGGTAATAAATATCAATAGATATAGATTATAGAATATGCATGTGCGCGGGATACATGTGCACGAAAAACACGTGCGTGAGGGAAAAGGCAGCCATTATCTCCCGATCTTCCAAAGACCAAAGAACAGGATTAGTACTTTGTGCTTTATATTAATTTCACAATTTTATTAATTACTTATAATAATAATTATCTATGATAAGATTTATGTTATTACAAATACAAGTTTCTAGCTTTTTATTTTAATATATATGTTTATTTTCAGAAAAATTTGGTCAAAATAATTTTATTTAATCTTACACCTTCAGTATAAATTTGTAAAAGTTTGGTTACTAATTCGACCTTAATTTTTTCAATATGATAACATATTCACATATGATTTAAAGTTGCTGAGAATTTTGAATTTATTGACGAAGTATTTAAATATAGAGATTATTAATCAGACGTTTACAAATTTATATTGAAATGTAAGATGGAAAGTAATTATTCTCAAACAATAAAAAATATATTGTTCTAATCTTTACAATATATATATATATCTTAGTGATATTTTATCAATCAAATCATTCACTTTTATCATCAATTCAGTTTCCAATTTTTTTAGCGATACATGTAATGATCCTAAAATAACAAATTTTATAAAATAAACATTGTTATATCTATATATATATTTTTACAATAAGAGCTAAGAAGTTTGAAGGATCTAGATATTTATAGTAAGCAAAGGAGACCGTTGTATTTTGATAAAATATGACGGCGGTGGTGGCGGGTTTTTTGCTTATTTATTTTAAGATGTTTAATATATACTACAAAAAAGAATGATATAATCCCTAAAAACTTACCTTTTTAAAAAAAGATAAAAAAAAGCGCCAAGTACACGCGCCATGTGAAAAAATGTTACACAAAAAAGTGTTATTTTTTTTTAATTAAAAAAAGCTGCTCTACAAAATAATGTTATTTTAACTCTATACAAAACAGTGTTATTTTAATTGTATAAAATAAATATTTTAATTTCCTAAAAAAATAGATATCAAAAAATTCTGCCAACTGACATTAAAAACTACATCATAAAATTAATTTCTTTTATGATTATTTAAATAGAAATATTTTAACTAAAAATACTGTTGTACAAAATAGTTGTTTAAATTTCCTACAAAAATAATGATATCAAAAAATTGCGCCAAATGAATAAAAATTTATGCTATATAAAATTCATTTCTTTTATTATTATTTAAATAAAAACATTAAATTAAAAATTAAAAATTTATACAAAAAATTAAAAATCGAAAACTTATGCGAAATTAAAAATTAATACAACATAAAAAAATAAAAAAAATTTTAATTAAAAAAAACTTGGCGCTGCTAAACTGAACAATGTGCTAATGATATTAACGTACTCCATACTTTTACATTGCAATTATTAATGTAATGTTTAAATTAAATTAATTATTTGTTAGTTTAAGATACATTGCAGTTATTAATTTGGAAACATAGCAGCGCCACGTTTTTTTTAATTAAAATTTTTTTTATTTTTTTATTTTGTATTAATTTTTAATTTCGCATAAGTTTTTGATTTTTAATTTAATGTTTTTATTTAAATAATAATAAAAGAAATGAATTTTATATAGCATAAATTTTTATTCATTTGGCGCAATTTTTTGATATCATTATTTTTGTAGGAAATTTAAACAACTATTTTGTACAACAGTATTTTTTGTTAAAATATTTCTATTTAAATAATCATAAAAGAAATTAATTTTATGATATAGTTTTTAATGTCAGTTGGCAGAATTTTTTGATATCTATTTTTTTAGAAAATTAAAATATTTATTTTATACAATTAAAATAACACTGTTTTGTATAGAGTTAAAATAACATTATTTTGTAGAGCAGTTTTTTTAATTTAAAAAAAATAACATTTTTTTGTGTAACATTTTTTCACATGGCGCGTGTACTTGGCGCTTTTTTTCACCTTTTTTTTAATAATAACGCCATTACCTTAGACATCTCACAATATACAAAACGCAAATCGCAAACATAAATAATAACAATCAAAATTAAAACTTTTATAAATAATAAAGACGCGAATCGCAAATATAAATAACTGTTAATATAATCATAAATTAAAACTCTCATAAATAATAAAGACGCGAATCGCAAATATAAATAACTGTCAATATAATCAAACGTTTCTGTTCTCGACTGGACTCTCTTCAATGATAAAAATGAGTACGTGGTAAATAAGAAAAATGTCCCCATTAGCTGCTCCTTGCTATATAGCTCTAGTGATATCCGTTTTTTTCGTATGTAGCCTCAAAGAAGTTACATTTCTTCCTCTAACTTTTTTTGCTATATTCTTTACAAAGCTTAGATTAGCGGTACAGAGACGGATTTTGCATTTTGGCTCTCAAAAAATTTATAAATAATAAAATACAGCTTATGGGCAACTGCACCTAATCCGCTATAAGCTGTACCAGAACTGTACCTTATTTATTAACTTATGAAATGTTATTTTAACTCTTTTTTTCAAAAAATCGCTGTGTAGCATCAATCTTACGATCCTACTGATTACGAATATTATTATTACAATATAATTTTCTTTGTATTTTGGCTGTAATACGAAAAAAATATATTCGTAATTCACGGCTTCCCGCGAGAGGTCTCTACTGTCTCTCCTGCCGACCCTTAAAAAGCTCTCTAAAGTTAGCCGGATCACTTTAACTTTTTAATAATTAAAATTATCTAATCGTTTGGTGGTCGTTTGGTGGTCATTTGGTGATGATTGGTAGCCTAATTAAAACGTTTGGTGGTCAATCGTTTTTTTTTTAATTAAATAATTAAAATATTGGGGTAAAGTTAGCCGGATATTTTTAATTTTTAGTCTAATCGATTAAATCAGGGCTTATTCGATGCAGAATCGTTACAAATCGTAGTTACAAATCCTTTATTTACAACGTTCAGTGATCCATAATTTATCCAAAAAGTAAAAAAAAACCATGTTCGGCTAGGTAGTGGGGATGGCTAACTGGAAGCTGTAAAGTTAGCCGAATAGATATATTATTTACTAATCAATTTTGTTCAAATTGGTCTTAATTAAAAGACAATCGTTTGGTGGTGATTGGTAGTTTAATTACAATGTTTGGTAGTTAATTATTAGGCTACTACGATTATAAAACCATGTGCGCTGATCCTGCGCCTGCGCGTGCCTTCGTCGTGTAATGGCTCTCGCAGACCAGCGCGATGACACGACACGCGATATCCAATGAGAGCTTTATTTTTTCCGAAATCTGCTATCCCGAAAATAGCTATCACTTCTTCAGGTAACCACATTGTCGTATAGCCATTATGAAAAAATTATATAAAACAAAACAAGATAATGTAATTTAAGAAGATCACAACAAACAGTTTGCGTATAATAAATTCTCTTCTTAAGCCATACGAAATTTGCGATATTGTTTTTATATCTGTTGATTACAGAAAGCACATATGCTTGTCTTATGCCCGCTACAGAAGTTCTCACACTGCGTCCATTCTTATTCTGAATTACTGTTAATCTGAAATTTTTCCCACTATATACTACAGTTGTCACGTGATTATACACACAAAAGAAATATCTCTTTGAAACTGAAAAAGGGTCTCTTAGGTAATCCGAGAGAGACTTTTACGAGAGATCTTTCGAATTTCAAAGAAGTTTTTTATTGTTTCTGAAAAAGAGAAAATTCTTTTAGAAGAAATCGAATGCATGTCTATTTTTTGTTCATTATATGCATGCGTAGCAAAATACATTTAGAAATCATGTTTAAAGATAGTTGTCTCGCAACAGTACAAGCCAAAATTTTATACTCTGAATCAACGTTAAAACTAAGGTTCTTATTTTATTCCGTTTTTTGAATAAACGTAAAACATTTTTTGAATAAACGTAAAACATTTATTCGTTTAGATTGAATTTTAGAAAAACGTTTGTAGGAAAACGTTTTTCATGTAAAACTCACAATTATACGTTTAAACGAAAACATGTTTAATCGTATTGTTACGTCCAGACTCGAAAAAGGATGAGTCGACGGAAGGGCGTAACAACTATCTTTTAATTATCCCGAAATCAGACGCTTTGCGGCGTAAGAATCGGGTCGAACGAACTCTTAAGTCTAAAAGCCAGGTAAACGACCGTTCAGGTCGCTATTACGCTGTTTATTCAGACGTTCGCTCGGTGGTCTTTTTTCGGTCAGGGAATTTAATCCCTTTTACGCGGGATGGGACCTAGTGCGATCTTCGTACTGAGAACGAGAAAGAGGTTAAGAATTGTTTAATTAGTTAAATAAAATATAATTAGAAAAATAAAAAGTTCGAATACATGATATATATATTTGTAGAAAGTGATAACATTTATCGTGTGAGTGTGAGTGTTTGTGTGTGGTTGAGCTTATCGCTCCGCGGGTGTTACAATGGTTCGGGGGACATCAGCCAGACTGAGTTGGAAAAGGCTCTATCGTTAAGATTAGAATTCTGACTGGTAAATACAATATTTTCTATTATCTTTCAAAAAAATAAAAACATAGTGTAAAAGAAGGTCAGTGAGGAAATGGGTTATTGAACGAAGGAGATATGGAGATCTTTAAATTGTGTTAATCTTGATAGAACGATGCTGCTTCCAAGTCAGGAAGCTCATCGATAAATTCTTGGATTGCTTTGTCTATGTAATCCGATTCAGGAGATTGAGGAGAGGGAGGGAGAGAATTATCGAGGATCACTGTTGAAAGTGAAGAGAATGATCGCGGGGAGGGGGATAGATTTGGAGAAGGCAAGGAAGAATATTCAGGGGAGTAGGAGGGGGAAAAATAGGGAGGAGAATTTGGAGTAACGAGGTCGCTAGAATGTCTGTAGGTGTGTGTGTAATCGTAATCGTGGTTGTTAATTCTATTAATTATTCTAACAATTCCATTTACTTTGATTAAATTGCTGTTGATTTTAGCGATATATTGGTTAGCTATCCTAATCGTTTTTGAGTCAGCTTGCGCCAACGCCCTCCGAGTCCTGCGATAAACTCGATGCACGTACTTGGTTCGCGACCGAAGTCGCTTGATTGAAATACGCAAAGTGATCTTTTTCACTATGGAAAATTATAAGTGATGATTCCTGGTTGGAATTCGCGTAAGGGAAAATTGCTTGGTAGCGACTTACTCTTTTTAAGTAGAGGACGGGCGGGCAGCGTAACTCGTAGATCGTCGTTCGTGGTCGAGAGAGATGCTGTTGAACAAGACGGGCCGGACTGATTCGTTAACCGGGTGACTCTGATAAAAACTGAGAGAGTGGAGTCTCGCGGGCTCCCTTTATATAGTTCGTCGATTGGTCGAAGGTGAACATTTTCCAAAGGACCTTTGCACACGTGATTTTGAGGTGAATAGCAAAGGTCTTTGATTTCTATCGATCATGATGCGGTTATTTCGTCAGATATTTCGTAAGATGTTTTCATCGTCTCTTCGTTGTTTATTTGTTCTTTCGCTGGAAAGTCTATATATGGAATATCTATTGATCGGCTTAATTTCTTTTTGTTTTTCTCGTGGTTACTCATAGATATATTTACTGATAAGTGATGAAATGTTTAAAGTTTAAAACGTTAGGTGCAAGATATTCTATTTACCGAGACTTATTTTTATTGTCAATCGACGATCCTTGCCGCAATTTCGCGGAAGGAAGGAATCGTGGAGTCGACAGGACGTAACAGTATATTTAGTATATTGCTTATTGGTAACATCTATTTTTGAATACACTATTATGATGTTATTTTCTATACATATTTTTCCCGCTTTTATTACATCCAACGTTTTTTACATCTAAAAAAAAATTCTCGGAATAAGAAGAAAAATGCCTTTACGGATGTTCTTTTACAATTTCTTCTTTAATGAAGAGAATTTCTCTTAATATTAAGTTGCGTATTTTCTTCATTTCTGAGGCAAATATACCAGATGATAGAAAAAAGATAGCTTGATTTTTCATAAAAACAACACCTTTTTTTTTGCATTAATTGATTTCTCTCATTTTGTACATAAAAATATTATTGTAAGATTATTAAAAACTAAATCTAGACCGAGCGTTTGCCTTTTTTAAGGAGTGAGGGTAAAGATGTACGTAGAAAAGGACATACTCTGTTTCTTACCCCTTGCGTTCTCTCTCGCTCGCACGGAGCATAGCGCTCTCGTTCGTCATGCTACGTGCGAGCGAGAGAGAACGCAAGGGACACGAAACAGAGTATGTCCTTTTCTACGTGCACCTCGGCTCCCACTCTTCAACCCTCGGTCTAGATCAGTGCTGGGATTTACAAGCACATTTTGGCCCGATTTCGTGACTCACGCCTATTGCCCCCCACTCATCGCTCGTACGCTAGCAACGAGTCGCCAGATATGCGTAACTAAGGAACGCGACGCTTTGTCTCAGGAGCGTCCGTATATAAGAATGCCCAAATATAATAATAAGACAATACTTTTCTAAATACAGCGCGAAAATTCTTATAATTAAAAGTTTTTCTTCAATATTTTATAATTCATTGATATAAAATATTGAAGAAAAACTTTTATATATAGAAAAGTATCCGTTTATTACATACATTTGTCCTTAAACTATGCGGAAAATATATGGGAAATATTATATATGCAGAATATCTCATAAAATCCATACAATAATTTATGAGCGTGTTGTAGAGGAAAAATATATCCATGTATATAAATTTCCATTTTATATAAGAGTTGCATAATTTGGGACCTGTCTCCAAAGTATCCGTTTATTATATATACATTTGTCCTCAAAGTATGCGGTAAATATATGAAAGATCTTATATATGTAGAATATCTCATAAAATCCATAAAATAATTTATTAGTGTATTCTAGACGTAAAAATAGAGTAAAAAATTCTAATACAAAAATGTTGAGGCTGCAATAATTTTTGAGTTATAATTGATCAAAGTTTGCCAATGATACCGCAAAGGACTCGCGCGGTCAGGCTTGTAACTATGCATACATGTTTTTCTTCAAGTCAGTGTGATATTAATTTTTGCGGCACAGCTGATTTTATTTTGTTGTTTGAAAAAATCAATAACAGTTGACAGACCGGTACGCGTATGTTTAGTTATGGGTCGCACTAGTTTTATGCGATATCATTGGCAAATTTGATCGCTTATAATTCAAAAACTATTGCCTCAACATTTTTGTATTAAAATTTTTTACTTCACTTTTTAGAATGCGTTAGTAAATTATTGTACGAAAGTTGTGCGACACTCTGTATAATAAACGAATACTTTGGAAACCGTTCCCATATTATGCGATTCTTATATATGATGGAAATTTATATTGTGTTCACAAAGTACGGATTAAGTTTGAAGTTTTCTTTATATTAATTGCATATTTTGAGGATATATATATACAGGCTATTCGATAATTCGTGAATCACCTTTCACGTACATGTAAAGCGTGTTAAACTAAGTAGAAAAATTCTTTATTATCTTGTGATATTCGCAATAATTAATGAGACATAAATTATAAATAATCAGCCAATTTGCGTGACTACAAGCGCGCGTTGAGAAGAGACAGCTGACTCGAGGTTCAGCATGCGTTACTCGTACATAGCTATTGTTTTTGTAAAGCGCTCCTCTCCGCTCTGTCGTGCGCCAAGCAACTATGTAACATTAGACTGTTTTTATTTTGCCGCATGCTTATTAACGACGTAAGCCTAGATTGTCTTTTCTTATATTGGCACGAAGATTGACTGATTTTCTTTAATTAATTTCTCATTAATTATTGCGAAAATCGCAAAATGATAGAGGTACTTTTCTCGGACACCCCTGTATATAAATTTCTATTTTATATAGGATTGTAAAGGATTTGCATAATTTAGGACCTGTCTCCAAAGTATCCAGTTATTATATTTATTTGTATATTTGCTCAAAGTATACGGTTAATATATGAAAGATCTTATATATATAATAAACGAATATTTTCTAGTTCTCATATTAATAGGAAATTCTTATTCTCCATGAAATACACGTATTTAAACTTGAAATTTTTTTTAAATTAACTATATTCCGCATATTAAATTGAAATAATTGTTTACATCTAAGAGGTAGCGTGATATTAGTTAATTTTCTGCAAACAAATTATATTTATTTATTATCAAAACTAAAAACTTTTTTGTCATATCAATATTATTATTTAATTATTTTAATTTTTAATTTTTAAAATTTTAAATATGTACATGACATAATTTTATTTTGTACATTTTACATACTTCGGAATTATAAAATACGTCGAATAAGACTTAAGATAGCATATTTTATTATGCATGTTATAATTAAATTATTATTGGAAAGATAATAATCATATTACTTTGCAATATTTTTTAATATGTTAGCTTGTTATAATATGTAATGTTTTTTTATCATTTCTTATTTTATATTGTGTTAAATATATACATCCAATTAAATATATACAATCCACTACTGTTTATATTTTTTTAGTCTATAACATAGAAATATTTTTATATTGCATTAAAGTATTCTATATATTATTGGTTTGGTATTAATGTATGAATAAACAGTAAATAATTAATATATATTTACATCTAAATAAAAATTTGTTTTTAATTTAATAAATAAAAATGTGTTATTAGTATTTTATTTATGTTAAGGATTAATGAAAGAAATTATACATCAAGAATGAAGTTGCAAAGAAAAATGTTTTAATAGGAATCTTAATTGAAATTTAAATATAACATTCTAATAGAACATTTTAATAAAAAAATATTGCATGACATACAACAGTATATAAAACAATTACTTAAATCAAATATCACAATTACTTAAAGTACTATTGCGATGTTTACAATAACTTAAGCTAAGTAACTAAACTAAGTAACTAAAACAAAAATATGCAAATATAATTATAAAAAAATAAATTTTTTTATTCAAAATATTTTTAACTTTAATTTGACGTAAAATACGTTATGTACTTAAAACTATTATATAACCAATTATTTTACTTTTGATATTCGTATAGTTTCTATGTTGATAATATTATTTAATGCTTGTATCTTTGATATTAATTTTAATAATTGTTCCTTTGTAAAAATTAAAGTTTCTTAAAATTAAAATACTGAATGAAATTAATACATATTCTATACTTAATTAATTTAGCATTAGGATAATTTAAAAAAAAAAGTGACAGAAAAGTAAAAAAAGAAAAAGAGATAATAAGAAGAATCAGTAAAAAAAAATGAAGAAAATCGAAATAATGAAAATAGAAAAAAAAAATTTTAAATATTAGAGGCGAAAAAACGATAAACAAGGAAAAATAAAAGGAGAAAATAACATAAAAAGAAAATATTAATATATGAAACATGAAAGAGTAGTGTATATAGTAACTTCAGAAAGCAAATAAAATCATTTCAATTTTTGGAAATCTGATATGCCTCATGACGAGTGTCAGCTCTTCGTTGATTATCAATCCACGATTTTATATGTTGAGGTTGTCTTTTCTTTAAACATTTATATTTATTAATTGCATTTTGACAATCCTTAAGAGATGGTAATTGTGATAATGTAAAAATGTTGCCAAAATGTTTTGAAATTGCATTCTTTTCTTCCTCACTCCATCTTATACGTTTTGTTTTTCCATACGGCGAAGCTGAATTAAATGAAAAGAAAATTAATATAATTAAAATAATAAAAAATATACAATTCGAAAATTATAAAAAACGGGTAAAAAATTTACTTAATACTTATTAAATAAATATAAATAATAAGACTCACTGCTACGACGTTTACGAGTTTGTTTTCTTTGTTCATTGCATTCCAAATTTTCTTTGTTACATTGAGAAGCTAAGTGAAATAAAGAAATCAATCTAATTAAATTATAAAATAATAAAAAGTACATTAAATTACAAATTACAAATTAGAAAAATAAATAAAATAAAATTTACTAAATCTATATTGATTAAATATGATTAAATATTTTGATTAGAAAAACAACAAGAAAACTCACTATTATGAGATTCATAAGAAGACCTATTTGCATCAGTAGAAGAACCCTCGGTGTTATTATTATTATCCGATTCTGGTATATAAATATTTCTTTGCGCAACCTCTTCGGAAGTGACGCTTAATTGCGATACACTGTCAGTGTCAGATATATTATTACAGTCTTCATTCTCGTTTTCATTTAAGTCATTTCCCATTGCTGCTTCCAATAATCGAGATACATCCGTCATTTCTCTTACAGGAACCGGTATTCGATAAATACTTTTGTATATTTCTTTGGCATGCCCCATAAAATTAGCGAGATTATCGACTTGAGTATCTTCAATATTTAACATTGCAGTATAAGTAGCAATTTGTTTTCGAAGCATAGTTCCCCGTAAAGAAGATGGAATAGTTGCACCACATTCACGAGAAAATTTTCTTATAAGAGGACAGGCTCTTAAATATTTTTTTTTTAATTTATTTGCATTTGGAACACTAAAGATATATTCGTTATTAGATTTTACTCCAGCTCGTTTACGATATTTAAGAATCGTATCTATAGATTTTATTACAATTGCCTCGAGTAAAACAGGCACGGTTCTACCTAATTTGCCGCGAATAGTTATTCGTGTAAATCTTTTTGCGTATTGTTGAGATTCTTTAGAGAGTTTTTCATAAAGATCGGGATTTACATTCTTATCCAAAATTTCCTGATTTTTGTAATCTGTCATTGTAAGTCTTTCGATTTCACCCGCTCTTCTGCGATTAAATATTTGAACCAAGATTAATGTACACTCAGTTAAGATTTTCCATGATGATAAATCAAATTCTTTTTCTAAAGTATAAAGAGAAGTTTCACATTGTTTTCTCAAATAATCATATAGTAATTTAATGTCTTGTTTTGATGGAATAATAACTTTCTTTTGTCGTTTATATTTTATTTGATCTTCTACAGCTTTTCTATTTATTACAGTCGGAACTTCTTCATGCCATAAAACAAGAAAATCATCAACAGCTTGTTTTCTCTTATAATCTTGCTTTTTTATGCATTCAGCCTTTAATGTACTTGCACACTTTTTTAATAAAGTAGTCAATGTATTAGCAACTGCAGGTGTTTTAAACCACATTATAGATCTATCCCACTTAGCACCTATTCTAAGAGCGCTTACAGCTGAATTAAAATTTTGTGGCTGAAAAATTAATTGAAAATCATTAATTTCTTTATTAATCTCTTGAATGGCAAGTTTATAACGTCCCAGCAATCTTAAATGTGCTCTTATCATATCATGTTGATGAGTATTCGTATATCTTTCACAGAGTTTATTGCCAAATAATATCAATAATTCATCATACTTGATGCATTTTGTAACTGTGTCATCTCTTAAAACAGGGAATACAATTTCGCGAAGAGTTTTAGTAGCAGAAGTATGAATATATCCTGTTAATCGTCTACCCATGACAGTAATTTCACGTACACCTTTCTTATGTATTGTTTTACATTTACTGTAGTGGATACGTATAGTATCTTTTGAATAAAAACCTTTACAATTCGTACAACAAATATAATTGTCAGCAGATTTTTTATATTTAGCCTGACACTGTCTAACTGTTATTAATGTACTTGTATTTAATTTGTTATATGTATTATGTAAATAATTTCCGTGATTACGGATAGCTGCAATAACTTTCGCCCGTTCATGTATTCCTTTTTTAATATGTATAAACTTTTGTACATCAGCTTCCGTTTTATGTTTTATTTCAAGATGTCGAGCAAATTTTGTTTGTAACTTTTTACAGTATGGGCAAAAGTATTTCTTGATTGTTCTTTTCAAAGAGGAATCTTTTGAATACGGAACTTGTACTTTGCGAATATCAAGAGGTGATACATCATGAATTTGAACAGAATTAAGTTCCATTGATGAGTTACTTTGCATCGAATGAGACTGTGAAGTTCTATGAGTATTATCAGTATTATTCTTATTGGAACTGTTAGTATTATCATTTAAAG
Source organism: Polyergus mexicanus (assembly GCF_030449975.1). Classification (NCBI taxonomy): domain Eukaryota; kingdom Metazoa; phylum Arthropoda; class Insecta; order Hymenoptera; family Formicidae; genus Polyergus; species Polyergus mexicanus. The sequence continues at coordinate 3,407,424 of NW_027223340.1, forward strand.
AATAATCTGAGGTTTTTGCTAGCTCGTTACTATTATCACATTTATTATTATTTTCTTGATCATCATAATTATCACGAATGTTATTTTTAACATTATCACAATTATTATCATCTTTATTTTCAGTTGAAGATATTAGCCAATCATCGCCAATAGCATTTAAAATTTCTGTAGCACCACTAGGTATTGAACTTTCAGACGTATCATTTTGAACTATACTATTTTTTGTTGCAGTTTTCTCTAAGATTACAATTTTAGTAGACTGATTAACATTAGTAGTGTAATGTTGAATATTATTTAGTGTTGATAATTGAATGTCAGAATTATTTTGCGATTTGTTATTATGTGTAAAACCAGAAATTTGTTGTACTATATGATCATTATCAATATGGTTAGTAGTTGTAGAATCAAATATGTTACTTAATTGAATATAAGGTACATGCAATGTTTCTTTATTAATCGGTGTAGAGCAGGAAACTAATTGCATTGCATCATTGCATTGATCATTATCTTTAACGACAGAATATTTTGATTTCTTTTCCTTTGTATTTTGAAATGATTCATTTTCTATTTTTTCTTGAAGTGTTTTTAATTTATCTTCTGATTCTGAAAATTTCATTATTATTTCATAATTTAACATATATTGATGAAACAAATTTTATATTTTAATGTTAATTATATAATATTAATGCAATAAAATTAATTGCTGCTGTATAATAAAATATTAATATAAATAAAAGAATCAAATCACTAATATATGTTTGATAATTACTATATTAAATATAATGTAAAGTATCAAGAAAATGTTTTAATTTATATAATCTATATAAATAATAATTTATTACTTTATCATAAATTTTCTTAAGAATGATATTTTTTTATAAACATACCAGATGTTTTAACCAAACAACCATTATACTTAGTCCCATTTTTGTATTTAATAATGCAGTTTTTTCCTTGAATAATTTTTACACGTTTTGATTGTAACACGTAATGTTCTCCATTATCAAACTGTACTAAAGAATACATTTCTGAAAGCAAGCAATTTAATTTACAAAAAATATAAGTAATAATAAATAATACATTTTAAAAATTTATTTACAAATAGGAAAATGGTAAGTTAAACATAAGAACAGTGATCTTATAACATTCTTTTAGTTAATAACATGATCATTCTGAAAAATATTGTAAATTTCCTATACGATGAAGACATTTTTTCAAAATAATTAATTAATTGATGATGATTGAATATAATTTTTATTAAAATATATCAATAATTCATTATAAAAGAAAAAAGTGATGAATGTCTTATGAATAATAATCATAAATATTGTCATAGTACTTATCATAATTTTGTTAACATCATTAATTTAAAATTAATATATTTAAATAATACTGCCCATTGTCCACATTATTTGTCTCTTACACAATAATTTGAATTTATTTTTGTATTATTAAGGAAAACATATACAGTACATACAGAATCATAAAGACAAAAATTTACTTGTAATCTAACCTCTTTATCTGCGAATTTTTATTATGTCAGTTTAACTTACTACACAAGACAAACACATTATATTATTAATCATATTCTAATAAATATTTGATGAAGTTTAATGTAAACTTACTCCTGAATTGCATTTAACGATAAGTACGCACTAATAAGAAGTAAAACACTATTGATAATAATGTTCCAAAATCGGTCCGGTTTCTCGCGTACGGTAGATACACTATCAGTAAAGTACAACGTAAAATAAGGTGTCGGTAATATCCTGGTAAATTTTTAATTTCATGTTTTTAATTGTTGTTCCATTTCTTATATCCGGGTATTTACATTTTTTATTCTTTTCATTAACATTATTATATTAATATTATACACGTATAATCCATATATGTAATGCGACGACTTTTCTACCGTCTCGCGGCTGAGCGATAAACGCGGCCGCCGACTCGTTCTCTCCGTTGCGCGGGTGTAAATTGCGTCGACGAACAGGAGCTAATTCGCCGAAGGGGAGAAGCGAAATGGTCGTTGACAAAAACGGGAAAACGGAGAAAAAGGGGTCCACGCGCCAGGTGGGAACGGGATGTTAGGAGTTCCGCGCGTACCGTGACGAGATCCGAGAGATAATCGCGAGAATCGAACTTGGGCGCCAGATACGATCTTTCACGTATCAATTCACGAAACACGCGAAATAAACGCGAGGTAAACGCAAAAGCAAGTTGTCGGAATTCGCCACGGGCTGGCTAGCTCGCCTAACGGTAGAGGGGCAGGGCGAGTGTTGATCGAACGCGATAATTTATGCAAGAGGCGACAATTACGGAAACGACAAACACAACTGAAAAGAAACTCGCCAATTAAACAAAGAGGTTAACAGATTTATTATAATAGCGGGAGCCGCAGCTCCTCGAGAATAGTAATGATAAACCACGCGGATATACGGCTGCAGTAAAAGAAACGCGGCTGCGAGACTGGGTGTTAGACGCGGGGCGCGAAACCCCGTAAGGCGTACGCCGAGACCAACCCGTTAGATCAGCCGGAATGTCCGCTCGGCTTGAATTACGCCTCGCACTGCGAAGAAATTGAATATTACGTTCTTCTATAATTCGGGTGCAAGACCGCATCAATTCTCGATATTGCCTCGCCAACGGCGATATTATCGCCCGCTATTACCGCGAAATTATTACGACGCAACTTAAGATTAACGTGCACTTAATACAACGCAGACATGCTTCGATTTCGGACGGACATCTTACGCAGAATCGAATGCTCGGCACACACACGCACGCAATTCATGCAAGAATCGCGAGGAAAGTCTCACCAAAACGCGCTCACAATTTCGAGACGCGGTGCTTTACAGCCGACATGATACGTCGAATTTACGCGATTCACACTCTCACGTAACCCGTATAATAATCGCGAACGACAGATGCATCGGGCGTGTACGCACAGTTCCGACGCGAAGATTCACAAACGAGAGACAAAAAGAATATAACAAATTGACGCGAAACACACTCACACTCAGACGACCGACATACAGTATGAACGAGTCTTAAACGCTAGACGTGCGAGACCCAACGCAAATATAATCTACGGAATTCGAATCTCCAGAGAGACGACACACGGTTTCTTAAAAACGCGAGGTAATGTCTCGATCCGCGGAAACCGATACTTTCGAGGTTCCGGGGCCCGAATCGCTTGACGACGTGGCCGTGACGCGAAAATCTACACTAAAGAATCGGGCTTAGCCCGTACACCAAAGTACGAATTCACGGCGACGACGACAGAAACGATTCCGGGCGCAATCGCGAGTGGCGAATATGGCGGAGGGTAACCTCACCGGTACTCTTCCTCCCGTCGGGACGGTCAGGGGTCGACGAAGTCCTCTGGCGCTCACAATTCTTCGCCGTCGATCGCCGGGATCCTCTCCGCTCGTTCACGCAGCAACGATCTCGCAATTGTTCTCGCCACAACCAGTCCTCTCGATTACGCCGTTACTCGCACGCAAGCTCACGCCAGTCTCCTTCTGGATCGTCGCGATCCAGAATCGATACCTGTGGGCCGGCCGGGGCTGCGCACACAGGGTGCGTATTATCGCGACCAATCACGCGTTATCACGCGTTGTAGCCGGCGGGCGGCGCGCTCACGGTCGTAACGGGGATGCGCGCGCCCCCGGTATTACGAATAATAATTCGCTGGGGCCCGTTCCGCGGGGCCGTCGCGAGGTCTAAGGCGAACGGCTTGGCCGGAAACATCGCTGCCACCTTTCTTTCCGTCTCTTCCGGGGCCGCGTCACGCCATCGGGTGCAGGATTGCAGTCCCGCCGCGGGGGCCGTATCCGCACGGGCCTGAGCCCTTGCGCGAGGATTTTCTCGCTGTCCTGTGCGTCGCGCATCACGTGTGCGGGTCCGGATCCCGTCGTGACGTAGCTAGCTTGGCCGTTAGATAATTTGGATTTCCAAATTGCTGGCTCCTTGCCCCTCTAAGATCTTCCTTGATTGGCGATCGTAGTTTCCGTGACGTTTCAGCGACTCTCCGCTCCTTCGCCGATGAGGCTCCCAAATGAATTATTCATACGAAAGAAAAGCATAAACTAAATTAATATCAAGCTCGAAATCTCAATTAATGACGCCTCTCTGGAGGTAACGGTACGGTTCTCGCAATGATTCGACTGGCGCGGCCTTTTAGTCCGCGCTTTTCGATCGGAGAGGGACTCGGCGGACGCGCGCGAGACGGCAACGTCACAGTAATAAAAAATATATACTTATCCGCAAAAAAATGAGTCATCAATTAGCACAAGTTTTTGCCATTTTTGAATTGCGATAACAGTGAAATATTATCATATTGAAATAAACCAATTCTTAAATTAAGGCTTGAACATTTCTCTAACCCTAAAGATTAAAGATCAAAATTGAATTATAATTAAGCTTTAATTTAAGTGTTAGTTTATCTCAATACAATGATTTTTCACTGAGTTATCGCAATTTAAAAATGATAAAAAAATTGTGCTAACTTTTGGTGGCATGTTTTTCTATGGATGAATGTATAAACAAACGTAATAAGTTAGTTTCAGACGCAAGACAAGATTATTATACATATAATATTAACGTGGAAAATAAAATGCGAAGATTAATGGAGAATCTCAATTAACGGAGATAAAAATTGTTAGAAAATCGTCACAAATCCGCGATGGAACGACGAGTCACAGAGCTGGTGACATTGCTAAACCGCCGAAGAATTTGTGTTGTTACTAATTTCTCGTAAATTATTACAAAAACCGCAAAATAATACAGAATTACATTCAGCATTTCTATTCCGCACTTTACCCGCATTAAGAGAAGTTTCCCGCACCTTATATACACATATAAATTGTACTTTTTATATAAATAATTTTATTATGCACACAATATTGACAATAAATTAAATGACTTTATTTATAAACAGAAAATAATAACATTAGAAAATAATGTCTTTATATAGTGTTTATATATATACAGGGTGTCCTATTTTAAACATTCGAACCGAATATCTAAAAAAACTGAGCCCGGTAGATAAAAATGTTTAAAACAAAAGTTTTATGATTTGAAGGGGAACATATAAAATAATACCTATGGTTTGACCTTAGGTGACGTCAAAGTCAGGGCAAGGTTACCTTAAATTGTTTTTAAATAGAACAACTATATTTTTTTATAGAAATCGATTCCTCGTAATATTCTGCATAAAAAATTATAAAGATAATATGATCAAAAAGTTAACAGTTTACGAGATATTTAATATTTTAATTTGACAAGCTTACATAAACTAATAAATATCTCGTAATATTGCATTTCTCGATGAACATACTTTAACACTTTTATGCACAAAATAATGACAGAAATTACTTGGTATAAAAAAATATATAGTTTTGTTTTTAACAAAAAATATGTAATTTGCAACTAACATTTTTTTTTTTAAACTGTGTATTACATTATGTTGTTTAAAAAATGAATAACAGATCGGTACGCGTGTATGTTTAGTTATCCGCCTAAGCGCCTAAGTTCTACATATCATTGGCAAACTTTGATCACTTATAACCCAAAAATTATGGCAGACTCAACATTTTTGTATTGCAATGTTTTATTCTATTTTACCTCTACAACGCGCTAATAAATTATTTTATGGATTTTATGAGATATTCTACATATATAAGATCTTTCATATATTTACTGCATACTTTGAGGACAAATGTATATATAATAAACGGATACTTTAGAGACAGGTCCCAAATTATGCAACTCCTATATAAAATGGAAATTTATATACATGGATATATTTTTCCTCTACAACACGCTCATAAATTATTGTATAGATTTTATGAGATATTCTGCATATATAATATTTCCCATATATTTTCCGCATAGTTTAAGGACAAATGTATACTTTAGAGACAGATCTCAAATTATATAATTCCTATACATGGTGACCCATTTTAATGTACCACCTTCAGAAACTTTTATTTTTGATTGTAGAAAAAAATACTTTAGACAAAGTTGTTTGGTTCGAAGGGGGACATAAGATGGTGTCATTGGTTTGACCTGGGATAATCTTTTGTAGGTCACATAAAGGTCACCTTGAATTTTTTAATTGGAACATCCTATATATTTTTGCATATTCTTGTAACTTATCTCGAGAGCTTTTCAAAACACTATAACAAAATATTTTTCCTTTAAGTACTTGTTGAGTTATAAGGCTTGAAAGTTAACAATTTTTTGACATAAAATGTAAAATATCTTGAGAAACATTTAATTTTCGATAATATTACTTTAATACTTTTATGCACAAAATAATGAGACCAATCAAGTGGTGTAAAAAAAACACATAGTTGATCTAAAAAAAAATATGTTGCAAATTAGATATTTTTTTTTAAGGCAACTATTTTCTTTACACCACAATTTAGCAACTATTTTCTTTACACCACTTGATTGATCTTATTATTCCGTGCATAAAAGTATTAAGGTAATATTATCGAAAATTAAATGTTTCTCAAGATATTTTACATTTTATGTCAAAAAATTGTTAAGTTTCAAGCCTTATAACTCAATTACTTAAAGGAAAAATATTTTGTTATAGTGTTTTGAAAAGCTCACGAGATAAGCTACAGGAATATGCAAAAATATATAGGGTGTTCCGATTAAAAAATTCAAGGTGACCTTTATGTGACCTACAAAAGATTATCCCAGGTCAAACCAATGACACCATCTTATGTCCCCCTTCGAACCAAACAACTTTTGTCTGAAGTATTTTTTTCTACAATCAAAAATAAAAAAGTTTCTGAAGGTGGTACATTAAAATGGGTCATCCTGTATAGGAATTATATAATTTGAGATCTGTCTCTAAAGTATCCGTTTATTATATACATTTGTCCTTAAACTATGCGGAAAATATATGGGAAATATTATATATGCAGAATATCTCATAAAATCCATAAAATAATTTATTAGCGCGTTGTAGAGGTAAAATAGAATAAAACATTGCAATACAAAAATGTTGAGTCTGCCATAATTTTTGGGTTATAAGTGATCAAAGTTTGCCAATGATATGTAGAACTTAGGCGCTTAGGCGGATAACTAAACATACACGCGTACCGATCTGTTATTCATTTTTTAAATAACATAATGTAATACACAGTTTAAAAAAAAAAATGTTAGTTGCAAATTACATATTTTTTGTTAAAAACAAAACTATATATTTTTTTATACCAAGTAATTTCTGTCATTATTTTGTGCATAAAAGTGTTAAAGTATGATCATCGAGAAATGCAATATTACGAGATATTTATTAGTTTATGTAAGCTTGTCAAATTAAAATATTAAATATCTCGTAAACTGTTAACTTTTTGATCATATTATCTTTATAATTTTTTATGCAGAATATTACGAGGAATCGATTTCTATAAAAAAATATAGTTGTTCTATTTAAACAATTTAAGGTAACCTTGCCCTGACTTTGACGTCACCTAAGGTCAAACCATAGGTATTATTTTATATGTTCCCCTTCAAATCATAAAACTTTTGTTTTAAACATTTTTATCTACCGGGCTCAGTTTTTTTAGATATTCGGTTTGAATGTTTAAAATAGGACACCCTGTATATATATAAACACTATATAAAGACATTATTTTCTAATGTTATTATTTTCTGTTTATAAATAAAGTCATTTAATTTATTGTCAATATTGTGTGCATAATAAAATTATTTATATAAAAAGTACAATTTATATGTGTATATAAGGTGCGGGAAACTTCTCTTAATGCGGGTAAAGTGCGGAGTAGAAATGCTGAATGTAATTCTGTATTATTTTGCGGTTTTTGTAATAATTTACGAGAAATTAGTAACAACACAATTTCTTCGGCGGTTTAGCAATGTCACCAGCTCTGTGACTCGTCGTTCCATCGCGGATTTGTGACGATTTTCTAACAATTTTTATCTCCGTTAATTGAGATTCTCCATTAATCTTCGCATTTTATTTTCCACATTAATATTATATGTATAATAATCTTGTCTTGCGTCTGAAACTAACTTATTACGTTTGTTTATCATATATAAGAATCGCATAATATGGGAACGGTTTCCAAAGTATTCGTTTATTATACAGAGTGTCGCACAACTTCCGTACAATAATTTACTAACGCATTCTAAAAAGTGAAGTAAAAAATTTTAATACAAAAATGTTGAGGCAATAGTTTTTGAATTATAAGCGATCAAATTTGCCAATGATATCGCATAAAACTAGTGCGACCCATAACTAAACATGCGCGTACCGATCTGTCAACTGTTATTGATTTTTTCAAACAACAAAATAAAATCAGCTGTGCCGTAAAAATTAATATCACACTGACTTGAAAAAAAACATGTATGCATAGTTACAAGCCTGACCGCGCGAGTTCTTTGCGGTATCATTGGCAAACTTTGATCAATTATAACTCAAAAATTATTGCAGCCTCAACATTTTTGTATTAGAATTTTTTACTCTGTTTTTACGTCTAGAATACACTAATAAATTATTTTATGGATCTTATGAGATATTCTACATATATAAGATCTTTCATATATTTACCGCATACTTTGAGGACAAATGTATATATAATAAACGGATACTTTGGAGACAAGTCCCAAATTATGCAATTCCTATATAAAATAGAAATTTATATACGTATTTTCTCAAAGTAAGAAATTAATATAAAGAAGACTTTAAATTTAAATATATATTTTGTGAATAGAATAAAAATTTCTATCACATAGGAGAATCGCATATTTTGGGAACTGTCTCTGAAGTATCTGTTCATTATATATATATATTAATTCTGAAAGTATACTGTTAATATAAGAAAGACCTCAAATTTAAACGCATGTTTTGAGGACAGGATAAAATTTTCCGTCATATATGTAAATCGCATAATTTCGGGACTGTCTCCGAAGTATTGCTTATTATATATATATTTCAGTCCTCAAAGTATGCATTGTATATAAGAAACCTATATAATTTTAAAATTATTGACTTATAAATAATTTTATAAATTGGGATATGTTATTGAGGTTGTATTACACACATTTATAACTAAAATCGAAGTGGTCTCAAAGTATACGCTTGACATATATATATATATATATATATATATATATCTAATTCCTTATTTGACGAAATTAAATTTCCAAACTTCGCTTCTTGTAATATTCCTCTATTATCAGTTAAAGTGCCTATAAATCTTATATTTAGAATATAATCCTTCTGTAACACTTCCGTGGAATAAAGGTGGACAATATGCGTTTCATTATTATATGAATATTTTGATTTAATAATTTTAATTTTTTCATCATCTTTATCAAATGCTTCTAAAGGATTATCATAAATTGAATCAAATATAAATCATGCAAGATCATTCTGTTTATATTTATTATGTTACTTTAACTAAAGTTATATTAACGTATACACAATGTACACATATTATTGTGATATGCGTTTAAAATCGTCTCTCTGTTAAAATCGTTAAAGTTAACTTGGAAAAAATAAAACTTTGCTTGTGTCGTACTTGTATATTAGAATTATTTAAATTTTTTATTTTATTTTTTTTCATATTTCGTTAATTTAACGACAAACATACATGTATATATGTATGCGTTTTATTTCTATTAACTCACCCTATTAAGATTGTATGCCACAAGTTTTATTACTCAAGTATGCAACTCTTATAAATAAAAATTAACTGTAGTAAATTTGACGATCTATTGTCGCTATTTATGTAATATTCAAAGTATATATAATTACAACACTTTCGAGATCTTATCATTTCGAGAGACCATCAAAGACTAACGATACTCGGTACATGACATTACATTAAGTACGTAATGTTATATCAACACCCTCTCGATCATCGAGAAATATTTCACTTAGTCGATAAATATTAATAAACAATGTTTAATTCATCACTTTTTCTATTTTCGTCATTTTTACCAAATTTATTAAACAATTTGTGTATACTTAAGATAGAATGTGTTCAAGCAAATGATTTTCCTTAATAACAGATATTTCTCCATTAAAATTCTGTATATTTTTATATTAGTATTAACATATAATTAAACATATTTAATGTATAAAATATTAAATAAAAAAGTTTATAGATATGATAGCAGATTTTGACTGTATTATGTTATGTATTCACACTGCTTAAAAAAAGTAATAAAAGAAAGAAAATGTATTATTAAGAAATATATTTTTAGACATCTTAAGAGTAATACATATTTAAGGATGTATTGGAGATGTAATCGTATGGACAAAGATATCTGAAATTCTAAATTTTTAAATATCTATAATAATTTTTTTATCATAAATAAATACTATTTGGATGTAATGAATAAAAAGTAATGTAAACTGATTACCTGATTGAATTATCCAGAAATGCTGTTCAGAAGAAAAGTGTATAATCACATTTCTTTATTAAATATAAGAATAAGACTTTTAATATAAAAATCTATTAAGAATGGGATATAATAGCAATAAGAGCGCAAAATTAAGGGTGCATAAAAGTTTATTGTAAAAACAACTTAATGAAATATAAATTAGGGTAGAGCGGACGTTTCGGCTAATCTTTTAATCATCATCAGCGCAATTAAAATTAAAATTAAACGGAAAATAGATATCGTAAATTTTTACAAGGAAATCTCGCAAACTCAAAAATTCTGTTTTTGATGAAACTTTACAGACATGTAGGGGGTCAATAGATGAATTTAAAAATTTCCAGTTGTTGCCTAAAAACGGTTCTAAGGGGTAAAAGTAAAGCGGCTTTTTGCTTTTCTCGATATATTTCGAAAACTATTTGAGATATCAAAAAATGTTTTACACGAAAGTTTTATGGTAAAAACAATTTTATTTAACCACATCAACAAAAATTTGAAAAAATAATTCAAAACAAAAATTTTTTTAGAAATTTAAAAAAAAAATAATTTTTTCAAATGTTTATTAATGGAGTTAAATAGAGCTGTTTTTACTATACAACTTTTGTATAGAACACTTTTTAATATCTTAAATAGTTTTTGAGATATATGGAGAAAAGCTAAAAGCCGCTCTATATATGAGGGATGCTTTCACCTATTACAATAGCTTTTGGATAGCAACCACAAATTTCTAAATTTATCTATTGACCCCCCTACATGTCTGTAAAGTTTCAGCAAAATCAGAATTTCCGAGTTTGCGAGGTTTCCTTGTTAATCGATTAACCGCAAAAACCGTACAACCAAGATCTCTCAATCGTCATGTGTGATATATTCAACCGCATCACTGCTGTTGATAGAATGGCCAACTCCTACATTACTGGGACGAAAGTTAATGAATATTGATTGGATTTTTTAACGATTTATCTTCCGATTAATATTAATTTTAATCCGTACGCCGATGATAGCTAAAACTTAGCGTACTTATACTCGCACTGATTAGTCAATTTTTTAGAATTAATTTCTCATTAATTATGGCAAAATGATAGAAAACTTCCCTACTCATCCTCAAACCCGCTGTACAGTGGTACCCCTAGTACAGTTATTATTGGACAAACAGCATACTCATATAAACAAATATATATAGATCTAACTTTTATTTTGTCAAATACTTTTACACGTATTCACATTTTTACAAATATTATATATTTTTTTAATAGAAATATATTTGATTATATAATTCTTCCAATAATATTCTTTAAGTGATAATTTAATATTGATACAAAGCTATTTATTTTAGAATTCTTCGTTAATAAATGGTGCCACTTTGTCCATCATTGTAATATGAGAACCTTCTACGTAATGTATTTTTACTGCACCTTCAGTAACCTAAAAATAATTTCTCTTGTAAAAAATATCTTAAAAATGATGGAATGTGTTTGTGTACTCTTTAATCAAAAGTTTACCTTATGTAAACCATAATCCTGTTCAGGAAAAGTGATAGGCGTAAGTGTAGGTTTTAACAATATTATAGATGATTTTAAAGGTGGCAACAAAGATATATCATAATCTTGTGTAGCCAATAGATGATCGTAAACTGTTGTACATAAGAATTTTTGATTTTTAACACTTAATACATTGATCTTCTCCGAAAAAAGAGCAGTAAATAGTTCTAATTTTTCCTCCCATATACTGCACTTATTCAACTCTAACGCAGACTGTAAATAATATAAATATTGTATTTTATATAAATACTAATAAAATGATAATCTACACTTAAAATTGAGACTATATTTTCACATTTCGGACAAAGTACATGTTCATATTCTTATTACTTAATTACTTTTTCTGTATTTTTGAACAACGTAAGTCAAATTATTTTATCTTTTAATTATTAGCCATAATTTGTAGTCAAGGATTATTGTTTCAATTCGATATCCATTTTACACATGTGCTCAAAAAATAAACATTATATTTCAATCACTATAAATATTATATAATTCTTATATACTATCATTATTATCATTCTTTCTTACTCATTGAAAACCATTTAAACGAGTCCTTCAAAGCTTCTATAATTTGTATTATATGTAAATAAGATATTACCTTATATAAGGTAAAAGATATTTTATCATATAAAAGTGCATAAGGCATTCAGAATATTTAAATATTTTAATAAATAATTTTCTATACATTTTCATATATACAGTATTAATCGTATATAAACACGATTACGTAAACCGCTTTTGTAGTAAAAAATCATAATTTGGTCTCAATAATTGACTTACCATTTCATTGTCAGATTCGAGATACATTTTCATGAAATTAAGTAGAATGGCATTTTGTAGTTCTTGTTGTGAAGTATAATTATGCAATTCAATCAAAAATTTTAACCAATCAGGAGCTCCATCTATAAGTAATAACCGTCCAACGAAATTCTTAGCTTCTAATAATCTTGCTAACTCAATAGCAATTAAGGATCCAAATGAATAACCCACTATTAAAAATTCTTTTCGGTCTTCCATTTTCTCCATTATGTACTAAAAAGATAAACATAAGCATATATAAAATAGCATATAAAGAAAGAGAGAGAGCGTGTGTATAATCAAATATTATCATTTAAATACACAGCAATTTAAGTAATGATTTCAAATAGATTATCTTATAATTACATACAGGCAGAAGATATGCTGCTGATTTCATTATTGAAAAAGTAACGTCCGGCATATTAAGTGCACCGTGTTGCAAACATATCGCCAAAGATTTAATTTCCGATTCTATCAATTTATATACGCTTGCAGATCCGTCGAGTCCTGGTATAAGAAATATTATGTTTTCAGCAACTTCCCTTTTTGTATCAAGTTCTACATAAATATCTGGACTGAAATCAGAATCCTTAAGTTTTCGTGTTAATAATTCGAAACTGTCCAAATTATTTGTAGCAGCTTCAGTAGCATCGTACGTCTTGTCTTGCTCGGTTGCATTTGTCATTTTTCTAAGTCCAGCAAAAGTGAGATTTCGAATATCTTGTTCTGTCAATAAAATATCAAATTCTCTCGCCAATGTCTGTTTAATTTCTACCGCCATCATTGAATCCATGCCTAGCTCAGCCAGTATCACGTTTGGCGCAACTATGTTTATATTTGTTAAACCTATTTTAAAAATTATATATTTTGATATAATTTTAATCAAACATTATTTTATCTTAACAACTATTGAAGCCTACATTTCTTGTATATTCTTTAATGCACTTTGTTATATCAATATAATATATTTTTAATAACATTATTGAATAAAAATTTTTTTTCTATACATGTTTCGTCACAAATTTTTTATATTACAGTTGTTTACAAACTCACCCATAATATTTGCAACCGCTTCAAGTGGATTCATTGCTTGGTTAGAATTTTTTTTCTCAGCAATAACTATGCTGCTTACGATTGGCCGATCTTGTAGTAAAAATATTTCTAATGTGTCCAAACATGAGGATATTGTTTGTTGCAATGTACCTCCAATAACAAGTTCTTCGTCATTTTCTTGCATATCTGCGACAAGCCCAACTTCACCAATTGCACCCCACTGTATAGCCAAACTATGTAAACCTTCCTTCATTCTTCTTTCACAAATTCTTTCCATTACGGAATTTGCCATTCCGTAATTTGTTTGGCCTGCGTTGCCTCTTCCGCATGAAACGGAAGAAAAAACGACAAAATGTTGAAGCTGAGTGCATATTGTTCTCGATAATTCGTCCATCTTTTTCGTCGTCCATGCCTTTGACACGAAAGACTCTTCGAATGTTTGCGGGGACTGATTCTTGAATATGCCATCTTTCAACACTACTGCGAGATTGAATATAGCATCCACAGGACCTTGTTCTTCGGCAAATTTTAATATAGATTCGCAGTCTTTATATCTCGAAGTATCAATAGCTGTAACGATTTGTACATTTATACCGTAAGATTGCCATAATGTTACTCTTGATCGCTGATACCCGTTCCTTATTCCAGTTCGCGATGTGACTACAAGATTTTTTGCACCACGTGAAATCAACCAATCAATTAATTCTAGACCAAAACCACCTAGACCACCTAAAACGATATAGCATTTATGTTCCAGGCAGTAGTACCGGGGATGTGCGAGTATAGGTGCATCCAAGAGTTCATCTTCTTTATGAATTTTTATCATTATCTGCAAATAATACTAATTTACTAGGATATTTATCCTTAAATGTATGTTCGTTTTTTTTTGTAAATTCTCAAAAAAGGGTAGACAGTTTTTGTTCTCTGTATGTTGTTTTTCATATTAAATATTAATAAAAACTGTCTTTATTATTTGTTTATGGAATATGTATATATATATATATATATATATATATATATATATATATATATATATATCATAATTTTTAAGAATTTAATATTTCAATTCTAGTTACTCCTAGATCATACCTTGCCAATATGCTTTCCAGCAGCCATATATCTAAACGCAACTTCTATTTCATCTCTTTCAAAGACTTTTCTGCACAATGGTTTGATAGCTCCTTGCTTTAAACCTTCTACTAGTTTATTCGACAATATCATCTTACTTTCTGGTCCGGCACAAAAAGAATTGTCCAATATTATACTGTGGAAACTAATGCCTTTTGAGAATGCAAATATTTCTAAAGGATTATTGGAAACCATATCAAACTTTCCAATTTCGAGGAAACGACCACCTTTTGCTAAGCAACGGATGGATGCTTGTAGTTTTTCTTCAGCTAAAGAATTCAATACGATATCTACTCCGCGACCCTCCGTCTTCTGGATAATCATTTGTTCAAAACTCGTGTCTCGAGAGTTTCCGATACGATCCTCGGAAATAGAGGGAAATGTTTCTCTTATAAAGTGTCGTTTCTCCATATTCCCAACCGTTGTAAACACTTCGCAACCTTCGTAAAGTGCAAGGTGAATTGCTGCTTGACCAACGCCTCCCGTACCAGAATGAATTAACACTTTGTCGCCTTTCTTCATTTTACCTCTCAAATACAAAGCATAATAGCATGTGCTATATACGCAAGGAACCGTGGCGGCGTCTTCCATCGTCCACTCATCAGGTATGATCCAACTGAGATATTTATCAGCTATACAAATATTTGCCAATCCACTAAAAATAGTCATTTCTATTATTCATTATATTAAAATTACATTAAAAAAATCTTTTTTATTTTAAACATTCTGTATGTATTGTAGTAAAGTAATACAAAGAAACTTGCAAGATATAACAATTTTTTCAATTTTTTTTTACTTCATCAATAGTTTCTTTAATTTAAATAAACAAAAATATGTTAAACAGTTTATTTATAAAAAATATATTAATTGACATCTATGCGTATGACTAACTTACCCATTTGAACACAATCCCATTATTCTTTGTCCATTTTTATTAAAACCAACAAATTCCATTCCGATTAAAATGCTATTATTTCGTTCGAAAGAGGCGACAGAAGTCGAAACGAGCCTACCACTAGCTATCATGATATCTCTAAAATTGATAGACGCATAGACTATTTTTATCAGATTTTCTTCGTCATTGTTGACCAAAGATATTCTGTTTTGCACCCAACAAAAAGTGCTGAGATTACCTCGCACCTAAAATAAATAAATATAACCATTATTTTAATCCTATTAAAATTACATTAAATCATTACTCAATCATTATAAATAAAAATATCACAAAGCATTATTGCAATTTTTCTTATGTACTGAATCTTTCTGACGTACCATTTGAGAAACATAAGCACTCTGTACGAGTTTTGGTTGTAGTAATGGTAATGGAAAATGCCTGTAAGAACCCCAAATGCTACCAAAACGTATAACATTGATGGGTAAATCCAGCTGTAGTTGCCTTATGTACAACGATTCTCGCAATGAAAAAGTAGGCGCATCTCTATCTTGAATGAATACACCTCTAATCATTTTACCGCCCGGTTCTTTTCGCAAACAATTTACAAGACCGATTAGTCCGCATTCGAAGTCCCCTTCTGCGACGACTATAATTCTCGTAGTTTCATTTTCCCTGTCCATGAATGATTTAAGTCTGTCTATCCATGAGAATTCATAATTGTTTACATGCACAATCTGTAGATTCCTCTTATTAATATCGCGTATTTTCCTTAATAATATAATTGTCTTATCGTTGGTGCGTTTCTCCAAAATTACTTTTAACCCATACTTATCAAGACATGAGTAGTCGTAGATAGCATTCAATTCTTCGAATGTTAGAAGAAATCCCCTTGGCATCATGACAGATAATAATTGTTCATATAATTTGTTTTTATTTTGTGTTAAAATTCCGAAACCTAGAATCATCAAACAATTTTCATTTTTCGTCAGTTTATCGAATTCTATTGTGGAAATATTATCAGGCAAAGCGATATCTTTGAACCGCTCGTGTGTTGCTACCAGTTTGATATCGGATTGAATTTGCGGTAAATCATCTAGAACTTTATTCACAAATAAACAATTTAAATCCTCCGGCATCACTTGATCGCTGTTCTCCACAAATTCGATGATTTTTACATTTATCATATTGTAACACTCGAGTGCAATATGCACCGACATTCTTGTTATATCCTCTAAAGACATTACATCTAGATCCCGATAAGCAACAAACTTGTATTCTTCAAGAATAGGATGACTCGCTCTTTGTTGGCGAGATATAGCTGTAGCCACGAGGCCGCTTACTTCAATTCCTCCGGATATCAAAGCATCTAAATGCTTATAATTTTGTACAAGGATTTCTGCAATATGACACAATAGCGCGAATTTATACATATATTTTTCGAAAAAATGATATTGGGCTAAATATTGTGCTCATTTATATTACTGTAAACATACGATTTTTTTCATTTGGAAGCTTTTCAATTTTTTTCATATGAGATTCTGGGTCGATTACTACTTTACGAATTCTTGTTGGTACGAAGAGACTTCTCGAATCCAGTCCTAAAATCATCATCTGTAACATGTTGTCAATAAATGTTACCCAGTTGTCAGTCCAGACAATATGACCATTCTTTCCCCTAATTGACGCGCTTTTTAATCCACGAAATTCGCCAGTATATTGATAACCGCGAAGCTTCAATTCTTTATAGATATCTTTCGTACTCATCTTCTCTTCATCATTATCATTTCGATCAATAAATGTAGTACATATTTTTTCGTCTTCGATATTAATTGGAATTCGTACTGTTCCAGTAACGACACCATTGCTTCCTTCGATTATCTCGAATTTGCCACTACCTGTAAAAATATCGATATCAATTTCTTGTAAACGCAGTTAGTACTAATATTGCATTTCCAGTTCAAATATGCGGTCACACTATTGACAGATTGCTCTTATTTATTGGATACAAATCTTATCTCAATTTATATTTTATACAATCTTATCTCTCATTTGTATTTGATGCAAAAACTTTTTATTTCCTTGTATATTTCTTATTTGCAAGATTAATTTAATTGTACAATTTACCTTTCTGGATCATAAGAGTTAAATCGACTGGACTTTGTTTTGATAATATTGTCGAGTGTAGAAAATTGACATCTTCAAATATAATTGGTATATCGAGATAATGTTGTTTCTTTAACCAGCCGATCATTTTCCATATAAGTAAAAGATATCCTGTAGCCGGTAATAAATTTTTTCCATTAATAACATGTCCAGTCATATATATAAAATCTTCCTCTACATTAATAGTAGCAATTACTTCTCCTTTGTCAATTGTTCTTTGTTCGACATAACGGTACGTATACCAATCTTTGGAATGATCCCATCTACAATAATTATCATTAATCAAACAATGTATAAAATATTAGTTCGCGTTTTTTTTACCGTCGTTAAAAATAATATAATTTAATTTTTTGCCTTTTAAAATTTCACTATTTTTCTATAGCAAATATAACTGAAAAATCTTGTGTTATATTAAGTAGAATTTACCTTATAAGATGTGAAATCATCGGTGTGCCACGACTTACAGGAAACTTAACTTCCGGATATAAATTTGCGATTTGCGGCTGCAATCCTGCATTATAAAGTTTACCAATTCCGTATAAAAATATTTCAATATTTGGTTTGTGAGAGAATTTGTATAAGGCGACATTTGTCACTGTTGTCTCTAAGGAATCATCAAGAATGTATTGCAAAATGTCGTGCGGCGCTATCTCAATCGTCACTGCGTCGTTTGGAATAAAGCGCAGAGTTTCTGAAAATAATACCGGTGCTAGCAAATAGTTTGCATAATATTCGGCTACACTTGACTTTGGAGATGCGCCGAACCATTCATAATACTCATTCAACACACTCAACCACTTTGCGCTTGGAGACGCTTGTTGTGGCAGTATTTGATTCAAGTATTCCAAAAGTTTAACTCTTGCGGGCTCGACATAACGACTATGAAAAGGTATACGTCCGAAAGAAATTTCTTTTACAGGAATATTGTCATTCTGAATAGGAATAAAGTTTATCATTTATTTGATATTAAATATATAATTATAAGCATACACGGAAAATAATTAGTTGCCGCAGCTAAAAACTGCACGTGGTAACTATATTTTAGACGTAATACAATATATGTACAGCGAACATCTTAGCTGTGATACCTATTTATTAGGTACAGTAGCAAATCATTTTGCTAGAGTTTAGAAATTTATTTAGCAAATTAGCTATGGTAGCGAACATTCTTTTTCCGTGTATAGATAGATTATTTAATATTATTTAAGCGTTTTTACAAACCTGTAACATAGCGAGGAATGTTCTTACAGAGGTCGTTGGTCCACTCACGATAAAATTACGTGAATTATTGTAACAAGCTATATCTATATCCGATGGACAGATATTTTTCATAATTTTGAAATCGACATTAATTTCAGCCATTAAGCCATCTATTATTTTTGAGTTAAGAAATGCTAAGCCGATATAATATGCCAACATGATCGTTTCTTCGGCCGTCAAACATCCATCGGCATATCCACAAATCAACTCCCCAATAGAATGACCTATTATAATATCAGGAGTGATACCGATGCTTGTTAAAAGATCAACTATTCCGATCTGCAATACGTATAATTTTTATTACAACTTTCTAATATACTTTTCTGTTGAATAATATTATAAAATATTATAAATTTAGAATTCTGAATATTATTATATACATGTAATAATCTCTCTTTGAGAAATGTCTCTACTTGAGAGATGTCTCTCCTTCAGAGATTCTCTTTCTGATTTTAGTTATATATTTTATAAATACTTTTAGTTTTTTATAAGATCTTAATCTTTAAATATAAAGCACTTTGTAAAAAATTAGAGAATTAGACAATACAAAAAAATGTTGCAGCATATATAGACAATATATTTTATTTATAAATATACGTTTATACCTGTAATCCAATAAGGCCTACAAATAAATTGACGATGTTATCGATAATATCTTTGTCTTTATTTGTTAGAATATCTGTCACCGATATACCGTGAGGTCTCAAAATTCTATCGCAATTCTGGACTGCTTTAATGAATGCTGGAAACTTCATTAAAGCTCGACCTACCAATATTTTTAAAAAATATTCGTATATAATTACATTATTTTATAATGTTGTGTAATACATTGTCTTAAATAATAATTTTATCTAATTGATTTAAACATATATATATAAAATCTCTGGAAAATTGTTTATCTTTATTTTACAAATTTTTCCTACAGTTTTATTACTATTTCAGTTTAGTTTAATCAAAATTTAGTTATCATACTTAATAAATGTAACTTATAAAATTACAAAATTTGCAAACTAGAGAAATATTATATACTTGTTAACTTTGTTTCATGTTTTAACAAATACTTAAGAATGTTAATATATGTGTAAATTAAAAATTGTTAAATGTTCCAAAAATGCGAGCAAACAAATTGCATATTAATAATTGTTGAATATTCCATTGTAATGTGATATTTTTGTGATTTATTTACCCATGTTAAGACACTGAAATCCAATTCCAGAAAATATGAAACAAATCGGTCTTCTCGTACATACGTTGCGTTTCATTTCAATTATTGCGTTATCGGATACGTTAGATCCAGCAATCATATATCCTCTGTAGAAATGTCCTTTTATATTGTCACTATGAATATGATGTAGCAAAGAGATGTATTCTACATCTATTGGCCGGCTCTGTACCTGTAGAGATATCGTTACTAATTGTAAGTATACCATAATTATTTTATATCTTAATCAAGCGACGCGGTAGCGTCGCGACGCCAAGTACATAAAAAATTCTTTCCGGCTTGACATCAGTTTTGCCTATATACAAGGGTCGCGGCGCTATCAAGTAGCTTTCAGATTACTCTTAAAGTTAATTTAAAAAAAGTTTATATATTTATACAGCATGTCTGGTAAAGATTGTGCCAACATTTGTGAGCGGGTAGTAAACTCAGCACTAAGTAAACTAAGCACAGTAAACTAAGCAGAAAAGTCCTGTACCATTTTTTCCTATAACGCTTAATAAAAGAGTTATTATTAAATAAAGCCTGCCTAAAAAATTTTTCACATCCGTGCATTCCGTCAAACTTTGCAATTTTTAGTATGCCAAACATGCCTTCAGATTACAGAAGTAGGGATGCATCGCAAGCAAATAATAGAGATACATTCTTAAAGTAGAAACGTTAAGCTTTATTTAAAAAAAAAATTATTTATTCTTCAGATAATTTTTCGTGAAGTGATCGACAGTGAATGTTGGTCAATTTTCGACAAATATTTTCTATGGCATAATTTTTTTGAGCAATGTATATTATAATCATGATACATATGTATATAATGTGTATATAATATGTATATAATATACATATATAAATATCTTATTTTCAATTATAAATCTTTGAAATTTGCACACAACTAATATTCTATTTTTAAACTGAATAATGACTACATTAACTATTAATACGTTTGCTTCAACAGATGCAATATACCTTATATCTGTTAATAATACTCTTCTTTTTTCTCCGCTTTTACCGGTTTAAAATAAACTTGAATTTATCTTCGACTTTTACATTTAAATCCCATTATTAGAATCATAATTTAAAATAATTAATATACTTCAGTTAAATGTAATTTAAGTTATAACAATAATTTTTTTAAATTCTTTATATAAATTTAAGCAGTCTTTTTAATCTTTTCTCCCTTTTATTTTATAATAATACATTTTTTATTCCTTACGTTCATTATTCAGTATTTGCATATTTTTTTATGATACTAAATTATTGCTTTTTTAAAGTACTATATATAAGTATTATATCGTGTAGTTTTTCTCTTACTTTTTTTTACTTTAATATATTATCATATATATATTTTATGCATTTAATATATTATCATAAATTTGTTTAATGTATTTGTGTTTTTGTGCGTGCAATACACGTGAAATTATTTCTTTATGATTTTTTGTTAACGAAAAGTTTAATTTTCTAAATAATTTAAAATGACAGTAATAACATACAAGCTAAGCATAAGAAAGATTAGATTATTTGTGAAATAAATTGTAATGTATACTTACGTCTTCTAATATAATTTTAACTGCTTCTTCCGTACATCCAGATATAGCTACGAGTCTAGGTAAATTATCGTCTCCTTCATTATTGACTTTAATTGTTGGATTTGATTTCAGTAATATGTGGCAATTAGCACCGCCAAAACCGAAGGAATTGATACCGATATAACCACCCTTACATTCTATCGGTTCAGTGACTACATTTATTCTTCCTTCAATGATAGCAGCCATATTTTTTCGTGGATGTTTAAAATGTATAGTAGGAGCTATTATACCAGTTTCCATCGCTATTAAAACCTTTATCCAAAAATAACATTTAAATAAAAAAAAAATACTTGCATAAGTTTACATGTGGCATTATATTATGTTGTTGTATTAACCTTATTTTGCCAAATATAAAAAGTTGATAGATTTGAAAATTTAAATTCAAATTTAGATCTAAAAATTTAGATAGAATTAAAAAATTAATTAAAATTAATTAATTTCGCATTTGCCATTTTCTCGCCATTTTTTCGTATTTACTTCGTTTTATGATTTGTTTTCGTGATCTGTATGTATTTCCTCTATAATGGAGAACTTGCCAAAAATTCAAGAATTGATTGATCGGGAAACTTAAATTTGAATTTAATTTTAAAGTTTGAATTAAATTTAAAGATTAAGTAAATTTTCCGCATTAGCCTTTCTCTTATGGCATATTTACTTTTTGATTTTTGTTTATGACCATTTTTATGACCGTTGTTATTGTGATTGTGCCGACCGTACCAACATTCGTCGTCATTATATTGTAAACAATCGATAATATACATATGACGTTTGGACGTTGTTCACTAATTTGTACAGATTCTAGGTGGGTTTCAGTGAGCCTTCCATTCTGGTTATTAATTTTAATTTGGAATTTAACTGCAACAACAAATGTGGGGTAGGTCGGGTTATAAAATTCTAATTTAATTTCTACATATTTATATCTATGCTGAAGATGGAGCAAAAACAGTCAGACTACATTGTTAATGCACATTTGTTAATAAAACTTAACAATAATAAGTTTGCGCACCAATACCCGCGCCTCAGCTCTTATCTGTCAGTATTTCCATTTAATTGTTTGTACTCTAAGCTTATTGCGGTTATTATTAACCCAGTTTTGTTGTAAATTCACCTTTGCAATTTGACAATGACCGCTAACTGGCTCTGAATGTCCAATATTTGACTTCACTGAACCCAATAACAGAGGCAGTTGTCTTTTAGCGCATATAGCTTCATCGATGGCTTGAAGTTCCACTGGATCGCCGGCTAGAGTACCAGTTGCATGAGCCTCCATGTAAGATAATTCAAGAGGCGAAATATCACATTCTTCGTAAAATTCTTCCAATAATATTTTTTGCTTTTCAAGTGATGGAAAGGTAATTCCTTCTTTTTTAAAGCCATCGCAGTTGGTTTTACCATAGACAAAGGTCGCATAGATTCTTCTTGCATCCTTTGCCTTTTGTAGGTATACTACTACAGCTGCATCACTACGCATGTAACCAGAGCCTTCTTCATCGTAAGGTTTACAGTAACCATCATTAGATAAAACTCCTAAAATAATATTAACAGTTTATGTTTATAGTTCATCAGCTTCATTGATTCAATAGATAGAAAAGATATAATTATGTTTCCAGTTTCTCTAATAATATACCAAGTACTTGAAAAATTCAATGTGGATATATATAAGCGAATTAATTGTATCATTCGAAAACAAAAACTGCTACATTCAACAAAACATGAATTAACAAACATTATTATATAAATATTATTATTTTTATAAATGTATCAATAAATATTTATTCTATTTAACAACGCAACACACAACTCTGAACACAATAATATTATTTTTCACCCAAACAAAAAAACTGGTAAGTTGTATTAGGATGGGTGCACAAATTGACACTAGCGACAATAGCCGCTTCGCAAATGCCAGATCGAATCATTCTGTAAGCTTCCACCATAGCGAAATGACTCGAGCTACATGCAGTATCGATATTATACGATGGTCCAGTAACGCCGAGCCAATAAGAAATTTTGTTTGCTATCGCGCCTTTATTGCATCCAAGAATGGGTAATCCAGCAATCTATTAACAATTATGTGTGTTATGAAACAATTTTCATATAAATATTTTCCTCATATTTAGCAATAGGTTTGCATACGTATTAATATATTTATACACACTTTTAGGAACGCGTTTGTTTTATCAATTTCTGATATTAAGTTATTTAGAGAATAACCAATGAATTTAGTGAATAACCACATACCTGAGGTTTGTCGTATACTAGTTTTGCATATGTATCACAAACATTTATTGCTGTGATAACGCTTGTATTAGTTCCCTGTAATTCTACTGGATTTATACCCCCATCAATAATCGCTTCATAGGTATGCTCAAGTAACATTCTGCATCCAGGATCAATCACATCAGCTTCTTCGAGCGAAATATTAAAAAATTCTGCGTCAAATTTTTGTATATTATTCATTTTTCCTATTCGAGGAGGCATCTCGAAGGTATCTTAAAATTTAAAATAATTTGGATAAATATATTATCATATTGTTAAGTCATGAATAATAAATTATACTAAAATATACTTAATGACATATTTTAAATATATAATTTTATTTATTTATATAAATTATTTATTTTATATGTGGATTTCCCCAACTAATTTTGAGAAAAAATTTTATTACAGTTGTTCCAACGTTGATGATCGCTCGAACCAAGATCGATTTTATTGAAAAGATTGTCCTGAAATTCTTTTATGTTGTTAGAATTAGGAAATCGTCCGGCAATGCCAGAGATAACTATTTCTTCTTCAGCATCTACGCTGACATATGGATTGAACCGCTTGTTAGTTTCCATTTTCCACGAAGTCAAGTAATTCTGAAAAGAGATATCAGAATGTTATTTCAGTGTTACTGTCAAGCGACGCGGTAACGTCGCGACGCCAAGTTCAATATATAAAAAAATTTCTTCCGGCTTGTCAATAGTTTTGCCTATGTACAGGGGCCGCGGTTTTATCAAATAGCTTATCCGGAATTTTACGTCTCAGAAACAATCGATTAAAAAAATACGCCAAGTACATAAAAAATATTTCAACTTGCGTACGCAACAAAAAGCTTAAAAAATTATTTACTTCTAAAAAACAGATTATAAAAAAAATTTTTTTTAAATAAAAAATATGAAAAATAGCTTATAAAAAATTTTCCTCTAAAAAATAAAAAACCTTAAAAATTAAAAAATAGCTCAAAAAATAATTTTGCCTCTAATAAATATAAAACTCCTAAAGATTAAAAAATAAATACTACCACGGAACGAAAAGGATTAAAGTTAAAGTGACATATAGAAACTTGGCGTGCCCAGGTCGCATTATAAATCATATATTTTTATTAATATATTGATAATGATTTCTGATAATCTTTTGCAAATTTTTATTTCAAATCGGGCACGCCAAGTTTCTATATGTCACTTTAACTTTAATCCTTTTCGTTCCGGGCCTATCTGATAAAGCTTATGATTAATTTCAAAACAAATCGATCAGATTGGCAAGGGGCATTTTTAAATTTGAAATTGGGCTCGATGTGATCGAAATTATTGCAGTAAGAGTTAAGTAGTTATATGATTTACTATCTGTAATAAAATCTGCAATATATATAATAGTATTATGTTGTATATTATACAAAATATTAATTTGGAAGGGAAACATAGGTAAACATAATAATGTAATTTTTTAATAAAAATATAATGCATTTTAATTTTCTCCAGAGGATTTATAATATTTCTATAAATGCAAGATTGATTTTATGACAAATACTATTTCAATTTACAAATCCACCCAAATAGAATTACTCCTAAGTACTTGGCTAATTAATTATTGATTTTATATTTAGTTTTTATTGTTTATTTTTTAGGGGTATACATATACATATGTATTTAGAATGACAGAAAATAAAATTTTAACAACTGTTTTTGAAACAACGGAAAATTTAACATGAAATGTATAGAAAAAGAGAATAGTCGTACAATTTTAAATTGCTTATGGTTTTCCAAGTAAATATATATAAAATAATAGTTTTTTAAAGTTTTCTAATCAATGACTTAAAGGTAGTATAACAAGATGGGTTTAATTATTCATAAATTCAACATCATTATTTAGAAATTTGCCGATAAAGAAAAAGTTCTTTCTCTAAAACAAATTATGACTATACAAATGTATCATTATTATGTAAGAATAATTATTAAGAGACATAAAGTGTAGCATTATTATCAAGAAACAAGAAAGATTACCAAATTTCATGATATAGAAAATCAGATTTCAACAAAAAAATTAGCAGAATAAAAACATAGCACAGATATTTAGAATATTTAAAGCAAAAAGAAGATCGTTAAAACTATAAACTTTATTTCAAGTTTGCTCAGATTGTGCGCACTATATTATGTACATAATTCAGTTACATATAGAAATAATGTTTGAGATAATTTACTCAAAAATTAAAAAAATATATTTATGAAAAAAAAAACAAGAAAAGTTTATACTCACCACGTTCAATTTCCAAATAATTTTTTTTTCTTTTTTAACTAACAGTAACTCTATTAAAAACAGAACTTTATAAACTTGGCTAATATAATGACAACTTATACCACAGAGCAAAACATGCCATACTATCTGTAAAATCAGATATGAACTGTGTGATAATTACTCATATAACAGATTTCTTATATAACAGATTCACTTCCGGGGAAAAAAACAGATGGAAATCAGTACAATTATACATTCAACTCACTTTACATATTGTGTTAAAGTTCAGCGGTTACGCAATCACAAAGTAAACGTGCGAGTTAATATATTTTGAAAATTATATTCAAATGCGGGATGCATTGTTTGTTCAAATTTATGCGCAGTTATAAAACACATGCGCAATTATAAAAACATCAAAAAAATATGCAATAAATTTTTTTTTGCGTTGAAAATATCAAATTATTCATTAAATGATATTTTTGGTAACAAATTTTATTGCATTTAAAGCTTTTAATAGTTTTGCACATTTTTCAAAATTATCATATTTTTATTAAATATCTCGTGTTTTAATTATTTTTAAGGAAAAAGATTTAAAAATCATAAAAATGTAAAAATTTAAAAACATATAACGCGTTTAAAGATATATCTATTTATACATACACATGCATAGTGTGCACGCGCGGTAATAATCGTATCAACGTATGCGAATTAAACGCGAGTGGAGATAATTATATGGCCCCGATTAAGAACTGATTAGACAAGCCTTAATTACTGATCGAATCTTGATGAGAGTACATCCGATCAGGATCTGAGATGTTTGGTAACGCAATGCCCATATCGGGAATTGATCTGACGATCTTACCGGGAATCTAGTTTACCATGGTATATAATCGAGATTCTTATCGGGTGATTATGAGGTATAAGTTTATTCAGTATATAATGCAAGTAAATGTAATACAAATAATTTTGATAAAGTTTATATATACTTATATAATCTAGCAATGCATATTGATTTAACATGTTTCATAAATGTAATAAAACGGAACAAACATAAACAAAGTAATACCTTTTAGTACGTACAATCCTTCATTATTGTACATTATAGAGTTTTGAATATCTCTTTTTGATGGTAAAAAATTATCTTTTTTAAAAGAATGCGAGATAACATCTGAAACACCTCAATGAATTTTTATATTCACATTATGGCATTCCTGAGAAGATGCTTATTAAATCCCGACCAAAATGACTTCGTTAGCTGGTAATAAAAAAAAGTTTATTTGGTCCCATTTATGCCCTATTCGGGCCAAACCTACTAGACCCGAAGAAAACCTTATCAAGGTACATCGGGTATACTCCTACTCGGATAGATCGAGTAGGAAAATTCTGTATTATTCTGCGATTTTTGCAATAATTATAGAGACATTAATTTTAAAACAACTACCAATTCGCGCGAGTACAAGCGCATACCGAGAAGAGACATTTTAGGTCCAGTTGCACCGATGTTACTTTGGCTATAAGCAAGCCTTAAAACATTTGGTTTTGGTCTGTCATAATAACCAATATTATTTGGCTTTTGTTTTTAGACTTTAGACTATAATTTAATCATTGATTTTCTTATATTTAATAACATTTTTTTTCCATGACTATAATGCATACCTAATCACTGATCAATATTTGTCCCTTATTTTAGCAATCGTGTATATGTGTCGTAAAACTATTAATTTTAAGAATCTTGAATCTTAATTTTTTGCAATAGAAAATGCAATATAAAATAGATTATTCATTCATTTAAATTAGCATGTTACACGTGGTATCAAGGTCTATCGGATGCACATATTTTTTAAATATTTAAATAAATCAAAGTAAATATGATTCGAAGTAGAGAATGTAATATAAAATACATTATTCATTCAATTTAAATTAGCATGTTACACGTGGCATCACGATTTTTAGAATATACGCCTTTTGAATATTTAATTAGATCAAAGGAGATACAATGATGAAAGAGTATATTTCCATGTTGCAACACGCACTTCTATTGTGTTTCAAAAAAATATTTTAGATCATATATCTTGATTAAACTATAATATGTAAAACATCACGAAATTATATTATTATTTATATGTTCATATAAAATAAATATCTTATTATTCATTTGCTGATCGAATCGTTTTAAAGAAATATAGCATCTCGTTGAAAAATGGTTAAAATTGTTTTCTTGTAATAAATGTCGGTAAACCTATGGAAAACTCATCCATATGAAATAATGGATAAGAATACCCAATTCTTATATATTTTTGCCTCCTGAACACGAATATGAAACACAAAAATGGCGGTCGGTTTCGCAAATCGAAGAAAAACGCAAAAATCCAACCAAACGCGAATCTAATCTATGCCCGAGAGATGCATTTTTATTAGTAATAATTCACCCTTGGAATATGGGCTTGGGTTAGGTTATATCTTCCAGAACTGGTGCCCACTCGAAGGGGGTTTAATAAACCATTGTGTCCATGCATATACTTTACAACGCGAAGCAAAGTCCATCCCACAATTGTTGCGTGGATGGAAAAGTGTATGCGTGGACGCAGTGGCTTCCGCCCCCTTCCCCCTTTACGGAGGATTCTACTTCTGGAAAATATAACCTAACCCAAACCAAATTTCAGTTTTATATCAGAAATAGGTTTGGATTAGGGTATAACTTTTGAAAGTTGGGCCCCACTGAAGAGGGGGATGGGGGGGGCAGAACCCACTGTGTTCACGCATATATTTTACAACGCGAAGCGAGGTCCACCCTATAATTCTTAAGTGGATAAGAGATGGATTGGGTTAGATTCGAAAGGAAAATTTGGTTTAGGTTATATAACGTAGATGGAAGATGGGTTGAGTTAGGTTAGTTTTTCTCTGGGTGAAGGTGCAGGAAAGGGGGGCTTCAAGCTACACATGGAAGATACTCGCGACAGTGATCTTCGCAACATATGTCAAGGTCAAAGTCATTGGGTCCGTTCTGTAACGTTTTATTATCATGTCCAATACTTTAAAGTAATATATCTCGAAAATTATTGGTCGAAAAATTTTTTTACTATTTTTCTCATGTTTCTCTTCAAAAATGATTTCCGAAACAACCTTTCAAATAGGGGGCCGTAGTTATCGTAATCGTGCCAGTTTATTAATTATATAACGCAAGAGAATGTAATACAAATAATTTTGATAAAGTTTATATTTATTTATATAGTCTAGCATATTGATATAACATGCTTCATAAATGTAATAAAACGGAACAAGCATAAACAAAGTAATACCTTTTAATACGTACAATCCTTTATATTATTGAATATTACAGAGTTTTAAATATCTCTTTTTGATGGTAAAACATTTTTTTTTTTAAAAGAATGTGAGATAGCATCTGAAATACCTCAATGAACTTTCATATTTACATTAAGGCATTCCTGAGAAGGTCCTTATTAAATACCGACCAAAATGACCTTGTTAGCTAGTAATAAAAAAAAGTTTATTTGGTTCCATTCATGCTCTATTCGGGCCAAACCTACTGGGGTAGACCTGAAGAAAACCTTATCAAGACCTTATGGTACATCGGATATACTTCTACTCGGATAGATCGAGTAGGAAAATTATGTACTATTCTGCGAGTTTTGCAATAATTATAGAGAAAGTAATTTTAAAACAACTGCCAATTCGCGCGAGTACAAGCACATGCCGAGAAGAGACATTTTAGGCCCAATTGCACCGATGTTACTTTGGCTATATGCAAGCCTTAAAACATTTGGTTTTGGTCTGTCATAATAACCAATATTATTTGGCTTTTGTTTTTAGACTTTAGACTATAATTTAATCATTGATTTACTTATATTTAATAACATTTTTTTTCCATTACTATAATGCATACCTAATCACTGATCAAATTTTGTCCCTTATTTTAGCTATCGTGTATATGTGTAGTAAAACTATTAATTTTAAGAATCTTGATTCTTAATTTTTTGCAATAGAAAATGCAATATAAAATAGATTATTCATTCATTTAAATTAGCATGTTACACGTGGTATCAAGGTCTATCGGATGCACATATTTTTTAAATATTTAAATAAATCAAAGTAAATGTGATTCGAAGTAGAGAATGTAATATAAAATACATTATTCATTCAATTTAAATTAGCATGTTACACGTGGCATCACGATTTATAGGATATACGCCTTTTGAATATTTAATTAGATCAAAGGAGATACAATGATGAAAGAGTATATTTCAATGTTGCAACACGCACTTCTATTGTGTTTCAAGAAAATATTTTAGATCATATATCTTGATTAAATTATAATATGTAAAACTATTATAAATTGTAAAGCATCACGAAATTATATTATTATTTATATGTACATATAAAATATATATCTTATTATTGCATTTGCTGATCGAATCGTTTTAAAGAAATATAGCATGTCGTTGAAAAATGGTTAAAATTGTTTTCTTGTAATAAATGTCGGTAAACCTATGGAAAACTCATCCATATGAAATAATGGATAAGAATACCCATTTCTTATGTATTTTTGCCTCCTGAACACGAATATGAAATTTAAAAATGACGATCGGACTCGCAATTCGATGAAAAACGCAAAAATCCAACCAAACGCGAAAATCCAATCTATGTCCGAGGAATGCATTTTTATTGGTAATAATTCATACCTGGAATATAGGTTTGGGTTAGGTTATATCTTCCAGAACTGTTGCCCCCCGTAATGTACAATATAATACATATATATATATATATATATATATATATATATATATATATATATATATATATTATATTATCCTTAATAATCTTTAATAATCCTTAAGGATTGAGCACATACAACAACTTAATGTGACAAAATTTTGTGCAAAGATTACGACGCATCTTATGTCGAACAAACTTGTAGACAGCTACGAAAAAGGATTTCCGAACGTCGAAATCACATACGTAGAAACACATCAATCACAGCTCTCGGTCATTACGAACTACAGACTTGAGGCCAATTCTCAAGTCTGAATTCCACTCAAATGTAATCGAAATTTTAGAAATTGAAACTTGGCTCGATAAAAAGTTTGTCTCCGAAATGCTGTTTATTAAGCGGCAAAAGAATGGCCAGCAGGATGATATAAAATATTTACACCATGCATTTATGACAATAGTGGAGAACTTGTCAAAAAATTAACCGATTTCAAAATTTTAAGTTCAAATTTAATTTTAAAAATTTAGATTTAGTTTTTAAAATTAATTAAATTTATCACATTTGCCTTGTTCCCATTGTTTTCGTTTTTATGTCTTGTTTTTGTGATCTGTACGTATCTCTACTGTAGTGGAAAACTTGGCAAAATTTAAAAATTGATGGATTTGAAAATTAAAATTTGAATTTAAATTTAAAAATTTGGATTGAATTTTAGAAATTAATTAAACTTATTTCATTTTCTTTTTTCCCGCCGTTTTTGGTTTTACTTCGTTTTATGGCTTGTTTTTGTGACTTGTACGTGTTTCCTCTATAATGGAGAACTTGCCAAAAAACTCAAATATTGTTTTATTAGGAAACTTAAATTTTAATTTGATTTCAAAGCTTGAATTGGATATAAAGATTAACCAAACTTGCCGCATTAGTATTTCTCTCACAATTTTTGATTTTTTAAATCTTTTTTTTATGATCATGTTTATGATCGTTGTTTATGTGACCGTATCGACCGATCAACATGGGTCATCATTACATTATAAACCACCGACAGATATACATGTAGCGATGACATGTAGCTTTTCTTTCTGATTAATTCTAATTTGAAATTTGATTTTGTTTATAATAACAAATGTGGTTTAGGACAAATTTTAAAATTCCAACGTAATCCTTACATATCTATGCTGAAGATGGATCAAAAAACGGTCCAAAGTATATACTTTTAATGCACATTTGTTAATAAAATTTAACAATAACTAGTTGGCGCACTAATGTCCGCGCCTTGGCTCTTATCTGCTAGATTTTCCACATAATTGAAATACTCTTGTGTGTATCCTTCACACAAAAATAGATATTTCAATTTAAAAAAATATATTACTCAGAATATGCTACAAAATTAAACAGAAAAAACTACATGATACCATCAAAAAAAAAACCATTACATTGATCTTAAAATTTGCGTCAAAAAATTTTCTTCGCAATGTAGTATGTATCCCATAAAATCGTATAAGCATCGTATAATTTATTTTTTGAAAAAATACATTATACGAACTCATACGACGTATATAATTTTAACACATTCTGGATAAAATATATTGATGTACTATATTATATTCTTAGAATGATTTTTTTGAATCGGAAAAATCAATTTTCAAGTAATGAATATACACAAGTATGTTTCAGAAAATAGAAAAAAAAATTTTTACTAGCTTACAACATCGTAATTATGTTTAAAATAAAAACAGAAAACTAGCAAACTAACGAAATTAAAATTCTGTAAAACAATGACTGCATTTTGTATTAGAGACTAGGACATGCTATCCTATATTATTCGTTAGTAAGATGTGAATATTTTCAAAAAAAAATCCTTCATATAGTTGTTGCTGCTTCTCAATGGATTATGTTATTTTGTAAAACTGCACATATACATATAATACTATTTGGATATAATATATAAAAAGTAATGTAAACTGATTACCTGATCGAATTATCCAGTAATGCTGTTCAGAAGAAAAGTGTATAACCACATTTCTTTATTAAATATAAGAATAAAAATCTTAATATAAAAATCAATTAAGAATGGATTATAATAGCAATAAGAGCTCAGCGCAGTATTAGGGGTGCATAAAAGTTTATTGTAAAAACAACTTAATGTAATATTAATAAGCGTAGAGCGGACGTTTCGGCTAATCTTTTAATCATCATCAACGCAATTAAAATTAAAATTAACCGGAAAATAGATATCGCAAATTTTTACATAGAAATCTCGCGAACTCGAAAATTCTGTCTTTGATGAAACTATACAGGCATGTAGGGGGTCAATAGATGAATTTAAAAATTTCCAGTTGTTGTCCAAAAACGGTTCTAAGGGGTAAAAGAAAAGCGGCTTTTTGCCTTTTTCGATATATTTCGAAAACTATTTGAGATATCAAAAAATGGTTTACACAAAAGTTTTATGGTAAAAACGATTCTATTTAACCACATAAACAAAAATTTGAAAAAAATAATTTGAAACAAAATTTTTTTTAGAGATCATTAAAAAAAAAATTATTTTTTCAGATGTTTATTAATGCACTTGAATAGAGCTGTTCTTATCATAAAACTTTTGTGTAAAACACTTTTTGATATCTCAAATAGTTTTTGAGATATATCGAGAAAAGCAAACAGCCGCTCTATATATGAGGGATGCTTTGACCTATTAGAACAGTTTTTGGGTAGCAACCACAAATTTCTAAATTTATCTATTGACCCCCCTACATGTCTGTAAAGTTTCAGCAAAATCAGAATTTCCGAGTTTGCGAGGTTCCCTTGTTAATCGATTAACCGCAAAAACCGTACAACCAAGATTTCTCAATCGTCATGATATATTCAATCGCATCACTGCTGTTGATAGAATGGCCAACTCCTCCATTACTGGGACGAAAGTTAATGAATATTGATTGGATATTTTAACGATTTATCTTTCGATTAATATTAATTTTCATTCGTGCGCCGATGATAGCTAAAACTTAGCGTACTTATACTCGCACTGATTAGTCAATTTTTTAAAATTAATTTCTCATTAATTATGGCAAAATGATAGAAAACTTCCCTACTCGTCCTCAAACCCGCTGTACAGTGGTACCCGTGGTACAGTTATTATCGGACAAACAGCATACTCATATAAACAAATATATATAGATCTAACTTTTATTTTGTCAAATACTTTTACACGTATTCACATTTCTACAAATATTATATACTTTTTTAATAGAAACATATTTGATTATATAATTCTTCCAATAATATTCTTTAAGTGATAATTTAATATTGATACAGAGCTATTTATTTTAGAATTCTTCGTTAATAAATGGTGCCACTTTGTCCATCATTGTCATATGAGAACCTTCTACGTAATGTATTTTTACTGCACCTTCAGTAACCTAAAAATAATTTCTCTTGTAAAAAATATCTTAAAAATGATGAAAAGTGTTTGTGTACTCTTTAATCAAAAGTTTACCTTATGTAAACCATAATCCTGTTCAGGAAAAGTGATAGGCGTAAGTGTAGGTTTTAACAATATTATAGATGATTTTAAAGGTGGCAACAAAGATATATCATAATCTTGTGTAGCCAATAGATGATCGTAAACTGTTGTACATAAGAATTTTTGATTTTCAACACTTAATACATTGATCTTCTCCGAAAAAAGAGCAGTAAATAGTTCTAATTTTTCCTCCCATATACTGCACTTATTCAACTCTAACGCAGACTGTAAATAATATAAATATTGTATTTTATATAAATACTAATAAAATGATAATCTACACTTAAAATTGAGACTATATTTTCACATTTCGGACAAACTACACGTTCATATTCTTATTACTTAATTACTTTTTCTGTATTTTTGAACAACGTAAGTCAAATTATTTTATCTTTTAATTATTAGCCATAATTTGTAGTCAAGAATTATTGTTTCAATTTGATATCCATTTTACACATGTGCTCAAAAAATAGACATTATATTTCAATCATTGTAAATATTATATAATTCTTATATACTATCATTATTATCATTCTTTCTTACTCATTGAAAACCATTTAAACGAGTCCTTCAAAGCTTCTATAATTTGTATTATATGTAAATAAGATATTACCTTATATAAGGTAAACGATATTTTATCATATAAAAGTGCATAAGGCATTCAGAATATTTAAATATTTTAATAAATAATTTTCTATACATTTTCATATATACAGTATTAATCGTATATAAACACGATTACGTAAACCGCTTTTGTAGTAAAAAATCATAATTTGGTCTCAATAATTGACTTACCATTTCATTGTCAGATTCGAGATACATTTTCATGAAATTAAGTAGAATGGCATTTTGTAGTTCTTGTTGTGAAGTATAATTATGCAATTCAATCAAAAATTTTAACCAATCAGGAGCTCCATCTATAAGTAATAACCGTCCAACAAAATTCTTAGCTTCTAATAATCTTGCTAACTCAATGGCAATTAAGGATCCAAATGAATAACCCACTATTAAAAATTCTTTTCGATCTTCCATTTTCTCCATTATGTACTAAAAAAATAAACACAAGCATATATAAGATAGTATATAAAAAACGAGTGAGAGCGTGTGTATAATCAAATATAGTTGTTTAAATACACAGCAATTTAAGTAACTATCTTAAATAGACTATTTTATAATTACGTACCGGCAAAAGATATCCTGCTGATTTTATTATTGAAGAAGTAACGTCCGGCATATTAAGTGCACCGTGTTGCAAACATATCGCCAAAGATTTAATTTCCGATTCTATCAATTTATATACGCTTGCAGATCCGTCGAGTCCTGGTATAAGAAATATTATGTTTTCAGCAACTTCCCTTTTTGTATCTAGTTCTACATAAATATCTGAACTCAAATCAGAATCCTTAAGTTTTCGTGTCAATATTTCGAAACCGACTAAATTATTTGTTGCGGTTTCAATAGCATCGTACGTTTTTCCTTGTTCGATTGCATTTGTCATTTTTTTAAGTCCAGCGAATGTGAGATTCCGAATATCTTGTTCTGTCAATAAAATATCAAATTCTCTCTCCAATGTCTGTTTAATTTCTACCGCCATCATTGAATCCATGCCTAGCTCAGCCAGTAATACGTTTGGCGCAACTATGTTTATATTTTTCAATCCTATTTTGAAAATTATATGTTTTGATATAATTTTAATCAAACATTATTTTACCTCAACAACTATCGAAGCTTACATTTCTTGTATATTCTTTAATGCACTTTGTTATATCAATATAATATATTTTTAATAACATTATTGAATAAAAATTTTTTTTCTATAAATGTTTTGTCACAAATTTTTTATATTACAGTTGTTTACAAACTCACCCATAATATTTGCAACCGCTTCAAGTGGATTCATTGCTTGGTTAGAATTTTTTTTCTCAGCAACAACCATGCTGCTTACGATTGGCCGATCTTGCAGTAAAAATATTTCTAATGTGTCCAAACAAGAGGATATTGTTTGTTGCAATGTACCTCCAATAACAAGTTCTTCGTCATTTTCTTGCATATCTGCGACAAGCCCAACTTCACCAATTGCACCCCACTGTATAGCCAAACTATGTAAACCTTCTTTCATTCTTCTTTCACAAATTCTTTCCATTACGGAATTTGCCATTCCGTAATTTGTTTGGCCTGCGTTGCCTCTTCCGCATGAAACGGAAGAAAAAACGACAAAATGTTGAAGCTGAGTGCATATTGTTCTCGATAATTCGTCCATCTTTTTCGTCGTCCATGCCTTTGACACGAAAGACTCTTCGAATGTTTGCGGGGACTGATTCTTGAATATGCCATCTTTCAACACTACTGCGAGATTGAATATAGCATCCACAGGACCTTGTTCTTCGGCAAATTTTAATATAGATTCGCAGTCTTTATATCTCGAAGTATCAATAGCTGTAACGATTTGTACATTTATACCGTAAGATTGCCATAATGTTACTCTTGATCGCTGATACCCGTTCTTTATTCCAGTTCGCGATGTCACTACAAGATTTTTTGCACCACGTGAAATCAACCAATCAATTAATTCTAGACCAAAACCACCTAGACCACCTAAAACGATATAGCATTTATGTTCCAGGCAGTAGTACCGGGGATGTGCGAGTATAGGTGCATCTAAGAGTTCATCTTCTTTATGAATTTTTATCATTATCTGCAAATAATACTAATTTATTAGGATATTTATCCTTAAATGTGTTCGTTTTTTTTTGTAAATTCTCAAAAAAGGGTAGACAGTTTTTGTTCTCTGTATGTTGTTTTTCATATTAAATATTAATAAAAACTGTCTTTATTATTTGTTTATGGAATATGTATATATATATATATATATCTATATATATATGTATATATATACAGGGTGTCCTAGACCACCCTTTTCTTTCAAAAACTAAGCAGTTCAGAGAAAAACATTTTGCACAAAAATTGTATGGTTTTGAGGGTAACATAAGATGGTCTCATTGGTTTGACCTTAGATGGCATCGTTAAGATCAAGTCAAGGACACCTTTAATTTCTTAAATGGAACCCCCCATTTTTTATTCTATATTCTTATAGTTATGTCGAAAGCTTTCCAAAACACTATAATAAAATATTTTTTCATTAAATACTTTTTGAGTTATTTTGTATTTTAATTTGACATATTTTGATATAAAAAATTAAATATCTTGTAAAATATCTAGTTTTCGATAATCTTACCGTAATACTTTTATGTACAGAATAATGAGACAAATCAACTAGTCCCAAAAAAAACAAATAATTATTTTAAAAAATACATTGTAAATAATTTTCTTAAAAACAATTATTTTTTTATACTAATTGATTTGTCTCGTTATTCTGTACATAAAAGTATTACGGTAAGATGATCAAAAACTGAATATTTTACGAAATATTTTATTTTTTATATCAAAATATGTCAGATTAAAATATAAAATAACTGAAAAAGTACTTAATGAAAAAATGCTTTATTATAATGTTTTGGAAAGCTCTCGAGGTAAGTTACAAGAATATGTAATGAAAAATAAGAGGTTCCATTTAAAAAGTTCAAAGTGATTTTTATATGACCTTGACGGTGCTATTCAAGGTCATACTATTATTATATAATGTGCCACTTAAATCTTTACAACTTTTGCATTAAATATTTTTCACGAAAATGCGTTGTTTCCTCATAAAACTACTGATACTGGCGCTTCATTACACTCTGTATACAATTGTGGCATAACATCAAAACTGCCAAGTCGAAATAAAATACTCGTTATATATATTCGAAGCATAACATAGTAAATGAAACATGTAGGTGAACGTTCTCTCTGATAATTCGCGTATAATAAAAAGATAGTTATCTCACATCGACAACAATTTCGAAAAAAATAACTATGCGAATTCTTAACCAATGACAATTTAGCGTAAAGTTTTATTGCAATATTGTCTACACTTTGTAATAATGCGCATGTTAAGAGCACGGAGGCGGGCTGATAAGCAAGTAGACGTTTCTCGAGTTGAATAAAAAATGAGTCAGAATATTTACCTACTATCGCGTCGACGTAGTGAACGGATCATCGACATCAGTTACAGTCATTATCTAGACCCAATGGCAGGTGAAAGATGGAAAAACGATATAGCGTATGCAATGACCCCATTCAAATTTATTGCATGGCCCATCGGCGTTTGGCCGCTGCAACATTACAATTTCTATTCATTATTACGCAGTGCCCTGGGTACTTGTGGTGCGGTACGTATCTTTTGAGTTAGGATCCGGTTATCATTGATCCGCGTTTATTCGAGAACGATGTTAACAAATATTTCTATTACGTTGCAAAATAAAACTGTTATAAACAAAATTTCGGTGTCGCGATAATAATTTCTTATTTTTAATGATTTATATGATGAATTTTTTTCCCAGCGTAATAACAAATCTCGAGTGGCACGATCGTATATCGAAAATGTCTAAGAAAGACTCTTTTCTTATGTTTTATGATATATGTGTAGTTTTTTTACGAATCATTAATGGATAACATAATTATTACGGGTAGTATATATGCTATACTGTTTGTTTTAAAAATTCATTATTATGGCTAACAATATAATAATAATTACATAATAATAATCGTGTGAAAAAAGATTAGATAAATAATATGTTATAAAACGTCATATATTTATTTATTGTTAGATATTTAATTTCGTTGAATTTTTGTTTTATATTATATCGCTATTTAAACTTGTTTTAAATATTGCTAATTTAAATTTGCTATTTTTAAACAGTTTTCACCACATTTTATTTGAATAACATTTATCTTCCCGTTACTGTTATTCCAAGTATAACATAAACTGAATATTTAAAGTATTTCGTATAAAGTATTAAAAGATATTTTCTTTAAAACTTGATATCATACTAAAAAATATTTTAGACAAAATTTATGGGATTTTAAGAGAAAAAAATTGATAATATTGAATTTTAAGTACAATTATTTTTTAAGATCATGTGAATCTCAACCTAGTTTTTTAAATAAGATTACTCTAACGTTCTTTATAGAAATCGATTCCTCACAATATTCGGCATAAATAGTTATAACGGTAGGATGGCAAAAAAATTAATAGTTTATGAGATATCTTATACTTTAATTTGATATAATTTTACATAAACTATGAAATATCTCGTAAAATATTTTATACTTTATAAAATATTTTATACGAGATATTTTATACTTTAATTTGATATAATTTTACATGAATTATGAAATATCTCGTAAAATATTAATTTTTTGATTATTTTGTCTCAATATTACTTTTATACACAAAATAATAAGAGGAATCAATTGATGTAAAAAAACACATATAGTTGTTTAAAAAAAAAAATTTACAACGATCAATTACTAAAATTATAGCTATTAAAATTCAAGATTATCAACTTTTTTCTTTCTCAAAACTTTATAAATTTTATTTGAAACATGTTTTTGTATAACGTCAAGTTCCGAATAAAACACTTTGTAACGCTTTATGTAAAATACACTGTATTCAAACTTATAATATATCATGTAATACTTTGTCCCGATTGAGACATTTCGAGTTAACGGCAGCCTTTTTGCGTACTTAAAGTACATATCAAAATAATGTAGTATTCAAAATTTCATCCGCGGCAAATCATTTTTTCCAAAGTTTTTATCTAGAAGTAAAACCTTAACTAAACCTAATTATAGGAAAGAGAAACTATTTTTTCAATTTCACTGGATGCTTTGGATGCAAAGCGAGATCTATATATGATTCTATCCTGAGTAGAAAAAATTCCAAAGTTTGGCCAGTTAATGATTATAAATTCTAGTTACTAGTCAGTATTTAGCCAGTTAATTTAAACAAATTCTCATCAGTTTGGTCGATGCTTGTTTCTAGAGGAACTAGATAATAATTTTAAGAAATCTAAATTCTAGATAATAATTCACTAATTTCTATATAAAAAATTGAAAAAATTTAGCTAGGTATTTTGTTTATCGGCAAACTTTATTTTGCACAAAACATAAGAAAATTATCTCTTATAGATTTTTAGTCAAGATTATTATTTCCAAAATGAATATAGCGTATTAAAGATATTATTCTTTTATATAAATAATTAAATACTTTATTAAATTAAATGTTAATAGGATAATATTATATCATATTATTAAAAAAAATTGTTTTAATTTACAATAGAAGAAACGAACCCGCGATTGCGGTTTCTATTTTATAGGTTGTTATTTGTTGTTAATTAATTTTTTTTATATCTGCTTATTGATTATTATTTATTTAACGTGGAATTGATGAATGAGGATATTGCGGATGTTAGGAGCTTAGAAATGCCATTCTGTTGTGTATTTCCTAAGGATTTATTGATGATGAACCTAAAAACAGACTGATTAGTTTTCCTATGTATCTACAGGCTTACCTTTGATGTTAAATTTTTTAATCGAACATAAAAATGATTTCTTCAAAGCATTATAAATACTCAAAAAGTTAACCTAAAAAAACCAAAAGAAGTGAAGATTTCATGTCCCATTGGCGTTAAATTTGATGATAAATTTTTAACAAAACAAAAAATTTTTATTATCACAATATGGATCAACAATGAATGAAAACACGTAAAAGAAAAAGAAAATACAAGTATATAAAATCAATAGTTAAAAAAGATCTAGAAATGCTATATCAAACATGTAAGTTATTTCTATTTATGCCATCAAATTTTAAAATTATTAGAAAAGTATATACTGATATATAATATGTAAATATATTATTATGAATGAAATACATTAATAAATTTATTGCAGTAAAATAAGAGATTTTGTTGACAACAACTTCATAGCAACGCAACGCGGAGACAAAATCCGACTTCAGCAACATCTCAATATCGCGAGCATAGATACTTACTAATATATGTCAAGAGTTTCTGTTTAATAAAATACTCGATTACTTGATAATTATTTCCGTGAGTAGCTGGTCAAAATTTCGAAAGAAAGAAATCGATAGATCTATTGATTTTTTAAATATATTAATATTTTGGAAAAATGTACAAAAACTAAAATAAGAAACTATTATTAAACCAAAACATTGTAGTTTCTTACTTTATATTATTGTAGCCAAATTTATAAAATAGTTTTTTTATACTGCTTTTCATCTGTTAGTTTTATGTATGAGAATATATGTATAATTTTATGTATGAGAATATGTAGCTAAAAAAATTGTAGATAATAACTGAGTAATATCCATAATGTATACTGATAAATTATTATATTCTAGGATTTACCTATTTTTTATTCAAATATTATATTTTTGAAGCGCCACCTATGTACAAAAAAACCATATATGATAGCTGGCCATAAAATTCCGAAAAAAAATATTATTTCTAAATTATTAGCTAATATATGGCAGAAAAATATTGATTAGAAAAATTAGATAGTTTTTAGGCATTGGCCAGTTTTTCACAGAAACTTTTGTACTCGGATATATGGTTTTGTAACTTTGAGCGCAAAGCGAGATTCATCTCATATCGGCGGCTGCTTCGGATACAAAGCGAGATCTTTAATTATATGATTCTACATGAGTTTGCAACTTTCAGCGCAAAGGGAGGTTCAAGTCATATCGCTGGGTGCTTTGGATGTGAAGGGATGGGTAATTATACAGAAAGAGAATGACTTCATGTATGATCTTGACCTTGATATGTTGTCAAAGTCATCGTCATGAATGACTCTGACCTTAAAAAAAATGGCGGTCACGATCCATTTAACAGTTATGAAGCATTAAAATTTGTTGTTTTATACAATCCGAAGCATGATAAAATTTAGGTTATATAACGTAACCAAATCAAATTTTAATTTTAAATCAGAAATAGGTTTGGATTAGATTATATTTTCCGGAAGTGAAGACCCCTGTAGGAGGGGGAGGGGGGAAGGCGGAACTTACTGTGTCCACGCATATACTTTGCATTGGTAAACTTACAAAAAGATTTCTGGACAACCAAATTGAAAAAATAAATTTTCTTTGCTGTAATTGTGTTTTGTTGAAATTTCATATTTAGGTTAAAAACTTTTGAAAAAATGATTTGCTGCGGCTGAAATTTTGTATACTACATTATTTTGGTATCTATTTTAAATACGCAAGAAGGCTGCCGTTAACTTGAAATGTCCCATTCGAAACAATATCCATACCTAGCATTTATAACACAGTTCGAAATTGAATTCAGCATTTTTTATACGCTATATATAAAAAACTAAGATACTTTCTATACATTACGGGTTTTAGAGAGAGAAAGAAACTTATTAACATTTAAATACAAAAATATCTATAAAATTTGTTTACTTAAAGTCGA
This sequence comes from Polyergus mexicanus, assembly GCF_030449975.1. Lineage (NCBI taxonomy): Eukaryota > Metazoa > Arthropoda > Insecta > Hymenoptera > Formicidae > Polyergus > Polyergus mexicanus. Next base: position 3,450,601 of record NW_027223340.1, read on the forward strand.
AACACATTTTTTCTGAATACAAAATATATGATATATTTGAAAAAAACATATCAACAGAGTGTAATGGTGATCTTGCCTTCCATTGAATTATGCATGGGTTGTACCGACGCGGAGCAGAATGTGGACAGCATCATGTTGATCTGTTGCGGAACACTTGGCGTACTAAAAATGATATGGTTCCGTATTTATGCAAACAGCTTAACTGTTAATTACAGTTCCGCCATGAAAGATTATTTGACAATTGAAAACGTAGAAGAGCGTGCGATTATGCGAAAACATGCCCTTATAGGAAGAATCGTGTCTTGCCCCATGCTATGCTTCTCCTACTTTAGTTGTATAATGTACGGATTAATACCTCTTCTTGGATATGATAAAAGAAATCAGATAAACGTAACGAACGAGGATCTAATATTGGAGTATGTAATACCATCAGCATGCACTATGAAATACCTTAATACTCCAGCAAGCATGTATAAAGTTTTGTGTCTCATCCAAGTTGTTGCGATGATACTGTCGACGAATGCTCATATCGGTAATAATATCTATCTGTTGTTTGACAATTTTGTATAATTTTTGCATTAGCTAATATCAATCAAATATTATGCAAAAATACTTAGAATCATATTATTATATTTGCAAAAAAAAAATTTATTTTTTTTATTAACGTGAGGTAAGATTAGTTGCTATATCCGGATACGTATTTTTTAATTAGAATAAGGAGTCCCAATATATTGTTTTGTATTAATGAATTTTGTTTATATAAAGGTAATGACGCGTTATTTCTTAATATCGTGTTGCATATTTGTGGTCAAGTAAAAATTCTGAGAGCTCATTTCATAGATTTTAATGTAACAAGTCCGCGAATCTGCGATCGTTTCAATGCACTAATTCAAAGACACTGTTACCTGATAATGCTGACCAGGAAACTGGCCAATATGATCAGTTTTGTTTTGTTAATAGAGTTATTTATTATCAGCATATTATTATGTATAATGGGTGAGTATCGTTATGTCACTTCTAAAACCGATTCGCGAAATATGTGTATATACATGTGTTTTTTTAAATGGGAACACCCCAATTTTTTTACATAAATCGATTCCTTGCAATATTCTGCATAAAAAGTTACAGGGGTATGATGGCCAAAAGTTTAATAGGTTACGAGATATTTTACACTTTATTTTATTACTTTACTTCGACATAATTTTACATAAACTATGAAATATCTCATAAAATTATTTATTTTGCAATAATATTATCTTAATATTTTAAGCTCAAAAAATGAGAGACATCAATTGGTGTAAAGCAGTGCTCGAAGTTAGATGCCCTTTTCGGGTCGATATCTGAGGCGCCGCCTGCGGTTCCTCCTCTTCCGTTCGAAGCCGAGCCACCGATCGCGCGTGCAACGCATTGCCTCAGGAGCGTCCCTATATAAAAATATGCTGAGATCGTATCTTCTGTCAAATGGTCATTTAAATTTGCCTTGCTAGATAATTTTTATGGAAAAGGAAATGTAGAAGGATGGGTATAGAAATAGACGAGGACACCTACCTATATACATTGCAGTTCGCGGATGATCAGGTACTATGTGCTAATGACAAAGAAGATCTACAATACATGACAAGGAAATTAATTGAGAAATATAGATATTGGGGATTGAATATGAACGTAGAGAAAACAAAATATTTATGTATAGGAGAGGAGAATACGGATATGGAACTGGAGAACCAAGAGAGGATAGAATCATGTAGACAATACAAATATTTAGGAGTGCAATTCAACACACAAGGCACAGATGAGAAAGAAATCAAACTTAGAAATACACAAGCCAGGAAAGCGATTGGATGTTTGAATGATATTTTATGGAGCAGAGAGATTGGGAAGAAACGGAAAGTATAGATATATGAGACTATGATAAAAAGCAGTCTACTATATGGATCAGAAACATGGGGAATAACCGAGAATTTAAAAAGGAAATGGAAACTGCGGAAAAGGAAGCCATGAAGAGAGCGGCAGGAATATCACGCTTGGAGAAAATAAGAAATGAGGAAGTAAAGGGGAGAATGGGTCTAGAGGGAACCATAAAAGAGGATATCGAGAGAAAACAATTGATATGGTACGGGCACGTGAAGAGAATGGAAGAGGACATGTTACCAAAGAAAATCATGAAATGGATACCAAGGGAGAAAAGGAGGAGAGGAAGACCAAGGAGGATTTGAGCGGAAGGGATAAGGAAGTCCATGAGCGAGAGAAACTTAGGAGAGGAGGATTGGATGAACAGAACGAAATGGAAGTTAGGCATCGGACAACGGCGAAAGACGTTATGACCCGATTATATATATATATATAATATATTTTAGAGACATTAATATATATATAATAATTACAATTTTGATAACAGCTTTCCACATCACCTATGAAGTACTATTGTCGATGCGTTTTTTTTTAAGTGGTTTTCCCAGTCCTATTGCACTAAAAGATAATAAAGATAATAAAATAGGAATAGGATAATGGAATAGGCCTACTGGGAAAACCACTTTTAAAAAAACGCATCGACAATAGTACCTCATGGGTGATGTGGAAAGCTATTATCAAAATTGTAATTATTATATATATATTCCTGTTTCTAAAATATATTATTACAACATATAATATATATATATATACGTAATAGATTACATATATAATATATTATATGATAGAAATTTATAAAAATTATCTAGCAAAGCAAATTTAAATGACCATTTGACAGAAGATACGATCTCAGCATATTTTTATATAGGGACGCTCCTGAGGCATAGCGTTGCACGCGCGATCGGCGGCTCGGCCGTCGAGCCTCGAACGGTAGTGGGGGAACCGCAGGCGGTGCCTCAGATATCGACCCGAAAAGGGCATCTATTAATTCCGAGCACTGGTGTAAAGAAAATAAAACAAGATTGACATTGAAATCTCCAAAATGCCTCCACCTAAGATCAAACAATATAATAGCACTATCTTATGACCTCCTTAGAACCGAATAACTTTTGTCTGAAACATTTCTTCCTATCTTGCTTTATTTTTTTAATATTTAGGTGTCTCAATATAAATGCCCCATCCTTTATACAGGGTGAGTTTTTCAATTCTTAACAGGCAAGTATCTTAAAGCCTGTAAGTTTTAGAAGGAAACTTTTTAGACAAAAGTTGTATGGAGAGGGAAAGGAGATAAGAATATTAATTAGATCTTGGATAGCATTGTTAAGGTCATATCAAGATCACATAGAATTTTTTAAATTAAAATCTCTATTTTTTATTGTATATTGTTATAGCTCTTGTCGAGACATTTTCAAAACTATAATAAAGTATATTTTCATTAAGTACTTTTTGAGTTATTTTATATCTTAATCTGACATATTTTGATATAAAAAATAATATATCTCGTAAAATATTAAATTTTCGATAATCTTACCGTAATATTTTTATGTACAGAATAATGAGACAAATCAATTAGTATAAAAAATAATTGTTTTTAAGAAAATTATTTACAATGTATTTTTTTAAACAATTATTTGTTTTTTTTTGCACTAATTAATTTGTCTCATTATTTTGTACATAAAAGTTTTACAGTAAGATTATCAAAAACTGAATATTTTACGAAATATTTTATTTTTTATATCAAAATAGGTCAGATTAAAATAAAAAATAACTCAAAAAATATTTTATTATAGAGTTTTGAAACGGTCTCGACAAGGACTATAAGAATATGTAATAAAAATGGAGGTTTCAATTTAAAAAATTTAATGTGATATGATCTTGATATGATCTTAACAATGCCATCCAAGGTCTAACTAATATTCCTATCTCCTTGTTCTCTCAGAACCAAACAACTTTTGTCTAAAAAGTTTCCTTTTAAAACAGGTTTTGAGATATTTGGCTGTTAATATTAAAAAGATTCACCCTGTATATCTACAGGGTGATCCGAAACAAGTATAATGTCCCTAAAGGATCGTATTTCTGAATCAATTCTAAGACGATTTTTCCTTTACGAAAATTTTGTCCGAAGCTTAGTTTCTAGATTATAAAAGGAAATAGTGAGCGAATTACGGGACGAGTACAGAAGGCAGGGGCGGCGCAACACATCGTCCGCTGCAGGCGCTTATGCGAGGCGCTCGCTACAGCTGATCGAGCGCTACAGCGTACTCGTCTCGTAATTCGTTCACTATTTTCTTTTATTATTTAAAATCTAAGTTTCAGACGAATATTTCGTAAAGGAAAAATCTCTTTTAGAAATCATTTAAGAATACGATCTTTTAAGGACGAACGATTATTCTAAATTACCACGCTCAATTATAGCGCTCGATCAGTTATTGACTATACGCGATAAGTGTATGTATGTGTGTTCGTGCGCGCGTGTGTGAAAACGTGTACGCGTATTACACACACGCGCGCGCGCGAGCACACACACACACACACACATACTCGTCGGGTAGAACAAACAGCTGATCGAGACACGCACTCTCTCTCTCTCTCTCTCTTTCTCGCTCGCCTTCTCACTTGCTCACTTGCTCACTCACTCATTTCTTACCTTATACAGATTATAATTTCTGCACGGCCGTGGATGCACACGAAAAATGTTTTTTACTGATAATGAATTTTTTTTACTTATTTTCGACACTTGTATTGATCGAAAAGTCGTATCGACCTTTTACACTTACGCACTTAATCGATGTATCGACAATTATACAACCGATCACTACCGATTATTCACAATAAATCACTATCGATTATTCACTGACTCATTTAAAGAAATACGTTTGTTTGATAAAGTACCAGAGGAGTCTCTGGTTTCGGGGGGTGTCGGGAAGAACGCTTAGAGTCCACGCACACGTACGTTGGTCCGAGCCGCACCTCGCGAATATTAACACTTACACTCAATTCGATGATTGACTGCCGGTTGATAATGTCCTTACGTTCACTGAGATTCTTGAGAACACCGTGAGATTGATTTCTAGATCCGATCCGAATAGCAAACCAAATTCCGAGAGCTTTGTCGATTTTTCCAAAGACAGCGTGCGCTATGAAAGACCGTTACTCGAGGAATGATAAAGGATCACCGGAAGGGTCGATATCGACGCAGGAGCGCGGAAAAGCTCCTGAGAGCTTGATTATGATTGGCTGATAGCGTGGCGCGATGCTGATTGGATTGATAAGACCGGCATCGGGATTGGGTTGAGGTCGCGTACGAGAGAGAAAAGGAAGAGAGAAAGAACACTAAAGAGAAGGACTAGAGAAGGACTAGAGAAAAGGAAGAGAGAGAGAACACTAAAGAGAAGGATTAGAGTGAGATGATGGTGAGGAGATTGCGCAAAAGTCGCGATATTTTCTGAACAACGTTAAATACATAACGAACGTTACGCGGAAATCGTGCGACGACAATAAGCAGGTTATATCGGTACTAGTGCTGCCGGTTGCCGATCGCGAATTGCGAACGTGTGTCACGTGTCACGTGATAGACGCGAGACGCTACCATATCCTACGATTGACTGAAGTCTCCGCATTTTGAACGGAATAATTTCGAAAATAAAATATAAAATAAAAAATAATAAAAAATTAAACGTTTAACATTCGTTTTCTTTTTTTTTTAACACCTTACTAATCGTGCGTTTCACCTTTCTTTCCAAAACAGGACACAAAAATATTATTAATTTTAATTATTATTATTTTTAATTATTAATTATTGTAATATTAAATTTTAATTATTATTTAATTATTATTATTTTTGTGTTTGTGAATAGAAGATGTTCCATGTAAAAATGTGATGGTCGCTCTGAAAAGAGCAGATTGTCTTTGATCGCCCTGAAAAGAACGGATTGATTTGATAAAAAAGCTCAAAATGACCGCCATCCATCCTAACGCAAGCTCTCATGCGTTTTAATAAATTTTTTTCCACATTGTTCATTACTTCTTCTTCAATAGCCCAAATAGCATGTTGCAATCTTGTTTCTAAGTCCTCGACATTCTCGGGAAGCGTTTTATAAATTATTTCTCTACAATATTCCCATAAAAAATATCTAGAGGATTGAGATCCGGAGATCTTGCAGGCCAACGTATCGGGCCATACCGACCGATCTAGCGTCCAGCAAACTGCTCGTTTAAAGAATTTCTTCACAATTCTGGTGTTGTGTGGCCTTGTACCGTCTTGTTGAAAAACAATCTTGTTTCTCTTTAATAATGGCACTTCTTCCAAAAAATCTGATAAATTATCTCTTAAAAGTTCCACGTATGTTTGGCTAGTTAAAATATCTGGAAGAATAATAGGACCAAGTATTTGATTTCCTATTATTCCAGCCCACATATTTATCTTCCAGCGAGTTGGAAGCTTCTGAGTCTGGGATTCTCTTCGCTCCAAAAATGCATATTATGTGAAGTAAAAACTCCTTCTCGTGTAAATAATGATTCATTACTGAATATCATATGAGAAGAGAATCTAGGATTTTGATCTACTTTCCGCAGAAAATCTTCGCAGAAGGTTCATCTTGCATGATAATTCTCTGGTCATCGCAAATCTTGCACGCGTATGTAGTGAAATGCATGCAAGTTTCCTTTGTTGAGTATTTTTTGTGCAGTTGTGTAAGATAAATTATGTTCTCGAGCAACAACCCGAATACTCGTCTCAGGATTCTGCTCGAAAACACGTATAACGCGCTCCGTATTCTCCAAATTTCTTACATCGCGATATCTTCGTGTCGTATTTATTTGGAAGGATACTGCCAGTCTCGTATAATCTTTGAGCTGCTCTAAGTATGACGGCAGCCGATGGATGTTTTATCCGATTTGGATATAATTCGCTGTACCGTCTTGCAGCTACGTGATGCTGCCCGTGACACTCGTCAAGTGCCATCACCATATCGTAATATTCTTCTTTTATGTATATTGTCATATTGTACATGCTCTTAACGCTTCTAATAATCGAAGGATTATTGATTGCAATATCGATCGTCTCGTCTTATTTATACGATCCTCGCGGGGGGTCGATATCCCTTCCACGCCTCCCGCTACAAATAGAGCAATTCGGGTAATGACACGCGACATGCAACACCCGCTATTTATTGCGGGAAGCGTGGAGGGGATATCGACCCTCTTGCGAGAATTTTTCATAAAGTCCATCTAACTATGTCCTATTCGAATATGAAAGCATATGATACGCTGCTAATTCTCGGTAAGTGTAAGGGTTCATTCTCTGTAACTGAAATATTATGACGACAGCGTTATTCTGATCGAACACCTCATTCACGCAACGTTTTTTCACGTTTGGCTAAACAAATACAAAACGAAGGTGTCATTCAGCCTCACCATAACAAGGGTAGACAGATCCACCGTCTAATTAAGAATGAAAGAGCAGCGGAAATTCTTGAATCGACAGAATTAAATCCTCGTGATTTCTTAAGACGCCGAGAAAGAAATTCTGGTGTTAGTCGTAACAATATTTGGCGCATTATTAGACAAAAGGGTTTCACCCTTACAGGATGTCTCTTCATTAAGCATTGAATAACAATGATTTTCATCAGAGACTTGCATTTTGCAACTGGATAAGACAATAACCACTTAATTTTCATCACAAAATTTTGTTTTCTGATAAATGTATTATACATTTAAAAATGATGGATCTGTCAATACTTGGAACTGTCATCATTGATCACAGGTTAATCCTCACTGGTTGAGAGAAATAGATAATCAACATGTATGGAAAATCAATGTTTAGTGCGGTATTATTGGAAATCGGATCATAGTTCATATTTTTTTTTTCTAATCTAAACGCTGCTAAATATTCAGCCTTGATAGAAACAGATCTTCCTCTCTTGTTAGAAACTCTTCCTCTGCGATTGCGCCTGGACATGTGATTCCAACAAGATGGATATCCGTCGCATACATCGAGAGTTGCCCGTACAGTACTAAATACTATGTTTTCCAACAAGTGGATTGGCAAATACGGTCCGATCAATTATCCACCCCGATCGCCGGACCTCACTATCCTTGATTATTATTTATGGGGAAGGGTAAAAGATATGGTGGACGTGAACGTCCAATTACAAGAAATAATATAATTCATAGGATAAGTGAAGCAATTCGATCCTTAGATGATGATGAGATTCTTCGAACAATTAATTTTTTCCAGAATAGATGCTTGCATCGCAACGAACGGTGCTCATTTTGAATATTTTGTTTGAACGTACATACACCTCACTCATTCAGAAACGTATGTGCAAATGTTCATAAGGTATCGTACATGCAAACACACACACACACACACACACACACATCCTTGTCATTAGTTACGCCACAGAAACATTTGAAGTTCATAATTTCATCACAGTTACTTTCAAGGTCAATTTTAAGGTTGACAGAGGCACTTTCAGAAAAAATGTTTGATACAAAAGTTTCTTATTTTTTCACGTAAAATTCGAATCTGTAATAAAAAGTACTATAATCCCTTCAAAAAATTCTGGTCGAAATCAAAAGTTGAACATATTACCATTCGATAGAGCATACCCGATATTTAAAAAATGTTTGCGATTTTTGATAAAAGCCATTTATTTTCATTTTAAAAGGGGTGTACGAATGGTCTGGGACACCCTGTATCTATACATATATATATATATATGTAACGTTATAAAAACTAATTTATATATTTAATAAATAAATATTCTTTTTCTTTCGTAGGATTTCAATTTATTCTAGCGATGAAAAATAATGACATTGTTATGATGACAAAAAGTTTAATAGTACAGAGTGTCTTTCTGATCCAAATAACAGTGTACAGCTTTATCGGGAATTATCTGAAGTCCCAGATGGAAGAAATAAGGTTCTCCATCTATCAAAGCGCTTGGTATGATCTTCCTGCGAAACTGATGAAGAATTTAGTCTTCATCTTTATGCAGACAGAATCTCCAGTCATTTTGCAAGCTGGAAATTTCATAACGATAAACCTGTCAACATATATGAGTATCTTAAAGACCTCTTTTTCCTATTTATCTGTACTTCGTGTAATGATGGAAACGTGAAATACAATACGCGCGAATAAAAGAGTTCTACAAATAGTAACCACATAATACGTGTTCAAAAAAATTATATAAAACAAATAACTAATTAAAAATAAATTGTTAAATATAACTGCTAATTACAGTAGTATATGTGCCACATCAATCTTTTTCGTACAATATCATAAATATATATATACAGGGTGTCCCATTTTAATCTCCTCAGGCAAATATCTCAAAAACCAAGCCCGGAAGAGAAAAATGTTTCAGACAAAAGTTGTTTGGTTTCGAGGGGGCCATAAGATGGTACCATTGGTTTGACCTTGGAAAATCATTTGAAGGTCATATGAAGGTCAACTTTAAAATCTTAAATGGAAACCCCCATTTTTTATTTAGTATTCTTGTAGCTGACATCGAGAGCTTTCCAAAACACTATAATAAAGTATTTTTTCATTAAGTACTTTTTGAGTTATTTTATATTTTAATCTGACATATTTTGATATAAAAAATAAAATATTTCGTAAAATATTCAATTTTCGATAATCTTACCGTAATACTTTTATGTACAGAATAATAAGACAAATTAATTAGTGCCAAAAAAAACAAATAATTGTTTAAAAAAATACATTGTAAATAATTTTCTTAAAAACAATTTTTTTTTATACTAATTGATTTGTCTCATTATTCTGTACATAGAAGTATTACGGCAAGATTATCAAAAACTAAATATTTTACGAGATATTTAATTTTTTATATCAAAATATGTCAGATTAAAATATAAAATAACTCAAAAAGTACTTAATAAAAAAATACTTTATTATAGTGTTTTGGAAAGCTCTCGATGTCAGCTACAAGAATACTAAATAAAAAATGAGGATTTCTATTTAGTATTTTAAAGTTGACCTTGACATGACCTTCAAATGATTTTCCAAGGTCAAATCATTGTCACCATCTTATGGCCCCCTTGAAGCCACACAACTTTTGTTTGAAACATTTTTCGATTTAACGCAGTGTTTCTGAGATATTTGGGTCCTTTAAAATGGGACACCCTGTATATCATGTTTTCCTTACTTAAAATTAAACATACTAAACAATTAATCGTTGTGAAATCTAGTAATATAACTCGTACAAGAAAGAGAGATTATTAGATAAAACTAGAAAATGGAAAACGTTGCGTTGGAATATTCCTTTGTAAGTCGGGTAAGTAGAATATTATATTTAATCTTTGGATAATTATAGAAAGTTACAATAAATACAAGTAAAAATAAAATATACAAGTTATAATCGCATTAAAAATAGTATATAGTTTAGAAAGTTTAATTAATAAAAACTAAATGTAATAAATAAATCGTCAAATACGTATAAAAATTAACCATATTAATTGTTTCCAAACAACTATAATAAAAAATAAAGTAAGATTTGTTAAGGAAAATAAAGTTTCAATAAATATTAAAATATTTTCTATGTTTATCCAACATATTTCGAGTAAAAATATTATAATTAAATCATTCTATAAAGAAAGAAATCTATATCCTATTAAAAAAAAAACTATAAATTAACATGACCATAAATAGTTTGTAATCAGAATCAATTTCATTAACTGCATTTTAAGTCAATTGATACTCATAAAATACTTTTGATTGTTAGCATACAATTTAACAATTAGAATTTGTTAAACAATTGAAAAATTATTTCTAAAAGCAGTTTTTAATACAATTAGATATAAAAATATATTAAATACCTATAAAATATATTATTTTTTTTATATCAATCACTTGACTGCTTTAAAAACCGATCAGTGCATGGGCTGAAAAAGTATTGCAATATTCTTTATTAATATCTTGAAAACAGCGATTTTAATATTAATATAAAATAAAATATAAATTAAGATTATACGTACAGACTAACGATTGTTTAAAGCCAATAGCCGAGACAATAAATAAATACAAAAGAAAAAATTATACATTAGAAGATATAACTTAATTTTCGCTTCAATCTATTTTAGCAGACTTATTAATTAATAAGCTTTAGTGTTTAAATAATAAAAATATTAAATTTCAAACAAAACATTCTCTAAAAAATTTTACAAAAATTAATGTGAAACACGTTATTGCATATTAATTAAAAATGAATAATGTATTCCTTATTAATTCAGAAACATAATCAGAAAACCTACCAATGTTTGTAAGTATATTGTGTAGGTACATTAAATATATTAAATTCTTGAAAGAAGTGAAAATATTGTTTTGTAGCCTAACGTTCGTTTCCAAGACACAAACATACTCTCATAAATAATGTAATATTAAATACTTAAATGAAGAATTCGCTTCGAAATACATTTATCCTAAGTCTCTTTCAAGTAACTTATAATTTTTTATTTAGATGTCCCGCCAAATTTTCCAGAAAGCAATCAAGGCGTTGGCATAAAGACTTGCACATTTGTTATATATGAGTTACGTCTTTTTACGTTGTTGTTAATATTGTTATGCATTACACACCTTTGTAGAACGATGTGAGTTGACATTACCTGACCGCGTTTTCAAATGCTTGTACGTACGTTAAATGCGTTAAATTCTTGAAAGAAATAAAAATATCATTTTGTGGCCTAACGTTCGTTTCCAGGACACAAGCATATTATCGTAAAAAGTGTCATATTAAACACTTAAATGAGGAACTCGCTTCGAAATACATTTATCCCAAACGTCTTTCAAGTAACTTACGATTTTTTATTTATATGTTCTGCCAAACTTTCCAGAAAGCAATCAAGACGTTGGCATAAAGACTTGCGCATTTGTTATATATGAGTTACATCTTTTTACGTTGTTTGTTATCAATATTGTTATGAATTACACACTTTTGCGGAAAGATGTGAGATTGCCTGACGCTGACGTTGTCTGACTGAATTTCTAAATGTTGGTATATACGTTAAATGTGTTAAATATTTTTAAAAAGTGGAAACATCATTTTGTAGCCTAACGTTTGATTCCAATACATAAAATGTTTTTCGTGCATAATGAAAATCAAAGTGACTAATTTCACATTATACACAATAAACTTTTAATCATAGTTTTTTAAGATTATTTGTACTTCAAGTATTATTAAAAATCGTTGTGTTTTTTTCAATCTCATATCTTTTTATATATTTATATACTATTTTACGCGATTTTCTTAATTATATAAATATATTGACGGTTTTTATGTTCGAAATTCAATAATACATTATATATACTTCAATTAGCATTGTTAGATAACATTTGTATACATGTCTTTTTTTTGTATATACATTTGGATGTACAATTATCATATCTACATACATTAGTTTTCCAGGACTGTCCTGGAAACTGCCATTTGACATAGAATTCTTCCAGGTCAGGCCTGGAACCATACAAATGTCTCGGAATATGCCAATAATTATCAAGAAGTGTCTCGGAACAGACCATTTGACATATATATATATATATATATATATATATATATATATATATATATATATATATATATATATGTATATCTTAGTAATATTTTATCAATCAAATCATTCACTTTTATCATCATTTCAGTTTCCAATTTTTTTAGCGATATATGTAATGATCCTAAAATAACAAATTTTATAAAATAAACATTGTTATATCTATATATATATTTTTACAATAAGAGCTAAGAAGTTTGAAGGATCTAGATATTTATAGTAAGCAAAGAAGACCGTTGTATTTTGATAAAATATGACGGGGGTAGTGGCGGGTTTTTTGCTTATTTATTTTAAGATGTTTAACATATACTACAAAAAAGAATGATATAATCCCTAAAAACTTACCTTTTTAAAAAAGGTAAAAAAAAGCGTCAAGTACGCGCGCCATGTGAAAAAATGTTACACAAAAAAGTGTTATTTTTTTTTAATTAAAAAAACTGCTCTACAAAATAATGTTATTTTAACTCTATATAAAACAGTGTTATTTTAAATGTATAAAATAAATTTTAATTTCCTAAAAAAATAGATATCAAAAAATTCTGCCAACTGACATTAAAAACTATATCATAAAATTAATTTCTTTTATGATTATTTAAATAGAAATATTTTAACCAAAAATACTGTTGTACAAAATAGTTGTTTAAATTTCCTACAAAAATAATGATATCAAAAAATTGCGCCAAATGAATAAAAATTTATGCTATATAAAATTCATTTCTTTTATTATTATTTTTCTATTTTTTTAGGAAATTAAAATATTTATTTTATACAATTAAAATAACACTGTTTTGTATAGAGTTATAAACATAACCGCTCCAATAGTTCAATTTATATATTCTGAGTATGTTCTGAGAGTACCATATACGAAAAATGTGCGAAAAAGAGGACAAACGATGTATCATAAAGATATTATAGGGATATTCTCAGTATATTAGAGTTAATTATAGTATATTTAGTATAAGTATCGAAACTTAGTTTCTATACTCTGAGTATATCCTGAGAATATACGATAAATAACGTTTACAGAGATATTATATAAATATTCTCAGTAAATTACGTATGATCACAGTACATTCAGTATAAATATAGAATATTCGTATGATATCATGTGCTGTTAGGGATCCATTGCTTGCGCCTGCCTTCACCATTTCTAGAAGCAAAATTAAGTGTCTGTGAGGTGAGTCTGACCTATGCGGAAACTTATAGTCATATTGTCATCTGCGAACCAATCGATAATATTGTATTGTAACACTATTATAATCATTGCATTCTGTATGTATTACTCCGCCTCATGATCTCTTTATGTGTTAAAATTTTGATTATTTTTATTGATAAGGAATCAAAGTGGGCCAAAATGTTTGGTTTAGTTAAATTATTATTTATTTATTAATTTATATTATGTTCATTAACATTGTTTCTTAAAAACATCACACATTTATTACGCCCTAAGTACCGCGTCCAGGCTCCAATTAGCCTTTTCCTTTTTTTATTGACTGAAATGTTTAAGTTGGCCGCTTAAGTTAAACAATTTTTCAATATTTTTTGAATTATTAGATCTAATTTTGAAGCACACACACACACACACACGCAAGCACACGCACACACACGTATACGTACCATAAACTGTTATGTAAATGTATTTATAAAATTTCACAGAAATAATGATATAAAAAAATTGCGCCAATTAAAAATAAAGATTCATAAAGAAATATCATAAGGCGTCGTAATACATACGGAACGCAACAGTAAACTTATAATAGTGTTACGATATTACGCTTATAACATTATACGCGATATGCATAGTCATCGAACCGCTCGGTAGACCCGTTCTGTAAGGTTATTATGTAAATGAATTATCTGCACGTGTCGTATAATAAATGTGCAATACGTAATCTCTACAAACTATCAAAACATACCATCTCCACAGCTACTCAGTGAAGTAAGCACAGCGAAAGAATTAATCAGCATCGCAGAAAAGAGTCAACAATGTCAATAACATGCCTTTTTTAGAGAGGAATGTTTAATGCATATGTAACCATAAAATTCATAAAAAGTGAGCATCTGTTATTCTTGTTGTATTTCTGCTTTCTATCCATAGACGTATAATATACAAGATATCTCTAAAGTTTAACTTCACCCTTAGATCTCGGAAATGACTTTAAATATGGAAAAATGTTTCAGACAAAAGTTGTATGGTTTAATTTGACCTTAAATAGTTGTGTGAAGGTCACCTAAAAGTCACCTTCTATTTTTTAAATGGAACCGCCTACTTTTTATTGCATATTGTTGTAGCTTATCTCGAGAGTTTTTCAAAATATTATAATAAAGTATTTTTTCATTAAGTACTTTTTGAGTTATTTTATGTTTTAATCTGACAAATTTTGATATAAAAATTAAAATGTCTTGTAAAATATTTAGTTTTCGATAATCTTACCGTAATACTTTCATGTACAGAATAATGAGACAAATCAATTAATGTAATAAAAAAACAAATAATTAAAAAAATACATTGTAAATAATTATATACTTTTTTAAAAACAATTATTTTTGTGACCTGTACGTGATCTTCACGCAACTATTCAAGGTCAAATTAATAATACCACCGTATGTCCTCCTTGAAATCATACAACTTTTGTCTGAAACATTTTTCCATATTAAAAGCCGTTTCCGAGATCCAGGGGTGAGGTCAGACTTTAGAGATACCCTGTATGGACTGCGCGTCTCTACATTTCCCGTATTCAGAACGTGTCAAAAAATAGAAAGAGACAGCTGCTGTACGATCACTGATCTGTCTTTATCTAACTTGGAAAGAGAAAAGTAGAAGGGATGGAAAAGATGAAGATAGAATGGTGATATAAAGCATGCTATCTCTGTCTAATACTTGACGATCCCCACTCCTTAATATTTGGTCTAGATATACTATGTCTATGTTTCTATCACAAAAAGCCAAAAAGCATTGTCGGTATATCGCACAGTGGTCCCAAACCCCGAAAAGCTGGCCAAAAGTCGAAAAATAAAGTTTCAATTTAGTTTTGATTTTGACTGTTGGATTGGATAGAGGAAAGGGTCATAAACCCGGGTCAGGAAGAGAGAATTGTGTATATCTACTTTTATACAGCTAATACAAAAAGTGACATTCGAACGAGTAACACGCAAGGAAAAATTAACCTTGTATTTAGAAGTATACCAAAATTCACACGTTTCACCGATTTGAATTTTATAAAATGGATCTTTCAGTTGAAACTAAGTAGAATATGAACATGTATTTCAAATATTATATAATAATGTACTTATAATATAATAATATACAAATTAGCATATTATAAATATAATTTGATAAAAGTACACGAGAAACTTTTAAAAATTTAGAGAAAAAGTAATAAGTTCTGCAGAGTTCTGCAAAAAAACTTATTGTGGATTGTAGTGTTATATATTATATATTTGCATGAGCAATGCGCGCTCGAGAATAAGAGAAGGCGTGCGCGTGGTATGATGAGTGAAAGAGACAGACTTGTGCGATATCCGGCTGGATGTGCATAAGAGCGAGATTGCTCCGATTCTCTTTTCGGCTAGACCTTTGTACGAAGTACACGTGTAGTAAAGGAAATATATTTAAGAAGTAACTCTGATACAGATCTATTGCGAAAATGCAAGCAAAGAAGTCCTACTTAGAACTTCTTAGCTTGCATCCGGATCTTGCCGCCAAAATCGAGCGACACGTAGCGACGGATAGTCTCTATCATTAATTAACATTACGCGGGCAGTCAATATTAAGTTAAAGCCACGCAGTCGGCAGAATTAAATACGTCAGAACGAGGAGTGAGTCTCGCAATCGAAACTCGACTCCAGACATACGCACGCCAAGATATCCGCTATCGCGATACGCGACGTGAGCTAACGTGCAGAAATCTTGTAATTAAGTCAATTTGTGAATAAAATAGATATATATATTTTTATTCCAACTACAAGAGTGTCATTGTCAACTACATTAAAGTCAGTGAGTCTCCGGAGGCATAACAATACAAATATTTATAATCCATTTATGATAAATCTTCTTATTTCAACAAGGTTACTAGTTGCATTTAATATTATTATTAAAACCAACAAAAAATAAAATTCTGAAGTTTATTGCAGTTTGTAATTGATATTGAAATATTCTGCATTATGTTATTTTATCGATTTGTATTTATTTTATGTATCTGTGTAAATTTTGACGCCTTAATTAGTGTTTTTGCGCAAGTTAACAAATCTGACGAAAATGAAGATAAAAAAGTTATTAGTAATACATTGCCTGTTTATATCGTTGCTTCGAGAGCCGATCTTGTTAACTCAACTATATGCGGAAAGGAGTTACGAGACTTCCGAGACGCCGTGGATCAACGAATATTGTGGAGCTTGAAAAGTAAGTAAAATTTTATTTATTTAATCATGCTTATATCAAAAAAACTCGAAAATTAAAAAAATTAATTGATAAAAAATTTATACGAAAGAGATAAAAAGCAATCAAGAATCAGCACAGTAATTTGTACGCATATGTTTTATTACAATCAAATTACATTGATATTTTGACTACGTGATAGACAAATTCACAAAAAGCGTATGTTTCGGTCCCTTTTTTTGGACTATCCTCATCACAATTACAAAGTAAATGGAATATATTATATCAAAAATGTGACAATAATAATATGAAGAATAAGAGTGAGTTACTCATGTTATACAGAAGAACAGAAGGCAAATGTTACAATGAAAAATTTTGTCTCGAAAATCCATGTGTTATTATTATTTATTTTTGTATAGTATGTGTCGTATGTCTCTCGGATGTTCTTGATCTCGGCTCTCTGTTTTGCATTTAATTTGGTGAATCATCCCGCTACTCTTTATTTATTTTAAAAGATTTTTAATTTTTTATACCTCGGAAAGATTTTCTTTTTTATTATTGATCTTTAATTATTTCCCTCCAGCTTTATAATGTCCTATCCTGTGAACATTATGTCATCTCTTAACGGCTAGAACCGATAGGAAATTACGAGATCAAAGGTCAGGACATACGAGTTTTTATCTGTTTATTTGCTGAAGATGGTCCGGAAAAAGGACCGAAACGTTTATTAAAGAAGATTTCTATTTGAATTTTTTTATGCCTACTTACTGCACCCGGCTCTTATTAGCCTATTTTTTATCCTTGTATTCATATAATTTTACGAAATATTTGGAATTTTTACATGAGGCATATGCTTTATTCAAAGAGATGTTCAAACTTTCTATCGTTATACCTTAAACCGGTTTCATGAACTGGATAGAAAGATGATCCCATACTATTTAAATAGTATGGGATCTCTTATTTTAATGGAATATGATCATTTTTCAGTTTAGTCATTGATATGATCATTATAATTTAATATTTAAAATTCAATTTTCTATTTTATTTTTAACGTTTTATTTTACTGTTTTTTGTTTGTCAATGAAATAAATTTGTATATAATTTTTTTTTCCCTTTCTAATGCTACTAACCCTCAGCCGTAAAATAAAAAACTGATAATGTTACCTTATTAGTTTAATCATACATTGAGATATTTTCTTATATATTTTATTATTATATTATTATACAGAATGTCTCATGATTCGAGATTCATACATTAAGGGTGTGTTAATGAAGTCGTTTAGGGTTAAAATTGTTTAATAAACATATGTCCGTAAATGCTTCCTAACAGAACTATAACCATTGAAAGTTGATGTGATTTTGTGATTTGTGATTTTTCAAATGTGAATTTGAATAGAATTTGTAATGCATTTGTAAATAAACAGTTAAAATAAGTTAAATTAAAAATCTTTTTTCTTTCCTTTTTCAAATATTTACATCAACTTTGAATGATAGTAATTTTATTAAGAAGCATTTACAAACATATGTTTATTAAACAATTTCAACTCTAAATGACTTTAATAATACACCCATGGGACACCCAGTATATTAAGATGTACAGTAATGTTATTTTTCGCAAAAATATATAACTTATTGAGAAAAATTATTTAAAATTCTCTATTTAAAACATGATTCTATGATTATTAAATAATAACAATATAACACGAATTATATAAGTATTCAATAATCTAATTCCCGATATTCTAATCCTCTCTCTCCCAGTTGATCAATGTTATATTGGTTTTAAGCGAGATTTAAAACTATATTGGCTTTTGACAATAGTCAATGTCATTTGGGTTTTGGCTTTAAGCTTTAGACTATAATTTAATCTTTGACTAGTTTAAAATCTAATAAAGCCAAAAGACATATGACATTAATTATTACCAAACGCCAAAAAAGTTTTAGATCTCGCTTAAAGCCAAAAAAACATTGGTGCGATCGGGTCTAAATAATGAAATATTTAAAGATTACTTTTTAAATTCAACAATAAATGAAAACATTGATGATGTACTTATAATAAATAAAAATTATTGTTCAATATTTATGTTTAAATAATAATTGTTTATTTTATATTTTTGAGTGCTGGATTCTAGCGGAGGATTTAAACCAGGCTTTCTTTATGGAAATAATTACTGGCTAGGGAGTCGTAGTCAATGTCTCGATACAATGAATACAGCTCCTCTAGAAATCGCAGAACGGCATATATTAAATAATACGATATATCGTGATCCACAAAAGGAATTTCCGCCTTTCGAAGTAAATTACTTTGTTTCTCATTTCACACACAACAGTACTCTTCAATACCATATGAATGTCGATACCAATGAAGTAAGTTCATTTTTATACAATAAGCTTCTCTCTCTTTTTTTCTCTACCCATACATAAAGTTAGCTAGAAAGAATATCAAATTATAAATTAAATTAAAGCCAGTGAACTAATATAGATTTTTCAATTTTTTATCAAATTATATATATAATTGTCTGTCACAAACTCTGAGGAACGATAGGTTTCGTATCGCGTACCTCAAAGTTTGTCGCAGTGGTCCTGAATCACTCAGTATATATTATTAGAAATAATATATATATATATATATATTGTAGGAAACGAGATACTATTTATTATAATGAGGTAGAAAAAGGAAAACTACTTATTACAATCGTGTAGATCCAACGCGCACGACCTTTTTCGGAGACGGTACTTTTCGAACTCTGCATTTCGGCTCCGAGAGTCGATCCCGTTCGCCCGAGCCATACGTGGCCCAATCGCATCCCGACACGCTCAGCTGTTATTATTATGAGACGCATGATCGGCGGTCACGCATCAAACAAACAAGTGTCTTCGAGACCTTCTCGAAGACACGATACACAAACAAACAAGATATGAAATCCTTCGCTTCCTACACTATATATATATACAATACAGGGTTGGGAAGTAACGCGTTACTTGTAACGTCGTTACCGTTACAGTTACTTTTTTTCGTTAACGATCGTTACTTTTTTCTGTTTGTAACGATAACGGTAACGTCGTTACATTTTTACAGTAACGGTAACGAATTAGCCGTTACTTTTATCGTTATTTTTTGGTTTTTATTATCTTATATCTATTCAATAGATGTATTTTTTGAAAAATATTTTGTAACCTTCTATCATAGGCTGCATTCTGATAGTCACTGCCAGTACTGAAAATCTATAGTAACGTAAAGTATAGATTTTACAATACTAACAATGAATATTGGGATACACTCTTAATAATATCAATATTTCTCTTATCAATATTTAAAAATAATGTTCGATAAAAATTTTCAACAAAATTGAAATTTGTAAATTACAATTTAAATTCCTATAAAGATAAGTATATTAAAAAGTAAAGATATTAATATAAAAAATTAGAATCATTAAATAAGTTTAATATAAAAAGCGCTTGCTATATAGTGACTAATTTAGAGTTTTTAATTGTAACATAGATTATTACATTTAATATTGATTACTAAATAATTTTATAATCTAATAACTTATTTTAGCATTACAAAAAACAAAAACTGAACGGGAAAGTAACGAATCGTTACTTTTTAAGTAACGGTAACGGTAACGCGTTACTTTTTAAAATCAGTAACGAGTAACGGTAACGAGTTACTTTTTACAAAAAATAACGGTAACTGTAACGCGTTACTTTTATAGAGTAACGTTCCCAACCCTGATACAATATATATACAATATTATATAACAAACTAATCCTAGATATTATGTTTATTCTTAAATCTTAAAATAAACTCTGATTTGTTTCTTTTAAACATTCTAATATACATAATTATATAAGGTATATTTATAAAATGTTCTATATTATATAATATATGTATATATACACACAAAAGTATTTTAATATGTACTATACAATATATTTTATTTTAGGATTTAATTACGCTCGGCCTCTGTTTACCAGCATCATGTTCTATAAATGATCTAACTTTAATTCTGGAAAAAATATTTCGCGATAGAATTTTTTCTATCAGTGACCTTTATTCCGTGGATTTCAAATTGATCGAGATTAAAAATCTAAAAGACGATCAACAATGGTTATCTTATGATGCAATATTTTTCATCTGGTATATCAAAAAAGCAAAGAAAATATATAATTAATAATATACAGGTGTTTCAAAAGTAGAGGTCCATCGCTCGAGAGATTATTGAGGACCCACAAACAAGAAAAAAAACTTAGTATAAACATAGGTCCGGAAATGCGTTGTTTTCAAATTATCGCCATTTTTGTAGAAATTTCAAATTGCTTCGCTTTGGAATTTTATCGTTAAAACTGAAAGAAGAGATGTTTTTTATGAATGAAACACTCTGTTATAAAATAATAATTATTTTACCAACAAATAACAATATATTACTCAAAAGAAATAACGAACAGTTCTCATACGCTAAAAAATAGGCTATTTTTAAATCGCTGAAACTCCGCGAAGAAATCATCAGACCAAAAATTAAAAAACATTTTGAGGCTTGAAGTTTTAACTTTTTTAACTTTTTAGCGCGTTTTTTGGTAGTTTTAAAAGAGAGAACTAATCAGCATCGCGGAAAAGAGGCAACAATGTCAATAACATGACTTTTTTAGAGAGGAATTTTCTTGTTTTTTTTTCTTTTTTTTTGGACCGAGTTACACGATTTTGAAACTAGTATCTCTTAAACATCCTTTTTAAGGCACAGAATTGAAAAAATATAAAAAATATAAAAAATTCGATAGTCCGTTAAAGTTGAAATTTCAGGCTTTTTTAATTTTAATCTGATATCGCCGAGTATCGACATTAATTCTAAAAAATACAGGTTTCAAAATCAAGTAACTCGGTCAAATAAATTATTAAAAAATAGCATTTTGTAGGTAAAATGTTATAGTTTATGAAACTTGAAATAAATTTTTCGAGAAAAATTTTTTTATCGAGCTGCAAAGTATTAAAACTACGTAATTTTAAGAACAAAACAATGTATTCGTTTTTAAAGCACAGAACAAAAAAAATATAAAAATCTGAGAAAACTGTTGAAAGCGCGTTAAAGTTAAAATTTTAAATCTCAAAATGCTTTTTTAATTTTTTTCTTACTATAATTTTTCGCAGATTTAAACGGTTCGAAAATATCCTAATTTTTAGTGTATAAAATACTGTTTTTTATTCTTTGTTTTTTGAATAGTGAATAATAACACGCAAATTTTTGTATAGCTTTCAAAATTTTAAAATAATAGAGAGATATATTTTGTATTTATTTTATAATTCTAGTGTTTTAGCGCTTACTTTTTTTATAATGATAATTGGAACAATGTACGATATATTCGTGCATCAAAAATATTTACTTGCAAAAGAGAAAACTAATACTACAGCTAGTAAGTATCGTATTTAAATTATTCGTAATTTTGATTATGTATTATATTCGTATTTAAAAAATCACGTTTATGCATTGTACATTAAAATGATATTTGACTATTTAAAATTAGTGTATTTTCAAGTCGAATAATTTAATAAGGAAATATTTTAATAAAGATCAGCAAAAATTTATATATAGATTTATATATTAATAGTCATCTTGTATATGCATATATTTTTTTAAATAATGCTTTTTTTCTCATTTAGTTAAAGCATATGTTGATTTTAATATAAATATATTACTGAAAATTCTATCTTGCGATACAGATGTGGAGAACATGTCCGAGGAAATGGAAATAACATCTTTATCTTCACATCGAGAAAATAGAATTGGAAAAATACTAATATGTTTTTCTGTATACACAAATACAAAAATAATATTCAGCACAAAATTGGATGCTAACGCAATACCTACTATTCACGGTTTAAAATTTCTCACTATGAATTGGATAATTCTTTTTCATACAATATTTTTCATGTTGAATTATATCGGTGAGTAATTCGAAAAAGACTTATAGAATTAATACATATATACATCTTGTTTTCTATATATAACAGAGATTATTTTGTATATATAGACAATAAAACATTCTTATGGAGAATCTCTTCGGATTTCTTCATTCAAGTATTACGTAACATAATCATACCGACAGATACCTTCTTATTTACAAGCGGACTTTTAGTAGCCTATTTATATTTGAAGGATAAGATGGGTAAAGATAAAACCACATCGATTAATTACAAAGCAAAATTAAATGAATTCTTTATTCATATAATAAAAAGATTTATTCGGTACGTTTTTCTCGCTTATTATCTTTATTTATACAGGCAATAAATAAGAACAATGCATATAAAAATAATTTAGAAATAAAATTTAACATAATAATATTATCTCTTTATATGTATTGTATATATATTTATATCTCAAAACAATTTATATTAAGGTTGACACCTGCGTACATGATGATGATAGGAATACTACAATTAAATGCGGCTTGGTACGACAAGAATTCACAATTTTATCCAAATTATAGATTGCACGAAATTTGTACAAAATATTGGTGGAGAAATTTTGTATACATAAATAATCTGTTCGATCTCGATTCGATGGTATATAAATATATTTTAAATAGTTATAATTAATTTAATATTGCTTAAAAAATATTAAAATTTTATTTTAAATTTTCTATTTTCTTATAGTGCATGATTTGGAGTTGGTATTTAGCCAATGACATGCAATATTTTATAATTGCTACTGTGCTACTGATTTTGTCAACTGTGTAAGTTAATGTATCGAGGATATTATAATCAGCACAATATATTAGTTATATATTTAAATAAATATAAATTGCTAATTTTAGGTACTTTTACATGACTGTTGTCGTATTGGGTGCACTTTTAATAGGCTCTATTGTACTTACCGGTTATATTTCATATATTTACGAATATATTCCGACGTAAGTAATAAAAACATTTTGCTAATTATAAGATTACTTAAATATTGTCTTATTGCAGATTTGACGAACAATATAGACTTTCTAGTGTTTTGTACTATCCCCCATGGATCAGAATAGGACCATATATTATTGGCATAATTACAGGTTACATTATAAGAAGACTAAATAAAAAATTGGTCTTGAGAAAAGTAAAGTATAATTTGATTATCATATGACTTTAATGTGAAAAATAAGCAATTATTAAACAATTATAAAAATAGTTACAAAATACATGAATAAATGATTTTATTTAATTATTTATATATATTACTTTATATATATTAATATATTTATATTTTAATTAAATATTTGTGAATTTTTACAATTTGTGTATAATTTACTTTCAGAAAATTGTAATTTTATGTTGGTGTCTTGGTAGCGCGTGTATTATTTTCGTATTATTAGGCTTTTATGAACGAAACGTATCTATTCTGTATGCTGCTGTTTATGTTGCGTTAAGTAGAACACTCTGGGCCATAGGTATAGCATGGATTGTAATAGCGTGTTTTACTAAGCATGGTGGTTAGTATATTTCATAAAATATAATAAATCTTATCACACACGTATACACATTTGCACATAAATCTACGCAAATATGTTGTAATATTATAATTAATATAATAATAATATTGTGTAATATTATTTCTTGCATCTCTCATTTAATTTATTTTTAATTTATAGTTTTTCTTTTAATGGCATAACACATAAAAATAATTCTATAATTTTAAAAAATCTTATTTTTATCATACATATATATATATATATATATATATACAAATTATTTTATTATGTTACAGGTATTGTTAATCGGTTATTATCGTTGAAAGTCTTTATCCCTTTCAGCAAACTGACTTATTGTGCTTATCTCGTAAATCCCTTCGTTATACAATCGATTCATTTCTCTAGTGAAACATCCGTTCATTTGGAATTATTGCCTCTGGTAAGTGAAGATTATCTCTAAAATTTCGATACTAACAGAAGACTTTTTAACATTTATTATCAATTTTTAGATTTCTATGTTTATAGGATACTTGATGATTAGTTACGTTTGTGCTTACGTATTATCTTTAATGGCAGAAATACCATATATCTTACTAATGCGAATGTTCCTTCAATCTCGCAAGAACAGAAGATATACATGTCGCAAAAGATTGTAATTTTGCATATTAAATTATTATTAAAACATGTAATATTTAATGTGATATTAAATATATAATATAATGTAATATTGAAATACATTAATATAAATATAACATCTTTCATTTAATAAAAAATTTTTTGTTTTATCAAGGGACATTGTCGTTTTGCGCTATGTCAAGCGTAATACACAGACAGATTATACATCTATACGCGGCTCACTAGTTGAGTATACTTTATACTTAGTTGAGTGTACTTTAAATTATTGGATCTCATTATCAGTAACGTTTGAATCGATCAAATTCCTAATAGACAGACTCTTAATCGATAATTTTTTTTCTATGTAATGCGTACGCCATTTATCATACACATTTAATTTTTGTTATTAACACAATGCAACAATATTACTTTGAAGCAACATGCGCCGAAGATCATGAATTTTGCTACATAATAATTTATGCTGATTGCAAGAATGTTGCAAAACACAAAAAAGGCATAAAATTGCGTCCAAAAACGCATTCACTTGCTAAATGCATCCGTTCACTTTGCAAGAGTACATTTATCTTTTCAGGAACAATTTATGAAGAGACTGAAAGCGTATCGCGTTAGCACAATAAATAAACGTTGATCGGCTGCGTTCGAGAACGTCACCCGTGTGCATCAAGCCTCATTCTAGACATGGTATATCTAGACCGAGGGTTGAGGAGTGGGAGCCGAGGTGCACGTAGAAAAGGACATACTCTGTTTCATGTCCCTTGCGTTCTCTCTCGCTCGCACGTAGCATGACGAAGCGCTATGCTCCGTGCGAGCGAGAGAGAACGCAAGGGGTAAGAAACAGAGTATGTCCTTTTCTACGTACATCTTTACCCTCACTCCTTAAAAAAGGCAAACGCTCTGTCTAGATTTAGTTTTTAATAATCTTACAATAATATTTTTATGTACAAAATGAGAGAAATCAATTAATGCAAAAAAAAAGGTGTTGTTTTTATGAAAAATCAAGCTATCTTTTTTCTATCATCTGGTATATTTGCCTCAGAAATGAAGAAAATACGCAACTTAATATTAAGAGAAATTCTCTTCATTAAAGAAGAAATTGTAAAAGAACATCCGTAAAGGCATTTTTCTTCTTATTCCGAGAATTTTTTTTAGATGTAAAAAACGTTGGATGTAATAAAAGCGGGAAAAATATGTATAGAAAATAACATCATAATAGTGTATTCAAAAATAGATGTTACCAATAAGCAATATACTAAATATACTGTTACGTCCTGTCGACTCCACGATTCCTTCCTTCCGCGAAATTGCGGCAAGGATCGTCGATTGACAATAAAAATAAGTCTTTCGGTAAATAGAATATCTTGCACCTAACGTTTTAAACTTTAAACATTTCATCACTTATCAGTAAATATATCTATGAGTAACCACGAGAAAAACAAAAAGAAATTAAGCCGATCAATAGATATTCCATATATAGACTTTCCAGCGAAAGAACAAATAAACAACGAAGAGACGATGAAAACATCTTACGAAATATCTGACGAAATAACCGCATCATCATCGATAGAAATCAAAGACCTTTGCTATTCACCTCAAAATCACGTATGCAAAGGTCCATCGGAAAATGTTCACCTTCGACCAATCGACGAACTATATAAAGGGAGCCCGCGAGACTCCACTCTCTCAGTTTTTATCAGAGTCACCCGGTTAACGAATCAGTCCGGCCCGTCTTGTTCAATAGCATCTCTCTCGACCACGAACGACGATCTACGAGTTACGCTGCCCGCCCGTCCTCTACTTAAAAAGAGTAAGTCGCTACCAAGCAATTTTCCCTTACGCGAATTCCAACCAGGAATCATCACTTATAATTTTCCATAGTGAAAAAGATCACTTTGCGTATTTCAATCAAGCGACTTCGGTCGCGAACCAAGTACGTGCATCGAGTTTATCGCAGGACTCGGAGGGCGTTGGCGCAAGCTGACTCAAAAACGATTAGGATAGCTAACCAATATATCGCTAAAATCAACAGCAATTTAATCAAAGTAAATGGAATTGTTAGAATAATTAATAGAATTAACAACCACGATTACGATTACACACACACCTACAGACATTCTAGCGACCTCGTTACTCCAAATTCTCCTCCCTATTTTTCCCCCTCCTACTCCCCTGAATATTCTTCCTTGCCTTCTCCAAATCTATCCCCCTCCCCGCGATCATTCTCTTCACTTTCAACAGTGATCCTCGATAATTCTCTCCCTCCCTCTCCTCAGTCTCCTGAATTGGATTACATAGACAAAGCAATCCAAGAATTTATCGATGAGCTTCCTGACTTGGAAGCAGCATCGTTCTATCAAGATTAACACAATTTAAAGATCTCCATATCTCCTTCGTTCAATAACCCATTTCCTCACTGACCTACTTTTACATTATGTTTTTATTTTTTTGAAAGATAATAGAAAATATTGTATTTACCAGTCAGAATTCTAATCTTAACGATAGAGCCTTTTCCAACTCAGTCTGGCTGATGTCCCCCGAACCATTGTAACACCCGCGGAGCGATAAGCTCAACCACACACAAACACTCACACTCACACGATAAATGTTATCACTTTCTACAAATATATATATCATGTATTCGAACTTTTTATTTTTCTAATTATATTTTATTTAACTAATTAAACAATTCTTAACCTCTTTCTCGTTCTCAGTACGAAGATCGCACTAGGTCCCATCCCGCGTAAAAGGGATTAAATTCCCTGACCGAAAAAAGACCACCGAGCGAACGTCTGAATAAACAGCGTAATAGCGACCTGAACGGTCGTTTACCTGGCTTTTAGACTTAAGAGTTCGTTCGACCCGATTCTTACGCCGCAAAGCGTCTGATTTCGGGATAATTAAAAGATAGTTGTTACGCCCTTCCGTCGACTCATCCTTTTTCGAGTCTGGACGTAACAATACGATTAAACATGTTTTCGTTTAAACGTATAATTGTGAGTTTTACATGAAAAACGTTTTCCTACAAACGTTTTTCTAAAATTCAATCTAAACGAATAAATGTTTTACGTTTATTCAAAAAATGTTTTACGTTTATTCAAAAAACGGAATAAAATAAGAACCTTAGTTTTAACGTTGATTCAGAGTATAAAATTTTGGCTTGTACTGTTGCGAGACAACTATCTTTAAACATGATTTCTAAATGTATTTTGCTACGCATGCATATAATGAACAAAAAATAGACATGCATTCGATTTCTTCTAAAAGAATTTTCTCTTTTTCAGAAACAATAAAAAACTTCTTTGAAATTCGAAAGATCTCTCGTAAAAGTCTCTCTCGGATTACCTAAGAGACCCTTTTTCAGTTTCAAAGAGATATTTCTTTTGTGTGTATAATCACGTGACAACTGTAGTATATAGTGGGAAAAATTTCAGATTAACAGTAATTCAGAATAAGAATGGACGCAGTGTGAGAACTTCTGTAGCGGGCATAAGACAAGCATATGTGCTTTCTGTAATCAACAGATATAAAAACAATATCGCAAATTTCGTATGGCTTAAGAAGAGAATTTATTATACGCAAACTGTTTGTTGTGATCTTCTTAAATTACATTATCTTGTTTTGTTTTATATAATTTTTTCATAATGGCTATACGACAATGTGGTTACCTGAAGAAGTGATAGCTATTTTCGGGATAGCAGATTTCGGAAAAAATAAAGCTCTCATTGGATATCGCGTGTCGTGTCATCGCGCTGGTCTGCGAGAGCCATTACACGACGAAGGCACGCGCAGGCGCAGGATCAGCGCACATGGTTTTATAATCGTAGTAGCCTAATAATTAACTACCAAACATTGTAATTAAACTACCAATCACCACCAAACGATTGTCTTTTAATTAAGACCAATTTGAACAAAATTGATTAGTAAATAATATATCTATTCGGCTAACTTTACAGCTTCCAGTTAGCCATCCCCACTACCTAGCCGAACATGGTTTTTTTTTACTTTTTGGATAAATTATGGATCACTGAACGTTGTAAATAAAGGATTTGTAACTACGATTTGTAACGATTCTGCATCGAATAAGCCCTGATTTAATCGATTAGACTAAAAATTAAAAATATCCGGCTAACTTTACCCCAATATTTTAATTATTTAATTAAAAAAAAAACGATTGACCACCAAACGTTTTAATTAGGCTACCAATCATCACCAAATGACCACCAAACGACCACCAAACGATTAGATAATTTTAATTATTAAAAAGTTAAAGTGATCCGGCTAACTTTAGAGAGCTTTTTAAGGGTCGGCAGGAGAGACAGTAGAGACCTCTCGCGGGAAGCCGTGAATTACGAATATATTTTTTTCGTATTACAGCCAAAATACAAAGAAAATTATATTGTAATAATAATATTCGTAATCAGTAGGATCGTAAGATTGATGCTACACAGCGATTTTTTGAAAAAAAGAGTTAAAATAACATTTCATAAGTTAATAAATAAGGTACAGTTCTGGTACAGCTTATAGCGGATTAGGTGCAGTTGCCCATAAGCTGTATTTTATTATTTATAAATTTTTTGAGAGCCAAAATGCAAAATCCGTCTCTGTACCGCTAATCTAAGCTTTGTAAAGAATATAGCAAAAAAAGTTAGAGGAAGAAATGTAACTTCTTTGAGGCTACATACGAAAAAAACGGATATCACTAGAGCTATATAGCAAGGAGCAGCTAATGGGGACATTTTTCTTATTTACCACGTACTCATTTTTATCATTGAAGAGAGTCCAGTCGAGAACAGAAACGTTTGATTATATTGACAGTTATTTATATTTGCGATTCGCGTCTTTATTATTTATGAGAGTTTTAATTTATGATTATATTAACAGTTATTTATATTTGCGATTCGCGTCTTTATTATTTATAAAAGTTTTAATTTTGATTGTTATTATTTATGTTTGCGATTTGCGTTTTGTATATTGTGAGATGTCTAAGGTAATGGCGTTATTATTAAAAAAAAGGTGAAAAAAAGCGCCAAGTACACGCGCCATGTGAAAAAATGTTACACAAAAAAATGTTATTTTTTTTAAATTAAAAAAACTGCTCTACAAAATAATGTTATTTTAACTCTATACAAAACAGTGTTATTTTAATTGTATAAAATAAATATTTTAATTTTCTAAAAAAATAGATATCAAAAAATTCTGCCAACTGACATTAAAAACTATATCATAAAATTAATTTCTTTTATGATTATTTAAATAGAAATATTTTAACAAAAAATACTGTTGTACAAAATAGTTGTTTAAATTTCCTACAAAAATAATGATATCAAAAAATTGCGCCAAATGAATAAAAATTTATGCTATATAAAATTCATTTCTTTTATTATTATTTAAATAAAAACATTAAATTAAAAATCAAAAACTTATGCGAAATTAAAAATTAATACAAAATAAAAAAATAAAAAAAATTTTAATTAAAAAAAACGTGGCGCTGCTATGTTTCCAAATTAATAACTGCAATGTATCTTAAACTAACAAATAATTAATTTAATTTAAACATTACATTAATAATTGCAATGTAAAAGTATGGAGTACGTTAATATCATTAGCACATTGTTCAGTTTAGCAGCGCCAAGTTTTTTTTAATTAAAATTTTTTTTATTTTTTTATGTTGTATTAATTTTTAATTTCGCATAAGTTTTCGATTTTTAATTTTTTGTATAAATTTTTAATTTTTAATTTAATGTTTTTATTTAAATAATAATAAAAGAAATGAATTTTATATAGCATAAATTTTTATTCATTTGGCGCAATTTTTTGATATCATTATTTTTGTAGGAAATTTAAACAACTATTTTGTACAACAGTATTTTTAGTTAAAATATTTCTATTTAAATAATCATAAAAGAAATTAATTTTATGATGTAGTTTTTAATGTCAGTTGGCAGAATTTTTTGATATCTATTTTTTTAGGAAATTAAAATATTTATTTTATACAATTAAAATAACACTGTTTTGTATAGAGTTAAAATAACATTATTTTGTAGAGCAGCTTTTTTTAATTAAAAAAAAATAACACTTTTTTGTGTAACATTTTTTCACATGGCGCGTGTACTTGGCGCTTTTTTTTATCTTTTTTTAAAAAGGTAAGTTTTTAGGGATTATATCATTCTTTTTTGTAGTATATATTAAACATCTTAAAATAAATAAGCAAAAAACCCGCCACCACCGCCGTCATATTTTATCAAAATACAACGGTCTCCTTTGCTTACTATAAATATCTAGATCCTTCAAACTTCTTAGCTCTTATTGTAAAAATATATATATAGATATAACAATGTTTATTTTATAAAATTTGTTATTTTAGGATCATTACATGTATCGCTAAAAAAATTGGAAACTGAATTGATGATAAAAGTGAATGATTTGATTGATAAAATATCACTAAGATATATATATATATTGTAAAGATTAGAACAATATATTTTTTATTGTTTGAGAATAATTACTTTCCATCTTACATTTCAATATAAATTTGTAAACGTCTGATTAATAATCTCTATATTTAAATACTTCGTCAATAAATTCAAAATTCTCAGCAACTTTAAATCATATGTGAATATGTTATCATATTGAAAAAATTAAGGTCGAATTAGTAACCAAACTTTTACAAATTTATACTGAAGGTGTAAGATTAAATAAAATTATTTTGACCAAATTTTTCTGAAAATAAACATATATATTAAAATAAAAAGCTAGAAACTTGTATTTGTAATAACATAAATCTTATCATAGATAATTATTATTATAAGTAATTAATAAAATTGTGAAATTAATATAAAGCACAAAGTACTAATCCTGTTCTTTGGTCTTTGGAAGATCGGGAGATAATGGCTGCCTTTTCCCTCACGCACGTGTTTTTCGTGCACATGTATCCCGCGCACATGCATATTCTATAATCTATATCTATTGATATTTATTACCGACAGTAATAAAAATGGTAATTGTGCTCGCAGTATCATGCATTATCGATAACTTTAATTTTCAACTAACGTCATCTTGTGTGTAAAGCTAGAAAAGTACATTTTCATGTGGTCGACTTACTATATATATCGTCGACGACGTCGACGTTTCTTAAGTGAGAACTTCCACATTGTAACTTTGCATCATAATATGGCCGTTCACGACACATGTAGAGTGAAAATAAAGATATTTTCGTTATATAATTAATACCCAAGCTATCGATTAAGCCTAGTAAGATCTCAATCAGTCCAGCCATTATTGAAATCTGATAATTTCAGTTACTCTCAACTGATCAGCTCGCGTGAAGATACACGGTACGCCTTGCTGTTACTGCGCATGACTTGGCGCGAGACACTACCGTGTCCCTTGATATCGCTCCTTAGCCTATTTTTATTTGTTTGTTATAAAAATTTATTTTCTATTAATATCAAGAAAAAGAATCATTGCTCTGAAATAGCTACTGGAATAAATTTAAATCCAAAGTTAACCATTCAAAGCTTGCACCCGCATTATAATTAATCATAACCAGCATATATTTTCCAAGCAAATTATCACCAAACGATTTCTTAAGTCACTTTAACAATAACTTAGCAGAGAGAAAAAGAGATTTTCACAAACATAAAAAGTCTAATATATGTAAGACGAAAATAAAATTAATTAAACACACTTTTCTTTATACTATCTAACTGTCTTGTCTAATTATTCAAATTTTTGCATCTATAACGCCTATTTTCTTAAATTGATTTTAAAAAATTGGCTACACATAGATGTGTGACTTCCGGAAAATGATAAAAGATCAGATATTACAACTGCAGCGAAAATAAAGTATCTTTTCATTCATGTCCCGCTCTATTAACAGCATCCTGTGCATATTTAATTCTACCGTTTGTGCTTTGTATATTCTGCTCGGAATTAGTCGGTCATGTATTTGTATGAAGGAGCAATAACGGACTGTCGAGCTGTATCGATCGCAGCAGGTCGGTACATGGTCAGGTAAGATGTTTTTCAGGACTAAAATTTGAGAAAGGATACGCATCCCGTCGTAGTGTCCGCGTAGTTTCCTCGTGTTTTCGACGAGCAGCTGCTGCAGTATGTAAAAAATTCCATGTAAAAAAAAAGAATATTGTAACACTTCTAATATGCTACATTAATGAATGATAACGAAACATAATAAAGATAACGACAGGAAATATAAAAGTCGCACAATTTGAGCACATGTCACAGATGATATTAATTAATCTAAATAAGAACTATGTCACGTTGATGTTTAGAGTATGTATGTTTAGATAAGCATACAAGAACCTATTATTTATATATCAATTAGAATATAAAAAAACGATAATGTTTGAAGAATCCGTTAGTTCTTTTAAACGTTTTGTGAAAAAAGTTTAATCCCTTTAGAAATTTTATTTTTTTAAATTAATTTCTTAATTAAGTTTTTTAAAAATTTTATTTTTTCGAATTAATTATTTAATTAAACTTTTTAAAAACTTTATTTTTTTAAATTAATTTCTTAATTAAGCTCTTTAAAAACTTAATTTTTTAAAATTAATTTTTTAATTATTATATATCCATAAAAGAGCTTAACAATTCTATAAATTTAAAATTTCTTTTATACCCACGAATTACATTTAATAATCTAAAATTATTATAAATTAAAGATTTCCATGATTATAATATCGTTCGATCATTACGATCAAATTTATATCATCATGCTTTTATATAACTTTATCATCTCGCGCATCTTCGGTAAACGTGAAACGTCGTTTTCACTTTTCAGAACGTGTTTGACAACGAAACAAGCTTATACTCTTCTCTATAACTCATTTATCTCCTTTCTACTTCCTTCCATTATGTCATTTCCGTACAGTTCGCATAGGAAGATTCATAACATCCTCTCTCACTGATGTCCTCCTCGGGATCGTCTCGATTCGCAGGACTTGAACATCTCAGGGTCCATCTCTCTAAGCTGATTTTTCTCCCTCGTCCCTCTCCTCACGAGACATCCGACGCAAACAAAACAGCCGGCGAACCTATTCAAGAATTTTTCGTCGGTTTCTCGTCCCAGACTTTAAACCGCGCAAGCGCGCAAAGCGCAGCGCATAGGCAGATAGTTCTGCAAGCCGTGTGCGCGTTTCGTAAATTGCACGCGACATGCGTTCCACGCAAGGCTGGTTCGATATTTGTCTCATGAGAAATCCGATTCAATCGTATTTGATGTATCATAAAATGCCAAGTTGGCATCAATTTTATTTTTTTTTATATAAATTCGCCAGAAAAAGAGAGAGAGAGAGAGAGAGAGAGAGAAATAGAAAAAGAAATATAAGAAATATTTTATTACACGAATTTATGTTTATATAATATGCCTGCAAAAACTTGTGATTTCAACAAAACTCTTTCTTTTCATCACTCTTTCTATTTTCTTTTATGTATATATAGATTATTCATTAAAAAACAAATTTATGTCATTACTTTCATTCTAAAAGTATTCGTCCATCTACGCGACACAAAATAAAAATATTTAATTAATTTATCGTTTCTCGAGAACTGTACCCTTATGAAGTTTATAAAATTCATTTATAAAGTTCTTCAACAAAGAAACATACACCAGTACGTGTGAATTAGGAGAAAAAAATTAAAATAAGAACAAAATTAGAAAAGTTAAGGAAATTGATAAATATTATATAGCGGAAATGCACGATACATGGCAATTGTATTTTAACAATAAATTATGTTAATTGAACAAGAAAAATTTTTATTTGTATTTAAATATATATAAACAGAGAATGATAAATTATGTTTTTACTAGCTATATTATAAATTGAAAATAGCATATAAATAAGTCTAATGTAATAAAAAAAAATTATATAATTATGTACGTTTTTATATATTATATATTACAGAATACGTCAACATTCCATAACATTGCTTAATTTGCTGCTAATTGCATAATTTTGAAGAAAATGACCTAAACTAATCATCGGCTAATTAAACTGTGCACAAAAAGCGCGATGAGTAACAATCATTTCTGATTATCGACATCCAGTTTCTTGACAAAATGATAATTTCACGAGCGATAACGCGAAATGAGACAATTTTGTACGATTGCATTTTCCTGACTGTTTATTGCACACCGCGTAGTAACTGGATTGTGCCACATAATAGAAAGTTACATTAAATCGTGCAATATATTATGATAACAGCATGACGGCACATGCGCGATTAACAAAAGACGATGTTTGCACGGTAAAGCTTCAATCGCTGTAACTGACCGCTGATTAATAAGATGAGATTATAAAAGTCCGCATACGTACCTCAACGTGAGACGCAAATGACGTGCGAGGTGAAATGGAGTATTTATCCTCAAGTAAGTGTGAATCAATATAATAATTTTCCCAATACTAAAATTAAAACTTATGATGAAATCATTAGTGAATATATATTTTTAATAATATTTAATAATTAGAAAAAAAGTTAGTGAAAAATATCAATTAATAGAATATTTTTATTATAATAAAATATTAAATCGCGAAAGTAGGTCGTTTCACATGACACATTTAGGAACATTTAGGAACGTAATTCGAAAATATTTTAAATTCGCGAAAATTACTATTGTCTTATCACTATTCACCTTACGTGTGCAATAATTACACATTATATCGAAACCATCGAAATTATTGCGTAAAATATCTATTGCTAAAAAATGATTTTTATTTCTAAAGTGAATAAAATAATTTTTCTTGCAATTGCATCAATAGACTAAGTTTTGATGAACTTCAAGCAATTTTGAACACAATTTAAAGTTCTCATTTACATTAACGACGTAAGACATGATATTTATATCATCGATGTTTCTCCATTACGTATTTACACTTTTACGTGAGATGATGTAATTTAGCAAAACTATGTATAATGTTTTTTAATGCTCTTTTCGGTAAAAATACGGTCAAAATGGTCTTACCTCAGGGAACGAATGGTTAACGCGCAGTGCACAGTGTATCTTGGACTATTGATAGATTTTAATTGATGTTGATATATCTGTGTGTTCATAAGTCGTCAAATTATTTATCTTCGTATGTATGACCTTAAAAAATATTTGCACATATATATGCTCTAGCAACTTTGTAATAAAAAACGCCTGCCTGAGGATAAGGAATCGAATAGTTGGGTGTATAACTAATTTTTCTTAGACCGGGTCCATAATTTTTAAATGTATGCGATACCTATACGATCCACAAAAGCATATAAAAATATTAGTTAAAGATATATAATATTAGTTAAAGATAAGTTGATTTTAAGCTCTAAGTGAAACCATTTTACTCACATATATCCATTGTTTTTCAACTTTTTTGGTACCACTAAAATGGAATTTATCAATGCAGCTTCCTTTGTCTCCTAATAATTTGACATCACATTCAAAAAATGATGGAAAATCTGGGTCAAATAAATAATATTCCTCCACCTAGAAGATATTATAATTTCTATCAATTTTATTCTCAGAATTTTGTAGAGCATTTTAAATTAATGTAATTAATGATGACGATACCGTTATAGATGATTGTAATGTAAACAATCCAACACACATGGATGAAATCCTTTAATTTCCAGGTCAATTAAATGATCAGAATGGCAGAACATTTAAATTATAGTACCAATATTGCGTACTAATGTAAAATTACATATTCCCTGATAAGGAAATCGGTTCACAGAATTATATAATCTCTCAATATCAAGGAACAAATCTCGGAACGAATACCTCTTATTAATTGATTCATGATTATTGAAGAATTCTTTGTCGTAATAATCTTCCATTAAATTGTTCTTAAATGGTGATTTCGTGTTGCACATGATGTGCAATATGTACCATAGTATATCATGGTCTGAGAACGATTCGTTGAATATTGCTTCCGCCTTCTTACGCTAAATTATTCTCAGGTATCTTTGTACCTCTATTTCCCAATATTTGCACACTAATCGGCAAATTAGCAAGCTCCTATGATCTATATGGCGGAAGATATTTTCTAATACTTCGGGTGCAAGCGTTGATATATTGCAAGCCATTATGTGTTAATTGAATATCACGTAAATATTTGCGGTCGCGTTTTGTTGTCTGTCAACGAATTTAACCGTTACCATATATTACATTCGATTTTATAACGTAAATGTCAATGTCGTCGATGTTATTTTGATATTAGCTTGGCGCCAGGTTTTGAAGGAAGCATATACCTTAATGTTGATTTGATATTGTTTCAATGGAAATATCATTAGTAAAAAAGAATATCTTGTTTGTGTGCAAATCCATTTAGAAAAATGTTCTTTATATATATATATATATGCACAAATTTAATATTCTTTGTACAAATATTCTTAATTTTTAAACAATAACTATATATTTTAAAATTCTCACATTTACTAATATTCTCTTGTTAAATTAATGTCAAATATACATATAAACGAAATAAGAATGAGGAAAAAAAAATTAAAATAACAAACAATTATATTCCCTTTTTTATTTCATAGAATAGAATAGAATAACATATTTAATATCATAATACAAAATACTATTCATAATATTCACAGAAATAGATAGAAATAACTTTTACAATAATGTTTCTATATATAAAAGAAAAATTCTGAGTAATTATTTACTATAACGGACCCAGTTCCAATCACGTTGACCTTGATATATGTTGTCAAGGACTTAATCCTGAATAACTTTTTCTTATAACTTAATCGGCGGTCTCTTATAATTTTTGAGATATTTAAAGTTTAAGTTGGATTCGAAACGAAAATTTGGTTTAAGTTATACGACGTAATCCACACTAAATTTTTGTTTTAAATAAGAAATAGGTTTGGGTTAGGTTATATCTTCCGGAAGTGGAGCCCCCCCCGCAGGGAGGGCGGAACCCACTGTATCCATGCATATATTGTACTTTACAATGCAAAACGAGGTTCAGCCCAGTATTGTTGTGTGAATGGGAAAGTGTATGCGTGGATGTAGTGGGTTCCGTCCCCCCTGCGGGGGGACTCCACTTCCGAAGAATATAACCTAACCCAAACCTATTTCTAATTTAAAACTAAAATTTGATTTGTGTTAAAGGGGGAGGGGAGGGGGCGGAACGCACTGTATTCATGTATATACTTTACAATGCAAAACAAGGTTTAGTCCAGAATTGTTGTGAGAATGGGAAAGTTTATACATGAACGTAGTGAGTCCCCCCCCCCCCCCCCTCTATTGTTGTGTTTCGTCCTGTAAACAGAGAATGTGTTGAAATCGATTTTTGAAATAATGGCAACATTGTATCCCTTGGATGAAAACAGTACATTTGCAACTGTAGAATAAATAAAATTTTTGATTCCTATGTGTACTGATTTTTTCTAATATGATATTAATTATGTAAAAACCTTGTTTCACATTTAAATCAGGGTTCTGATGCAGATGGACCTCGTTTCTTGCGTGGAAATTACAAACTTATGTAAAAATTAATATTTTATTTTTTAAACTTTATTTGTTAATAACTTTTTAATAAACAATGACCGCCGATTAAGTTATAAGGAAAAGTTACTCAGGATTATGTCCTTGACAACATATATCAAGGTCAACGTGATTGGAGCTGGGTCCGTTATTGTAAATAATTACCAAATATTTAATTTTTTCTTGAATAATAATTTAAATGGTTGATTAATTATTATATTTTGTCGTAACCCGATCAATTTTTTAATATATTAAAGGATAAAACAATAAAGTGAAACAGAAAAGTGTAAGAAAGAGCTGAGTAAAGCAAAGCAGTAAAATTAGAAAAGAGATCAAGAAAAGATAATTAAGAAAGAGTAAAGTAATAAAAGAATATTAATAAAATAAAAGTTGTAATAAACCGCTTTCGCGAGGCGGTCGCGAATAACTCGGTCGGGATCCGGGCTCGTGAAAGGGGTATCGAGAGACGAACAAAAGTATTGAGAGGTAAAATATAATTTATTGTGTGTAAATATGTATGTATACAGAGTGAGTGTATGTGTATAAGCGATGTATGCGTGCGGCGTGTGTAGTTGTATGTGAGTGAGACGAGAGGCGAGCGAGTGCGTGCGCAAACGTATAATATCTAAGTATGATGTATAATGTATCGAAAGTATGGGTGTGCGAACATATAATGTGGCGATGAAAATTCAATCGCACTATGGCGAAGAAAATTCAATCGTATAAATGCATAAGCGGCCGCACCGATAGTACGAGCGCCGCCGCTGCGCGGCGCGCGCCGGGCTAGCTAACTCGGGAGCCGAAAGACGCCCAGGCGGCTACATATACACCGCGCACAGCTAGTACCAGGCACCTCCGCTAGGCGTCATACGCCGGGTACGCTTTTCCGTAAGTAAAAGTCAACCCGCAAGGAAGATAAGCAGGCTCCCCGTGGAGTCAGGACGATCATTAATTAGCGCATTTCTCGCTACATTTACCATTACAACACGGCGCCTAGTCGCCCGAATTACGTCAACAAGGAGATCAAGAGCAGCCAAGACGAAGATCCAGAAAAGTATTTCTCCTCTGGAAGGAGAAATCGGCATACGCCAGCGGACCAGGCCGACGCCTCTGCACCTCCTAGCAAGGAGGAATACAGGCGCTGCCTCGCCATCGCCTGGCGCTAAGCGCCTCGACTCAGGCACATCCTCGCCATCGCCTGGCGCTAAGCGCCCCAATTCAGGCGCATCCTCGCCTTCGGCTGGCGTCAAGCGCCCACGCTCCGGCGCATCCTCGCCATCGCCTGGCGCTAAGAGCCCCAATTCAGGCGCATCCTCGCCTTCGGCTGGTGTCAAGCGCCCACGCTCCGGCGCCTCCTCGCCTTCACCGGACGCCAAGCGCCACAGCTCAGGCGCCGTCTCGCCATCGCATAGCGTCAAACGCTCCGGCTCGAGTACATCCCCTACGCTACCGAGGATTGTGCGCATCACCGCCGGCACTCATCTACGACGACTCCCGACGCAACGCCGCAGTTCCCATCCAGGGAGGATCGACGCAGGAACAACTAGGCAGCGGAGCAAGGGAGAAGCAAAATTGGAGCCTTCACCAACGACTGGAGATGCGACGGAACGACCACCGGCTTCGCCCATAATCCTTTCGTCGTCCGACGAGAGTCACGGGCGACCCAAGACACCTCAGCCAAGAGAGCCTTCACCCGACGGGCGGATTCCGTGGTGGTTGCCTACCTGGACTCCTCCAGCATACCGATCGGTGGAGACGCAAACTGAGGAGCTCCCAGCTACGGGTACACTGGGGACCCAGACTCAAGGGTGCTCGACAGGGTGTCGAGATCAAGCGACGAAGACGCGGAAACGGGGAGGCCAACAGCGATACGTTCCGATTAATTATTTTTCGCGCCAATACTATCGCATGTAACATCTAAACGAAAATATATACAGAATGTTATATTGTAAAATTTATCAACTTTATTGACAAAAACCTCACGAGTCACTCTCCGTTCCTACCTCCATAGCGATCACTAGATAGTAGTAGATACGAAAATAGACTACATATAATATCTAAGTAGTATGTATAATGTATCGACAGTATGTGTGTGTGGCAAGATGCACCCGTGTATGTGTGAGATGCGGAATCGGTTAGCGGTGTGGTCGTGTCGGTCGCGGTGCATCCGAATTACATGCAAGTATGCGCGGCGCGGAGCGCGATTTCGGCGGTTCGATATAATATCGATTACGCGAGCGGATCTTGATTTCGGCAGAGGCCGCTAACTATCGGGCGATAATTTCGGTCGGGCCGGTCCTAAGACGCGCCTGTATCGATTCGGTTGCGTTGATCGATGTCGCGGCAGGATTAGATCCTCCCCCTGAGCGGGACTTAGCGCGCCGTCTTAATGGCGATTCCAATGTCGTAAATGGCGGTCGCGGAATTACGGTCCGTTCGTGAGTAACGTTTTGTCGGGTCGTCCGGGATAGTCGGTCCGTGGAATTCAGGAATGCAACGGCCGACGGGAACACCCGTCAATGGCAGGGAACTCCCTACCACTGGTTAATCGCCGTTGCACTTAGGTGGACGGATTGTGTGAGGCGTCGAGAACTCCCGGCGGAGATTGAGTACGCCCAACCCCGTTTTCTTCTTTTCTTAAACGGTCGGAAGGATCGCTCTTGGAGATGCCGCAAACTCTCGGCGGAGGCTGGGTACTCCCAACCCCGTTTTCTCTCTCCTTAAGCGGTTATAGGATCGTAGCGGATTTCCAGGCGTCTTACTGACTCTGGCGGTTGCGGAAGATCTGGTCCTGAGATGTAAAACGTGCTCTATTTATACCGCTTTTCCGGCGGGTGCGCGTGCGTAATATGCCTTAATGTTTAAGACATATTATTTAACGGTGA
Source organism: Polyergus mexicanus (assembly GCF_030449975.1). Classification (NCBI taxonomy): domain Eukaryota; kingdom Metazoa; phylum Arthropoda; class Insecta; order Hymenoptera; family Formicidae; genus Polyergus; species Polyergus mexicanus. The sequence continues at coordinate 3,491,918 of NW_027223340.1, forward strand.
ACCGCCGCGCGCGACTCGGGTGGTTTCGCAAATGGTCGGTACGGTTACCCAAGCGCGGCGACGGTTCCGGGTAAACATGCGTCTTAACGGCGGTTTACAAATCGGAACGTTTTATAAATCTTTAAAAATGGGCGCTCGGCGCCTCCGCATTATGCCCGACCGGTGTTTGTCGGGCGGCGGACTTCCGGCGGATCGACGGCCGGGTAACGGTGGAGGGATGCATCGTTACAAAGTAAGATACGTGACTAAAGAGAAGGAAGTCACGGTCAAGTTCTCGGAAGCTGAGTAAGCAGTTGAGACAGATTGACAAGCGGAGCACGAGACATGCTCCGGTCAGGGACACCACACTCCTCCCTAATCAACGACCTAATTAATTAAGATATATAATAAGCGCGAGATGCACCGACGCTGGCTACTCGCTCGCTCAGTAATAGTATCGAAGTACCGTACGTATCGCGCTCGACTATTATAATCGCGAAAAAGTGAAAGTGTATTAAATCTTGCAAAATATACTAAATTATACCTAACGTCCGGGAGTGTCTTATTTCGAGCGTGGATCCTAATCCTTTAGGCGTACAAATCCCGAAAGACCTCTTCCTTAGCGGCTAGAAGCACAACAATTTAAATAAAAATATAAACTTTATTTTCATACGAAACGAAGTTTATTTTTGTTTTCATCGCGCGGAGAAGTTTTGTGGAAATCAATTTATTTATTTTATCTGTCAGCAATAACAGATGACAGATCAGTACGTATGTAAATGTAGTTACGAGCCTGAGGACGCGAATTCTACGCAATATTATTGGCAAACTTTGATCACTTATAACTCAAAAACTATTGTAGCCTTGATATTTCTGTATTAAGATTTTTTACTCCATTTGCCTCTAGAATACACTATTAAAATATTGTACGGAGGTTGTGAGACGCCCTGTATATATATATACAGGGTGTCTGACATGTAAGTAGCCAAACGAAAAGTGGAGATAGATCGGGTCAACCTGAAGCGAAAAGTTCTATACCATTTTGCTAAATTCGCAATAATTATTATGTTATTAATTAAATTGTCTGAGCCAATGAGCGCGTGGGAAGCTGTAGGCCGGAATCGATAGAAATGTAAAATGGCTTACTTGTTTATGTCTCTTAGCGTCGGAAGTATCAGCCGAGCGAGAGAGGCGGAGTCACGCGGCGAGCGACACCGCGCCGAAAAATAATTATCACGCATTGAGTGACGAGCGTTGTCACCGCGCCGGAAAATAATTATCCTCTCGAATTGTTTTTTCGATGGCAAGACAATGATGCCCTATCATTTCCACACCACCTTGCGGTAGATAGCTTGGTGCGCTTTTTTATAGTAGTTTTCCCTGTAGGCTTAATCCACTCTCAATATTTAATGTAAAAATTCGAAATGTCGGCCTCCTTCTCGTATGCATAGTTATCTACCGCAAGGTGGTGTGGAAATGGTAGGGCATCATCGTCTTGCCATCGAAAAAACAATTCGAGAGGATAATTATTTTCCGGTGCGGAGTCACGCGGCGAGCGACACCGCGCCGAAAAATAATTATCACGCATCGAGTGACAAGCGATGTCACCGCGCCGGAAAATAATTATCCTCTCGAATTGTTTTTTCGATGGCAAGACGACGATGCCCTATCATTTCCACACCACCTTGCGGTAGATAACTATGCATACGAGAAGGAGGACGACATTTCGAATTTTTACATTAAATATTGAGAGTGGATTAGGCCTACAGGGGAAACTACTATAAAAAAGCGCACCAAGCTATCTACCGCAAGGTGGTATGGAAATGATAGAACATCATTGTCTTGCCATCGAAAAAACAATTCGAGAAGATAATTATTTTTCGGCGCGGTGACATCGCTCGTCACTCGATGCGTGACTCCGCCTCTCCCGCTCAGCTGATACTTCCGACGCTAAGAGACATAAACAAGTAAGCCATTTTACATTTCTATCGATTCCGGCCTACCGCTTTCCACGCGCTCATTGGCTCAGACATTTTAATTAATAACATAATAATTATTGCGAATTTAGCAAAATGATATAGGACTTTTCGCTTCAGGTTGACCCAATCTATCTCGACTTTTCGTTTGGCTACTTACATGTCGGACTCCCTGTATACATATATATATGTAAATATATTATACATATAATTGTTATGTAAATGTTTATATATTTGTAATATAAATTTAGAAACATTTATAATACGTTATATATTTATCTCAATCGCGACAGAATAATGAATTTACAATATTCTAAATATTGTAAATAAAGAATGGGTCCCTCCATCGCCCATTCTTGTGAGACGCAACCATATATTTTTATTGTCTCTCTAATTTTAATTAATAAAGATAATCTTTGTATGAGATTGTTTTCTTGATGATACTATTTCGAACATCATAGCAAGCTTTCTGAATACGATGATAAATCTTATCATCGCTAGCAGTATACCGGTATAATCGATATGATCGAGAGCTAATCAGTAATATAAACTTCTTCATCATTAATGTGAATGTTTAAATATATTATGACATAAGTACACGTAATTATGACGTGAGCACATATTAAAATTTATATAAATATTAATATAAATTTATATAAATATTAATATAAATTTATATAAATATTAATATAAATATTTATCCTCTGTCTTCAAATTATTGCAATAAAATTTTTTGATAGTTACAATATTTTGCATATTTATAATATACAAAGGGCTCTTTCATCGGCAATTTTCGTGAGAACGCAACTAAAATATTTTATTTATTATTTTCATATCTGCGATTATAATTTGCAAACAAGATTGAGGCATCTTTTTTCTGGCCAACATTGTAATGAGTATCAGGATAGATTTTTTTAATCATAATTTTTTATCACTTTAAAAAAATCAGTTATTTATTGCTTCCTATAATATTACGAAACCGTTTCCTCATACTCGAGTATATAAAAATCTTTACATTCTTGGAATATTTTTTCTCATAAAGATTGCCTCCTAATAACGAAGATGTATATATTTTCTCTCTTTAGCTATCAACTTGTATATACACAGTCTGATAGACTATTATATACGCGAAATTTTGTACCATTAAAAAAAGAAAAAATACATCGCCAGGAATTATAATAATAATTTCTTCCAATAATTTGTAAGCTTTTATTACCATATATGATTGGTTGCAATCATATGAAGGAATACCCGATATTGCACACTTAGTCTTTCAAAAACGGAATTTCTTTAAATTTCTTCTGGAATAACTGTTTTTTAATAAGCATATTCATGCACAAACCGGATATGATATGAAATATTTTTTAAACCAATCAGGACACGAATAAAAATCGCCTCGGAGATAAAATATTTTTTTAATAACCAGAGCGCACATGCAAACCGCTTCTGGAATAAAATATTTTTTAAACCAACCAGCACACAAATAAAAATCGCATTTGGGACAAAATGTTATTTTTTTAATAGTCAGAGCACACATTCGAATCGCATCTAGTGTGAAATATTTCTTAAAACAACCAGTTCACAATTAAAAATCGCCTCTAGAATAAAATGTTATTTTTTTCATAAGCAGAGCGCACATACAAATCGTTCTTGGTGAGAAATATTTCTTTTGACAACCAGTTTACGAATTGATCGCTTCTGGGATACATTCCTTAACCAAAGCGTAGATGCAAAACGTTGTTGGTGGAAAATATTTCTTTCGACAACCAGTTCACGAATTGATCGCTTCTGGGAAATATTCTTCAACCAAAGCGAACATGCAAAACGCATTTGGTGGGAAATATTTCTTTCAAGAACTAGCTCACGAATTGATCGCCTCTGGCTAACTAATTACTGTGACACAACTAATATTGCAAAATATATATAATCAATTTTCAGTGAAATATACAAATAAGCAAAAGATTAATTATATTTTAATAAGTTTGAAGTTACTATTACATATACACAAACATATACACACATGTAGATAATATATAACACACATATATTGTAGTATGCTCGGATAAAAAAGAGATGGACAGAGAAGAATGGACAAAGAGAGAAAAAAGATATAAGTATCTGTATAAGTGCTAAAAGTAAGAAAAAAAAGGAAATAGTTATATCTTTTTCTGTAGCAATACTTTATGTTCACTAATGTCTAGTGACTGATATGAATTATCTATCGATACATCGTTTTACAGCCATTCCCTTGCTTACTCATTCCTATTCTCTCTGTCTCTCTGTCTCTCTCTCTCTCTCTCTCTTCCTTTTTCTTTTTTTGCCCATATCTTTTTTGTCTATTTATTTATAATAAAAATACTATATGAGTATTAAATACTATGTGCATCATATATGCATCATGTATGTTTATGTGTATACAGTCATTCTAAATTCCATTTGAAGATCAATTTTATATTACAATTTTTTATATAAAAATCGTTATGTTGTTTTCTATTTAGAAATTGCTTTAAAAATATAAATATTTAATACTTTTTTTGCATACAAATTGGAATTTTTTTATATTATTGTCATTTATCAGTAAAGTAAATAAAAATTTGTACAATAAATGAAAATGCCGCCAAAAAGGCTAATGTCCCATCATGGTTGTGGCAAGCAAGTTTGTGTAGATTCGAAATTCAAAACTTTTTGGTAAGTATTAAATATCCCTTATTATTGTTATAGTATTTATAAGTAATTTTTATAATTGTTATAAGCTTATGCCTTAATTAAATTGTGTATAAATTAATTTTGACAATTGCCTCTAATTTTTGTGATTTATTAATATATTTTTTTTAAATTCAAGTATGAAAAAACTTAGGTATAACGTTTGAGATGAATCATGAATGATGTGCTTCAGTAGTTAGTGGGCACTATGGGGCGTCAAAACAAACCCCCACTCCTCGGCCACTGGCGCCGACCCCTGCTGTGCCTGTCTGGGGCCCTCCCCCCTAAGGGTGTCTGTGGGAAAAAAGTGGAGGGGCCTCGTGGACGTCTACGAGTCAAATTTCCATTTAAATTTTTTATTTTTATTTATTTATTTTTTTTTTTCGGTCGCGTGAACATGCTCGGGTTCGAACCTGGGTCCTCCACCTCTCCAAACAGGGTCCTAGTATGCTGAGCTATCCGAAAACTTATTAGAATAGAAGTTAAACGTAATATTTATGGAGAGTAGTTCTTTATTTTTTTTATATTTTATTTTATTTTTTATTTTTTCGGTCGCGTGAACATGCTCGGGTTCGAACCTGGGTCCTCCACCTCTCCAAACATGGTCCTAGTATGCTAAGCTAGCTGAAAACTTATTAGAATAAAAGTTAAACGTAGTATTTATGGAGAGTAGTCCAGCGCTAAGATAGGGGTCCTGGCGGTCCGATTGGTTCTCCCCATAGTGCCCAGTCCTCCGATTGGTTCCGACGGTTCCGTCGATTTAAAAAAGTGGGTTGGAAAAACGAGCTAAAACAACACGTGTATAAGTATCGGCAAGATGGCGACTACCGAGGATGGAGATATCGTGTGGTATACGCATCTCCGCTTCACCACCCCTACAGAAAAACCGAGAAATGTACGGTATATTTCATCCTCTCCTCCGTCCTCTTTGTGAAAATAGAAAATCGGATAAGGTACTGCTAGAATAAAGTAACTGATACGTCGGGGCTGAACACGTGCGTACATGTACGGGTAGGGTTGACCGGGCGGCCGAGATGCACTAGGCAGGTAGACGTTCGGTAACGTCATCGCTGGAGAGGATAGAAAGGGTCATGAAATACGAGTACCTGAGACTGTTTGGCACAGAGTCTTAGGACGGAGACTATGACGTCACGGAAGAAGGCCGGGAAGAAAGGATAGGAAAAGAGAAAATGTTTTTACGTAGCATTATTTTAAAAACAGTTTTATTTATATTTATTTATATTTCTTACATAAGAATACAATATTATTTCTTACATAAGAATACAATATTATTTCTTACATAAGAATACAAATTGTACAATAAAAAATTATTTTACATAAAAATATTTGTACAATAAAAATTCTTATTTACAATTAAATATAACTATATTGCGTAGCAAAAAAGATTATCTCTTAGCACGAGGGAAAATACGCGAATTCGTTATATTGTAACTTTAAAAACGAGAGTTGAGAAAACAGAGAAGAAAAATTATCGTTCTGTTACATAGCCGCATGGTAACGAACAATGACTATTGATAAATTTACGTTTCATCACAATACAGGAGTACATACTTCAGTTTCATAGCATGTTACCAGCTCATGAAACACAGTACGCCAAATTGCTCTAAACCGTAAGTTTATCGAAGTTCCAGCCGATTCTTCCTCATTTTCTTCATTTTCCCGTACCCTTTCTTTAGCTAACATCAAATTTCTAATACTAAGAAAATTGATTAGTTGAGAGTTTTCAAAATTTAAGGTTATGCCCTTCACTTTGCAGTATTCGTGTGTTCGTCCGTCCGGTGCACAAACAATGTACGCATAAAATTTAGGACCACCAGATACGAACGTCTCGATACAGCTACCGCGGCCGTAACTTTCAAGCTCGTCCGTCATATCGCCTAGAAAATTTCCCGTACGTGGTCCATACGTTCGGGTCACCGCTGCTCACGTAAATACATGAATCCGTATCATAATACAAAACGCGACGATCTAATCGCTCTAAATAAGAATATAATTTTAAACGCGTCTGCGCCATCGTATATGCAGCTATTACAACATTCGTTATCGGTGAGGGAACGACAGCGTCTTGTCGCAAGCGCCCCGAAACATATATTACCTCGTCGTTTACGGGTAATATGCCGGTTATCTCGTGCTCAGCACTCGTCATCAATGTCGCAAAACGCTGAAGCATTCTCACGACTTCGGTATTTGGTAAATTGGATCGCTGGCCGAATTTTCCCCAAAAAGAATTTAAGCACAGCTTCGCGACAGAACGTAAACCGGGATTCCGAGTGACGTTACGTTTATCAAGAACGTTACCCTCGGTTTTCTCGTACTCCCTCAGATATCGTTCTTTAGCATCGTCGTCGTTTTCCCCGCATTCACACGGCCGTCCACTGGCTTCTTGTTTAAGCTGCAAGAATGTATTTATATATTCGGTGAACAATCCGCCTTGACGTCTCGTATGATCGAATTGGCTAACTTTATATTGCCAAATCTCGCTTACAGCTGTCACGAGATAACCCTTTCCGTTGGCCTTGCGTAATTCGCAGGTCACCCACGTACCCTCGAATTCGCGTTCACGAGCATCGTCATGTGTACAGGGCACCTGCGAAAATGTTTCGCAACAACTGCGGCATAAAGCAAAAAGCAATTTTCCCTGCACACGATATGGGAGTACCGGATGAAATAGGTCGCGTGGTGGGAGTACTCTGCAACGTATGAGCCCTTCAATCGTATCGAAATTAAAATTCGGTGCCCTTCCGATTATTGCGGAACATTCCTCGCCGACGTAAATATCCGGATGGTCGATTGGGAACAAAGAGGATACAAAGAGCACACGTCCACGTATCGTATTTTCTCCGTACCCGTAACCTCATAACGAGTCACAATATTTCCCGTGCGGCCGCCGAAAAATGCATCGCGAGGATCGGGCGGAGATGTTTCCACCATCGGATGATTTTCGAGATATTCGCGCATTTCGTGATTATCGCGTCATAATTTATCAAAATTATTTTTAACAAAAAAATTAATTGTTCAACCAAATCTTTTTTTCATTGTCAATATTATAGATCTAAATTTACTTCCGCGATGTGAAATATCATCCGATAAGTCTGCACATTTTTCTTCCTATATAAGATGCAAAGATCATCAAGCGAATTATCTTTTCAAATAAACATATTCAAATAATCATCAAACAAGAGAGTCTTTTCAAATAAACAGTAAGATGTACCGACACTATCTGCGCACGTACAAATTCGATACGATACAACACACACAAATAATATTATTTTCTAAAATAATAAATTATTGTTTATTTTACAATCACCAAAACAATGAACAGCTAAAAGCACTTATTAATAATTATAAATTATTTTACTTTAACAATAAATTTGTATTTTTAAATAAATAAATTGAATCAGCAAAAATTGTTCTATTTCACCGAAAAAAGAAGTTTTGTTGTAACATTTAACTTGTTAAATTCGTTAAATTTAACAAATTTTTAATTTAATAAAATTTTCATTTGTTAAATTTGTCATATTTAATTTTTAATATTAAATTTGTTTCTTTATTTTGTTATAATATTAAATAATTCATTATAATAGCAAAATATGGACATATTTTTCATATATGCAATAACAACAATTGTATTACTGATTAAAATTCTTTTTCTCTATTAGATCAAAAACATTTTAATAATTTATAATGATATGTTTATGAAAGTTTACTCTATTTAACTATTGAAAAAAAGTTTTGTTTTCTTACGATATTAAATTACCATTTATACACACACATTTACATCGCAAAAAATATAACCGATACTTTACTATAAGATTTTGTTATACTATTAGTAAGATTCTTTTCATTCTTACCTCTAAAAATTCGGGTTTATAGATATTAATGAACGGTTTCATGCCAACCCTAATTATAAAAATACCTTCTTTAGAATGAAACATATATTGCTCAAGCCATTGTTTGCGTTCTACGATAAGTACATAATTAGATATTTAGTATTACTTTGTTTTTGTGACAAAATTTACTAATTATTATACTGATTTACAGTAAATGACAATTTTTTTTTTCATTTATTAATTCCTTTAAACTTTTTACTAAAAATATATAAACAATATTTGTAAAAGCATATAATAACAATATCTTATGTATAAGATTTTTACCATAGTCCGTTTGCTTCATTAATTTAAATGCCATGCTAAAAGGAAATCTACCGATCTGAGAAATATTTTTGAGCTTTTGTCGAAGAACGTATTGATGATGTACTATCGATATAATTGCGGGAATTATTAAAACTACGAACAAGGCGCACAATATCAAAAAGATTAAGTCCATTTTTGTAGCCTGTAAATATATTAAACAGCCCAAGTTACCAAATATGTAATGCATAAATTATTATAAATACTTTGTAAGATTGAATTTTACACTCACACATTGACAAATATTTTATTGACACGATGTTTATATCATTATTATCTTTATTAATTCAGAAAATTATATAAAGATACTTTATTAAAGAAGATGGAATATAATATGTATATAAATATATATCATCGATGAAAATTGAGTATAAAATTAATGGTTGAGAATATTTCGTCGGCAAAACATTTCTCGATTATTTCTATGTAACTCGTCCAAATTTGGAATCTGTGTTCATTAATCGAAAGATTCACGAGATAAATTATTTATATTCATGCAATAAATTATTTATATTTTATTTTTCTACCGTATTTCATTGAGTTCTTGAAAAAGTTTTGCGGTTTAAAACGTATAATTATTCTTTTTTGCTTCCTCATAGAGGAAGCTTTGTTTTCGTGACAAAATATTTTTTCGAATTTTTTTATGCCAATGTGTTCAAAATGTTCCAAAACGTCAAAAAATTATATTCCTAGAAAATGTATGTATCTGTGTATGTATGTATGTACGGAATGTTTGTACAACTCTAACTTCCGCAATTTTTGAGATATCTGATCAAATTTTTTTATATGAATAGATTATTATAAAAGGATGGTTGGTTATGAATTTGGTGATAGAGTCAGCATCAGTGAAAGAGTCCATTTTCTATAAAATTTTGAATTTTTTGAAAAATGTATGTATACGAATTATACTCGGAAATAATTTTCGCAAATTCTGAGATATCGGGTTAAATTTTTTACACAAATAGAGTATCATCAAAAACGCTGAAAGTGAAGATAATTTCCAGCACGTGCAAAAATGTTTTGGTCAACAACGGAATATTAGTATTGAAACAGTTATCAAGTCATTAAAATGCATTACTGACAGCTCCGTTCTTTTAAACTGTTTATCAATGTTTCTTGTGTGTTATCTTTTCTTATAATAAAATTAATTAAGTTTTTCTTAAATGAGTTTTTATATTTCTGAAAATCTATAATCTACAATGTAAATGTATAATTTATAATTATATAAAAATAAAAAAGTATGTAAATTAGAAAATAGCATATTGCTTCTTTATCTTCTATATCTTTTTATTTCGCTCACAAAGTTTCCTCTATAGGGAAGTAAAAATTGAAAAACCCACTTACTTTAAGGAACTTAAGTTTTGTGAGATAAAATAAAATAATGAGGAAGTAATGCGCAAGTTTCTAATTTGCATGATTTTCAGTTTGTTTAACAATAATTTAAAGATATGATGTATATACGTGTTCACAAAATATTAAAGCAATATTGAATTTCAAATTTTTGATTAAACGTACATTTGAGCATAAGCGCTCCATCATTACTGTTTAATTGAAATATATGTACAGTATATAACCGAGTTTCAAAGAATTATAATTTGCAAAATTAAGTATCCGCCCGTATTTTGTTTCATGAGTTTCATTATTAAATTATTACATTTTAACTTTGCACGAATTACTTTGTGTCTTGAAAAGAATAAAAAGCAAAACCACGAATTTTATCTAAATGATACTGAAAAAATGCAAGATTTCGGTACTTACTGTTTGTTACGTTGGAGCAAACAATAATGCTTTGCCAAAATATTTGTTACTTTTAGCAAATATCGCTGCGCTTTACTACTAATTATAAATCATAATTTATCGTGTTTTATATATATAAATATAGTATAACTAAATATAATAAAATAACCGAGAAAAAGAGAGAGGAGAAGAATAGATGCTTTAAAAAAGATGTTTTAGAATAACTTTTTTTTAAAGCAGAATATTATATAATTGTTTTTACTTCTTCTCGACATAAGATTCGATCACGAAATGTTGCATCTTAATCTTTATTATTCAAGTCTTAATCTTTATTATTTTATCCTATCTTATTTTTATTTTTAATTCTCATTTTGCGCGACTCGAACCAGCAATATATAATATGCAATGCAATACACACAACGGAACCGTATCACTTATCTTATATGATTTCTCCTCGCAAACATTTGAAATATTTCTATACGATTGTGTGAACTACCCTTTGATAACAATGAGGTACGAGATGTAAACGAGATAAAAACGATAATTGTTTGCATATACATAGTATATCTAACAATAAGTAATAATATACAGTGTGTAACAGAGCGCCGTATCAGCCGTTTTTTGAGGAAACAACGCATTTTCGTGAAAAATGTTTCATATAAAAGCTGTAGAGCTCTAAGTGGCGTATTATATAATAATATTAGTATGACCTTGAATAACACCGTCACATAATGACATTATGTTTATAATTTGCAAACTTCTTGCGTATTCAGCTGATCATGATTGTTACTTGCCAAATCGGTTACGATAATATTTTATAAATATTTGATTCTTGCTTTATTCTTGACAGAAAATTTTTTACATTCGGTAATTACTGTTAAATTATTGTTCCATTAGTGATGTGTGCACCCGTATTAGATAATATACAATACATTTATTGCAATTTTACATTTATTAAGTGCATTTTATTGTCTAAATGCGTTTAATAGTTTATTATTCTTTTAATTAAAATATATTTACGTATTTAATTTAAATACCTAAATATTTGAACTAGAAAAAAGATCATATATTACAATAAAAATCGCGCACGTATTACGATAAGAGAATATAAGTGTTTGAATAAGTCAATAGAATTAAAAAATTAAGTAGTTAAAAAAGCTCAATAATGGATGAGAATCAATAATAAATAAAAATCTAGATCAATTGAAGCCCGGACGCTGTACTTAGAGCATGAACAATAATTATTATCTATCTTTCTTTAGGAATACATTAACTATGTGTTACAAATAGTTCAAACATTTTGACCCACTTCGAGTCCTTTTAAATGAAACTCGGATAAAAAGATTAAGAATTAAAAAGATGCAAGCGGTAAATCTATTTAAAGCATAGCGACGTAATGATAAATTTAAATGGATAATACGACACAATAAAATTATACATTATAGCTTAACACGTTTACAATATGTGTACACATCATTCGATGGAACAAAAAGAAATAATATCGATCCTATTAATAATTAGACTTATCACGAGAATAATAAGTTCTCGTTATGAATAATTTGGCGTCTTCTCCTATTCGACAAGTGGCCATCATATTAATAGGAGAATATGTTTATTTGAAAAGATAATTCGCTTGATGATCTTTGCATCTTATATAGGAAGAAAAATGTGCAGACTTATCGGATGATATTTCACATCGCGGAAGTAAATTTAGATCTATAATATTGACAATGAAAAAAAGATTTGGTTGAACAATTAATTTTTTTGTTAAAAATAATTTTGATAAATTATGACGCGATAATCACGAAATGCGCGAATATCTCGAAAATCATCCGATGGTGGAAACATCTCCGCCCGATCCTCGCGATGCATTTTTCGGCGGCCGCACGGGAAATATTGTGACTCGTTATGAGGTTACGGGTACGGAGAAAATACGATACGTGGACGTGTGCTCTTTGTATCCTCTTTGTTCCCAATCGACCATCCGGATATTTACGTCGGCGAGGAATGTTCCGCAATAATCGGAAGGGCACCGAATTTTAATTTCGATACGATTGAAGGGCTCATACGTTGCAGAGTACTCCCACCACGCGACCTATTTCATCCGGTACTCCCATATCGTGTGCAGGGAAAATTGCTTTTTGCTTTATGCCGCAGTTGTTGCGAAACATTTTCGCAGGTGCCCTGTACACATGACGATGCTCGTGAACGCGAATTCGAGGGTACGTGGGTGACCTGCGAATTACGCAAGGCCAACGGAAAGGGTTATCTCGTGACAGCTGTAAGCGAGATTTGGCAATATAAAGTTAGCCAATTCGATCATACGACACGTCAAGGCGGATTGTTCACCGAATATATAAATACATTCTTGCAGCTTAAACAAGAAGCCAGTGGACGGCCGTGTGAATGCGGGGAAAACGACGACGATGCTAAAGAACGATATCTGAGGGAGTACGAGAAAACCGAGGGTAACGTTCTTGATAAACGTAACGTCACTCGGAATCCCGGTTTACGTTCTGTCGCGAAGCTGTGCTTAAATTCTTTTTGGGGAAAATTCGGCCAGCGATCCAATTTACCAAATACCGAAGTCGTGAGAATGCTTCAGCGTTTTGCGACATTGATGACGAGTGCTGAGCACGAGATAACCGGCATATTACCCGTAAACGACGAGGTAATATATGTTTCGTGGCGCTTGCGACAAGACGCTGTCGTTCCCTCACCGATAACGAATGTTGTAATAGCTGCATATACGATGGCGCAGACGCGTTTAAAATTATATTCTTATTTAGAGCGATTAGATCGTCGCGTTTTGTATTATGATACGGATTCATGTATTTACGTGAGCAGCGGTGACCCAAACGTATGAACCACGTACGGGAAATTTTCTAGGCGATATGACGGACGAGCTTGAAAGTTACGGCCGCGGTAGCTGTATCGAGACGTTCGTATCTGGTGGTCCTAAATTTTATGCGTACATTGTTTGTGCACCGGACGGACGAACATACGAATACTGCAAAGTGAAGGGCATAACCTTAAATTTTGAAAACTCTCAACTAATCAATTTTCTTAGTATTAGAAATTTGATGTTAGCTAAAGAAAGGGTACGGGAAAATGAAGAAAATGAGGAAGAATCGGCTGGAACTTCGATAAACTTACGGTTTAGAGCAATTTGGCGTACTGTGTTTCATGAGCTGGTAACATGCTATGAAACTGAAGTATGTACTCCTGTATTGTGATGAAACGTAAATTTATCAATAGTCATTGTTCGTTACCATGCGGCTATGTAACAGAACGATAATTTTTCTTCTCTGTTTTCTCAACTCTCGTTTTTAAAGTTACAATATAACGAATTCGCGTATTTTCCCTCGTGCTAAGAGATAATCTTTTTTGCTACGCAATATAGTTATATTTAATTGTAAATAAGAATTTTTATTGTACAAATATTTTTATGTAAAATAATTTTTTATTGTACAATTTGTATTCTTATGTAAGAAATAATATTGTATTCTTATGTAAGAAATATAAATAAATATAAATAAAACTGTTTTTAAAATAATGCTACGTAAAAACATTTTCTCTTTTCCTATCCTTTCTTCCCGGCCTTCTTCCGTGACGTCATAGTCTCCGTCCTAAGACTCTGTGCCAAACAGTCTCAGGTACTCGTATTTCATGACCCTTTCTATCCTCTCCAGCGATGACGTTACCGAACGTCTACCTGCCTAGTGCATCTCGGCCGCCCGGTCAACCCTACCCGTACATGTACGCACGTGTTCAGCCCCGACGTATCAGTTACTTTATTCTAGCAGTACCTTATCCGATTTTCTATTTTCACAAAGAGGACGGAGGAGAGGATGAAATATACCGTACATTTCTCGGTTTTTCTGTAGGGGTGGTGAAGCGGAGATGCGTATACCACACGATATCTCCATCCTCGGTAGTCGCCATCTTGCCGATACTTATACACGTGTTGTTTTAGCTCGTTTTTCCAACCCACTTTTTTAAATCGACGGAACCGTCGGAACCAATCGGAGGACTGGGCACTATGGGGAGAACCAATCGGACCGCCAGGACCCCTATCTTAGCGCTGGACTACTCTCCATAAATACTACGTTTAACTTTTATTCTAATAAGTTTTCAGCTAGCTTAGCATACTAGGACCATGTTTGGAGAGGTGGAGGACCCAGGTTCGAACCCGAGCATGTTCACGCGACCGAAAAAATAAAAAATAAAAAAAAATAAAAAAATAAAAAAAAATAAAGAACTACTCTCCATAAATACTACGTTTAACTTCTATTCTAATAAGTTTTCGGATAGCTCAGCATACTAGGACCCTGTTTGGAGAGGTGGAGGACCCACGGGGTGCTCGGCCGCTCCCAAGGCCGGGGAGATGCCCGGCCACGGAGATGGGCCCTCACCAAGATGAGCCCGGACAGGCTGATCGCGGCCGTCCTCGCGGCAGACTGGCCGTGTCCCGGGGGGGAAGGGCGGGGGATCACCGAAGAGGTGACCTGGTTCCGGGGCGCGTTACGCGATGCGTGTGATTTCGCGATGCCCCGGACCAGCCCCCGCCCGCGACGGGCGGCGTACTGGTGGAGCGCGGAGATCGCCGAATTGCGGCGATGCTCCGTCGCGGCCAGGCGCCGCTTCACCCGGGCTCGGCGTCGCCGGGACGCCGAGAGGACGGCTGAGGCATATGAGGGGTTCCGCACCGCAAGGAACGCCCTCAGTGCCGAGATTAGGAGGTCCAAGGCCCGAGCGTGGGACGAACTCCTGCGCTCGTTGGACGCAGACCCATGGGGGCGCCCATACAAGCTTGTGATGAACAAGCTCAGATCTTGGGCGCCCCCCGTGACGGAGTCACTGGAACCCCAGGTCCTCGAGGATGTCCTGGGGGCCCTCTTCCCAACCGAGGGCCCCCCCTTCGACGCGGGTGGCCGCCAGGAGGCGGCGGTAATCCCGTGGTCGGAGGACCTGGAGGTTTCAGAGGACGAGATGGCCGGCGTGATCCGTCGGCTGCGGCTCAGGGGCAATAAGGCCCCGGGCCCCGACGGGATCCCCGGCCGGGTCTGGGTCCTGGCCTTGGACCACCTGTCCGGGCGCCTGAGGCGGTTATTCAATAACTGCCTCAGGCAGGGTGTATTCCCCCCAGCGTGGGTGAGGGCCAGACTGGTCCTCATCCCAAAGGGGAGCAAGCCTGGCAACGTCCCTTCTGCCTACAGGCCGATATGCCTGTTGGACGAGGCGGGAAAGCTCTTGGAGAGAGTGTTGGCGGACCGCCTCGTCCAACACCTGTCCCGAGGTGCGATGGACCTCCACCAGGACCAGTATGGGTTCCGCGGGGGGCGATCGACCGTGGACGCGATCCTGCGCGTACGGTCCCTCGCGGAGTCCATGATGAAGGAGGGCGGGGTGGTGATTGCGGTGTCGTTAGACATTTGCAATGCCTTCAACACCCTGCCCTGGAGTAGGGTAGGGGAGGCCGCCAACTCCTTTGGCCTCCCCCCCTACATGGTGGAGGTCCTGAGGAGTTATTTCCGGGACAGGTGGCTGGAGTACCCTGACAACAGGGTACTCCTGCGCAGAAGGGACGTGTACTGCGGGGTTCCACAGGGGTCCGTGCTGGGCCCCACTCTGTGGAACCTCGCGTACAATAAAGTGCTGGGCGTTGCTCTCCCCCCCGGCTGCAGAGTCGTCTGCTACGCGGACGACACTCTGCTGTTGGCCGGGGGGAAAAGCTGGGGGGATGCGGTATACACCGCCAACGTGGGGGTAGCGTGCGTTGTCCGCACCATCCGTGGCATGGGCCTGCGGGTGGCGCCTCATAAGACTGAGGCGCTATTCATGCACGGGGGGGGGCGTCGGGCCCCCCCCCCGGGGCCCATGTCACGGTGGATGACATCTCCGTCC
The DNA here is from genome assembly GCF_030449975.1 of Polyergus mexicanus. Taxonomy (NCBI): domain Eukaryota; kingdom Metazoa; phylum Arthropoda; class Insecta; order Hymenoptera; family Formicidae; genus Polyergus; species Polyergus mexicanus. The sequence goes on from NW_027223340.1 coordinate 3,508,431, forward strand.
GGGTGGGAGGCCATTTTAAGTACCTTGGCCTCTACCTGGACGCGGCCTGGAGTTTTGGCGAGCACTTTCGGCGCCTGGCCCCCAGGGCGGAGTCGGTGGCGCTTAGCCTTAGCCGACTCCTGCCCAACCTCGGGGGCCCGGATGGCCGGGTGCGTCGCCTATATGCGAACACCGTCCGGGCGGTGACCCTCTATGGGTCGCCGGTGTGGGCGGACGCCCTGATGGCCGATGGGCGCGGCAAGATGTTGCTGCGCCGTGTTTATCGGAGGGTGGCCATCAGGGTTGTCCGCGGTTATAGGACGGTGTCGCACACGGCGGCCACAATATTGGCTGGGATGCCGCCCGTCGAGCTCTACGCTGACATGTACGCCTTCGTGTACAGGCGTACGCGAGAGCTCGGCGGGCTAGGCGTAATCCTGACCCCAAGGGTCAGGGCCGCCGTGAGACTTCAGGCTAGGCGACGCGCTCTGGAGAGGTGGGACGAGCACCTCTCCGACCCCCGTGATACCACGGGGAGGCGCGTCGTCGAGGCCATCCGCCCCCACTTGATAAAGTGGGCTACGAGGGCGGGTGGCGAGATGTCGTACCGTGCGACACAGGTATTTACGGGCCATGGATGCTTTGGCGCATACCTGTGTCGCATCGGGAAAGAGGACAGCGCACGCTGCCATCATTGCGGGGGGGACGAGGACACGGCGCAGCACACGCTGGAGGTGTGCCCAGCGTGGGCGGAGGAGCGCCGTGTCCTCGTCGACATAATAGGGGGGAATATTGACTTCTCGCTCTCGAGCATCGCCGGTGTTATGCTCGAGAGCGAGGAGTCCTGGGGGGCGGTCTCCTCCTTCTGCGAGGCAGTGATGCTGCAGAAGGAGGAGGCCGAGAGAGAACGGGAGAGACTCCCCGGGGGACGCCGGGGAGTAGGGGCGGCCGAGGGACCAGGGGGGGGAACGCGGGGAAGGCCCATTAGGGGCGGGACCCGCGGGACCCCCGCACCTCCCGGCCAGCGGGGCGCGGCACGTCATCGCCGCGCCCCACGGACCTCCCGGGGTGGGCCGACGGGGGCCGGGGCCGCAATGGCCCCCGGTGCCCCCAGAAACCCGCCCCAGACAGGGGGGGGCGCGCGCGGGGGGAGGGGGCCGGGCCACGATCGGGCCCGGCCCCACCGAACACCTCCCGCGCCGGCGCAGGGCCCCGACGAGCCCGGGGGGCGTCCGCTATCCCGTCGCGGACGTCACCTCCGGGGTCGGGCCCGGTGGTCGGAGCCCAGGTGGGGTACCTGGACCCGACCACGCCCCCCCCGGGACTAAAACCGGGAGGGAGGCGAGGGGGGTGGTGGTCCCCCCCTCGCCTAGTCTGAGAAGCCATGCCCGCGTCAATAATGCGGGCACTGGGGGAGAAACAACACTCCCCCAGAGGGTAGGGCTTGAGGGCGGGGGGTCTCCCTGAAGTAGTGCATATGCCAGTTCCCAGGGAGGCCCCCAGACACGCCCGAGAAGATCACCCGGAGGGGTTTTAGTGGGTAGTCCCCGGCCGTTTGTTTAGGCCGGGGTGAGTCCCACATAACCCCGCCTCGAACCCCATCGAGGCGGGGTATGCGGAAAAGCATTTCCCCTCCGTTAAAAAAAAAAAAAAAAAAAAAAAAGGTGGAGGACCCAGGTTCGAACCCGAGCATGTTCACGCGACCGAAAAAAAAAAAAATAAATAAATAAAAATAAAAAAATAAAAAATTTAAATGGAAATTTGACTCGTAGACGTCCACGAGGCCCCTCCACTTTTTTCCCACAGACACCCTTAGGGGGGAGGGCCCCAGACAGGCACAGCAGGGGTCGGCGCCAGTGGCCGAGGAGTGGGGGTTTGTTTTGACGCCCCATAGTGCCCACTAACTACTTGCTTCATATGTAGCCATTGGATGCACAATGAATGTGTTGACTTTGACAGCAACATTTATGTGTATGATTATTGTAAATAAAAAATATGATAATTGCAAATATGAAAATATATATTATAATATGGAATACATTATTCCAAATTACCGACACCTTTTGGATTTTAATCATTTAGATGTTAATTTAAGTTTTCGACTTTGATTTTTCTCTCCTAAAGAGTAAAAAATCTGTTAAAATTTGTTTTTTATAATAAATAATTTATTTATCTATTAAAAAGATGTTTTAAATTCCATCAAAAACCACAGATTGATAATTCAAATATGGTGCGCTTTCCTACTAATGCATTATCATATTTAAACAGTTTCTGACATGTAGAATTACCCATGTCGCGTTATTTTCTATCAATTTTTTTTAAATGTAGCCTATAGAATAAAAAAATAATTTGTTTTCTCATATTTTCACTTTCAAATAGATCAAAGATATACTACTTATTGTTAGCCAAGTACTCTGCGTTGATACCACTGCTTCAATGTACGTGTATATAGATAAGTAAAACGCACGTTTTTCCACGCAATAAAAGAAATAGTTGCTTGATGGACGTCAGCAGCTTAGAAATTGTATCATATAAATTATTACTCAACGACAATTTTACGTAAGATCGTGGTATTTGCATTTAGTCATAATGTCTGAATAATATAGAGGCAGACTGATAAACATCTATACTTTTCATATTGAATAAAAAATGAGTTGGAACCTGCGT
>NW_027223340.1:3511176-3630884 GCF_030449975.1 Polyergus mexicanus
AAGCAGTGGTATCAACGCAGAGTACTGTGGAGGATATCCCCGCAGGAAGGGATACCCCCATCCCCAGAAACAGAGGCCGCTAAACCACCGAGCGGCGAGAAGAGGAAGACGAGGAGATCCCCGGTGGTCGTATTGGATCGGCTGCCGAGGTACTTAGGAGATTCCGAGATCCGGCAACTCGACAGCCGATGAGTACCTCAAGTACGCCAACGAGATAGCCACTCCGGAGGATGACAGCGGGGAGAGTCGGGTTACTCAAAGGGGTTCCTCGCCGAGTACTACACCCGCAAGGGAAGGTGGATTCCCCCCGAAGAACGTGGGGCGAGTGCCGGGGGGTGCATCCGGGGGCTCCAGGGTGGGTACTCCCTCGAGGGCCGCGCGGAGGCAGGAGGCGGAAGCCCGGCGGGTGACCAGGAGGACCACCGAGGTGGAAAGGCTCAGGACGAGGACTCCATCGAGCTCGAGCCTGGACCTTGGCACGGACGTGAGGAGCCGCAGTGTCTCTCCGGTTCGGTCCGAGGACATGGAGTTGGCCGCCTTGGCCAGGAGGAAGAGAGGACGCCCACCGACGACGGGTGAATACGTCGGTAGGGCGGAGGCGATAGAGCGCCTCGCGGCGGCAAAGGAGCGGGAGCTGAGGGTTCTCGAGGAGGAGCGCTCCCTGCAGGTTGGGTTCGTTCCCCCGGAGACCCAAGGCACCCGCTCGCTGCCTTCGGAGCAAGCAGTGGTATCAACGCAGAGTACTCGCTGCCTTCGGAGCACGAGGTGGCCGAGCAGGCCCGGGACCTCACGGCGGCGGAGATCGAGAGGAGAGCGCGCGAGTCCCTTGGGGAGCTGGAGCGAATGGTGTCTGTCTCCAGTAACCTCAAGGGGACTTTTAAGCGCGGCATGCGCCTCACGGCGGTCAGGGTGAAGGCGTACTGCGCGGAGCTCCTTAGCCGGACCGGGACCGGCGAGGACTCGCAGGTGGGCCTCCTCCGTTCGGCCAACGAGTGGCTGAGGAGGAGATTGTCCGCCTGCGAGAGCGAGATCGCGGCGTTGAGGGAGGAGGTCGCGATTCTGAGGGGGGGCCAGGTGCCACGCCCTGAGGCAACCCCCCCGGACGGGAGGAGTCCCCCGTCGAAGGTCCTCAGGACCTTGCGGCCCTTGGGGGGCGACGACGGTGGGGGCGTCGGGGGGGGGCTCCCCGTTGGGGGGGGTCCCGAAAGGGGCCTTCGCGGCGGCGGGCTCCCCTCCCCCGGGGACCCCTACCCGAGGGGATAAGGAGGGCTCCGCGGAGTCAGTCCTGGGGGTTTCTGCGCGCGGTAAGGCCCGCAGGACCCTCGGGGACTCCCCGAGGGCCTCCATCCCTACTTCCCCCCGGTATGGCGGGGGGATGAGGATGGATATGGAGGAGGCGGGCACGGGGGGGCATTCGGGGCCCCTCTCGGTGGCCCAGGTGGAGGCCCTTCTGGCCTAAGACGCGTTGAGGAGCGCCTCATGTCCGCGCTCGGGCGGATCGGGGGCGGAGGAGGGACCGGCGGCAAGTCCGGGCGGGGCGGTGGGATGGAGGCTGCGGCCCGGCCCAGCGGCCGCAGAAGGCCAAGTTCCGGAAGGGGGGTGGGGGAGGGGCTCCGGCCCCCCCCGCTTACCCCGACCGGGCCCAGCAGCCCGAGAGGGGCGGATCCCGGAGGGGAGGTGGGAGGATGGCTGAGGCCTCTCCCGCTATTCCCGACCGGGCCCAGCAAGCGCCGCCTGCGGCGCCTCCTCCCGCGCAAGCGGGGAGGCGTGGGTGCGGGTGGTGCGGAGGAGGGGGGGCGGGCGTGGGACCCACAGGGGTTCCCCCTCGCCTCCGCCCCTCCCCCGGGGACCGGTGGGCCTCCCGGTGGAGGGAGGAGAGGTGCCGCCCCTGCGCGGACGGCGCAGATCGGGAGGGCGAAGGGACGGAGGCCCCGGCCTCCGGGGCCGGCAGCGGTTTTGCTGTCGGCGCCGGAGGGTGCGGGGCTTACCGTCGGGGCGGCGATGGCCAGGGCCCGGGAGTGCATCGACCTCTCGGGACTGGGCATCGCCGACACTCGCGTGAGGAGCGCCGCGAATGGGGGGACCCTCATCGAGGTTCCCAGACCGGCGAGGGTCCGAGAGGAGGACCCTGAACCCCCCACGTCCGACGAGCTCGCGGACAGGCTCGCGGAAAGCCTCAGGGGGGTCTTGGAGGGGACAGGGGTCCGGGTTGCCCGGCCCTCTAAGTTCGCGGAGATGCGACTTAGAGGGCTGGACAGCTCGGTTACCCTGGAGGAAGTTAGGCGGGCCCTCACGGCCCTCGGGGGACCGACGGGCGGGGGTCTTCGGATCGGAGAGATCCGGAGGCCCGCGTCCGGCCCGGGGACCGTGTGGGTTCGGGCACCCGTTGCCCTCGTAAGGAGGGTGGCGGCTGCCGGGAGGGTGCGCGTGGGGTGGGCATGGGCACAGGTGGAGGTGCTTCGCGCCCGCCCCCAGCGCTGCTACCGCTGCCTGGCGATCGGCCACGTCAGGCAGCACTGCACGGAGGGTCGGGATCGGTCCGGGTTGTGCTACAGGTGTGGCACACCCGGACACCCCGCATCGAGGTGTCCGGCGAAGGTCCCCAGTTGTCCCGTTTGTGCGGACCTGGGGAGGCCGTCAGATCATTGCGTGGGGGCAAAGGGTTGTGCCCCTCCCCGCGCCGCGAGGGAAAGGAGGGGGGGGGCCCGGTGCGTCGCAAGGGGCCCTGGGCCAGCCGCAGGAGACTGACCCATCCGCCGCGACGGAGGCGGCGGATCCCCATCCGACTACGGGGGATGGCACCATGGGGGGCGGAGGGACGGAGGATATGGAGGTGGAAGGTTTTCTTCCTCCTAGTCCTCCTCCCCCTCCAGCAGGGTGCCGTAGGGAGGATGTCCCCATATAAGAATGGGGACTCTGGGGAGGAAATATTTCCTCCCCAGCATGACGGTTGTCATCCGTGACTACTGGCAGGGGGCCTCTCTGAAGTAGTGCAGATGCCAGTTTCCGGGGAGGTCCCCGATAAAGCCAGGGATGGACAACCCGGAGGGGGTTTAGTGGGTAGTCCCTCGACCGTCAGGTCGGGGGAAGTCCCACATAACCCCGCCTCGATTCCCCATCGGGGCGGGGTATGCGTAAAAGCATTTCCCCCTTCGTAACAAAAAAAAAAAAAAGGTACAAGCAATACATAACGATGGATTCTCGCGTCTTAGCAACCACATATCAATACCGCTCATATAGGCCATCTTTTCTCACCGCGCGGTAATACTCGCGTGGATAGACTGATTTTTTAAAATTAATTTCTCATTAATTTCTCATTAATTTCTCGTTTAATCCGCTCTACCTGTACATTACTGGTAGGGCGACTATTATCAAATATCCTGTATATATGTATACATATATATGTATATACAGAGTGTCCGACAAGTAAGTGATCAAACGAAAGGTGGAAATAGAATGGATCAAATTGTAAGAAAAAGTCCTGCACCATTTTTTCTATAACGCTTAAGGGAATGTACAGGTCGTTTGTTTTACCGACAAAATACAAATATTAGTTAAAATACAAAATATTTTTATTGATTATAGATATCAACAAATCCTTTCCATGATTAAAATATATATAATAACGAAGAAGCAGTGGTATCAACGCAGAGTACTTATGAAAAAAAAATTACAGTTTTGTTATCGGCTTCTGCCGTCAACATTTACTTAATATAAAAAATTTGTAATCTGCATGTGCCTAATCAGTAAACACCGCACTTGGCATTTCATTAAAAAGTATAAGTGAACTTAGAGAAATAAGTTTAGAAGCTTTATAAAAAAGATTTTACGATGCAAAACTTTCATGCATATGTGTATGTGCGAGATGGAGGCTCAAGAGTAACTTCTTCTTCTTCTTCTTCTTCTTCTTCTTGTGAATGGCACCGGGCCTGAGATACACAGGCCCACACGGCCAAGTCGATGAATATAAATAGTGCTAATGTTGTAGATATCAAGTTGTGGGTTAGTATCAAAAATTTTATTTAGATGCGAGTTACTCATAGGATACTACAGAAAGAATTCCTCTTTAGAAGAGGAGAATAGAATTCAAAAATAAGGTCCAAAGGACACACGCATTACGTGAACACGTCCGTACTCGACCAAGGCCGCAACGGAAGTTGGCTCAAGAGTAAAACAGAGCAGCAGATTAGTTGCGTGATATCGATAGGCAGAGTTGCAATCTTACATGACAAGGACAGACATAATCGTACTATCTTTGTTTCTTTCATCTGTGTGAGTGTAATATACATATACGCATTAACATTATTGCAGTATCTTTTCTCTTTCGATTATACGCTCTTTCTAATCGCTCGCTCGCTATGTACTACATATCGCTTAGCTTCATGCTCCTCGCATATTCACTTACGCGTCCACTCGCGCTTCTCTCTCTCTCTCTGTCTCCCTCCCCCCCCTCCCCCCCCCCCCCTCTCTCTCTCTCTCTCTGCTCGTTCATTATTGTATTCTTTTATTCCCATTATTATATTCTTTTATTTCCTCAACTATGCTATTTCTTTTTAATTATTGCTATTTCTTTTATTCTTTCTATTCTCGTATCCCTACATAAAAATAAATAAATATATTTATTTATTTTTATTTTACACAGCATAAATGAGATATATTGTACAATACAAATTATTTTCTTTTTTTATTTTATTATAGTTAATACAATACATAATTACCTTCCACTATTGTTAAATACAATACATACACATACAAAAAAAACACGCACACATACATAATACTTTTTTTATTTATAAAATATACAATATCTTATTTATGCTTTATAAAATAAAGATGAATAAATTAATTTATTATCCTGTAGGAAAACAAGAATAGAAAGAATAAAAGTTGAACAAATAAAAGATTATAATAATGGGAATGAAAGAATACAATAAAGAATAAGTAGAGAAAGAGAGAGACAGAGAAGGAATGAGAAGCAAGCGAGATAGCTAATATTAAAGACTACCGAAGTCTCGCTCGCGAGGCTCGCTTTTTCTATAGTCTCTCGCGTTACATATACTGTAAAATTTTTGTTTTTTGCGCTTATTTAAAATAATTACAATGAATTAATGATATTTCACCGATTAAAATGATACCAAACACGAAATCGGATAATTTTTAATCAATTATGTAATTAAAATTATAATTACTTATTTCATTAAAAATAATCCGTTTTATGTCATATTTAATGTCATTTTAATCACAAAAATGTAATTAATCCATTACAATTATTTTCAGATATGTAAAATGCGAAATATATAACTTTTAGTTTCTATAATAAGGTGACATATACACGTCAAAGATTACAGATAAAGAGAGCCTTTTTTTTTTGTGACGGAGGGGAAATGCTTTTACGCATACCCCGCTTCGATGGGGTTCGAGGCGGGGTTATGTGGGACTCACCCCGGCCTAAACAAACGGCCGGGGAATACCCACTAAAACCCCTCCGGGTGGTCTTCTCGGGCGTTTTTGGGGGCCTCCCTGGAAACTGGCATATGCACTACTTCAGGGAGGCCCCCCGCCCACAAGCCTAGCCCCCTGGGGGAGTAGTTTAGCTCTCCCCCAGTGCCCACATTAAGACGTGGGCATCGGCTTCCCTAATTAGGCGAGAGGGGGACCACCGCCCCTCTCGCCTCCCTCCCAGTGTTAGTCCCGGCGGGGGCGTGGTCGGGCCCAGGTACCCCACCTGGGCTCCGACCACCGGGCCCGACCTCGGGAGAGACGTCCGCGACGAGTCAGCGGACGTCCCCCGAGTTCGTCGGGGCCCTGCGCTGGCGCAGGAGGTCTTCGATGGGGCCGGAACCGATCGTGGCCCGGCCCCCCCTCCCGCCCCCCCCCCTGTCTGGGGCGGGTTTCCGGGACCGCCATGGGCCAATGTGGCCCCGGCCCCCGTCGACCCACCCCGGGAGGTCCGTGGGGCGCGGCGATGACGTGCCGCACCCCTCTGACCAGGGGGTGCGGGGGGCCCGCGGGTCCTGCCCGTAGTGGGCCCTCCCCGCGTCCCCCCCCAGATCCCCCAGCTGCCCCTCCTCGGTCGCGAGCTCCCCGGCGTCCTCCTGGGAGCCGCTCCCGCTCTCGTTCGGCCTCCTCCTTCTGCAGCATTACTGCCTCGCAGAAGGAGAAGACCGCCCTCCAGGACTCCTCGCTCTCGAGCATAACACCCACGATGCTCGAGAGCGAGAAGTCATTATCCCCCCCTATTATTTGGACGAGGGCACGGCGCTCTTCCGCCCACGCTGGGCACACCTCCAGCGTGTGCTGCGCCGTGTCCTCGTCCGCGTCGCAATGGTGGCAGCGCGCGCTGTCCTCCTTCCCGATGCGACACAGGTATGCGCCAAAACATCCATGGCCTGTAAATACCTGTGTCGCACGGTATGACATCTCGCCATCCGCCCTCGTGACCCACTTGATCAAGTGAGGGCGGGTGGCCTCGACGACGCGCCTCCCCGTGTTGTCACGGGGGTCGGAGAGGTGCTCGTCCCACTTCTCCAGAGCGCGTCGCCTAGCCTGAAGCCTCACGGCGGCCTTGACCTTTGCGGTCAAAGTCACGCCTAGCCCGCCGAGCTCCCGCGTACGCCTGTACACAAAAGCGTACATATCGGCGTAGAGCTCGACGGGCGGCGTCCCTGCCAATAATGTGGCCGCCGTGTGCGACACCGTCCTATATCCGCGGACCACCCTGATGGCCACCCTCCGAAATACACGGCGCAGCAGCATCTTGCTGCGCCTATTGGCCATCAGGGCGTCCGCCCACACTGGTGACCCATAAAGGGCCACCGCCCGGACGGTGTTCGCATAGAGGCGACGCACTCGGCCATCCGGGCCCCCGAGATTGGGCAGGAGTCGGCTCAGGCTAAGTGCCACCGACTCCGCCCTGGGGGCCAAGCGCCTAAAGTGCTCGCCAAAGCTCCAGGCCGCGTCCAGGTAGAGACCAAGGTACTTCAAATGGTCTCCCACCCGGACGGAGATGTCATCCACCGTGACATAGGCCTCGGGGGGAGAAGTCCTACGCTTCCCCCTATGCATGAATAGCGCTTCGGTTTTGTGAGGCGCTACCTGCAGGCCCATGCCACGGATAGCGCGGACAGCGCACGCTACCCCTAAGTTGGCGGTGTATACCGCATCCAAAAGAGAGCCTGGCGAGCGAGACTTCGGAACTTTTTGATGTTTATCATCTCGCTTGCTCCTTCATTCTTTCTTGGTCTCGCTTTTCTGGATTCTTCAGCATCGGGGATCTTTCCTTATGTACAAAATATAAATCTTTTATAAAATAAAAATAGAAACTTACATTTTGGATGTTATTAGTATGAATATAATTATAATTAATGAGATTCTTGCGATAAAAATGACATTAAATACGACATAAATCGTATAATTTTTAATAAAATAAATATAATCATAATTTCATAATACATAATTGATTAAAAATAATCCAATTTATGTCATGTTTGGTATCATTTTAATCGCAAGAATCTCATTAACCCATTATGACGTACTTAAAAAAATTAATTATTTATCATAATTAATAACTATTTCTAATTATAATAAATAATTATTATTTTAAAAAGCATGTATTATATGTTATTACGTTTTCGAAATTATTGCATTCACGATGCGAAAGTTTCAGTCAATCGCACGATCGTAAAAATAATATAATTAATAAATTACACTTGGCAAAATTTATTTTTATTCTGCTCAAATCAGATGTTCTAATATTAAAATGTATTGGTCGTATGTATTGTATGTATTAAGAGGATGCCGAACTGTCCTGTTTTACCGGCCATAATAATCATATTTTGTACACCGAAATTTTTTTATTGGTTACATGAAATGAGAAATCCTTTTCCACGATTAAAGTATATACATCAACAAAATGGGAACCTTGCGCTTTTATGTTAAAAAAAAAGAAAAGCTAAAAAATCACAGTTTTTTTATCGGCTTCTTGCGTCAGGTCGTAACAATATTTGCTTAATATAAAAGTTGTGCAGTTTGTACGTACAAAATAAGACAAACCAAGATCTTTTTTACTAAGCTTCTAAATACACTTTTAAACATTCACTTATATTCTTTCATGGATTTCCGAGTGGGAAATCCATGAAAGAATATAAGTGAATGTTTAAAAGTGTATTTAGAAGCTTACTAAAAAAGATCTTGGTTTATAAAACTTTCGTGCATATGTATGTGTGCGAGATCGAGGCTCAAGAATAAAACAGAGCAGTAGATTAGTTGCGTGATGTTGCAATAGACGGAGCTGCAATTTTACATGACAAGGACAGACATAATAGTACTATCTTTGTCTCTTTCATGCGTGTGAGAGTAATATACATGTACGCACTAACATTATTGCAGCATCTTTTCTCTCTGATCATACGCTGTCTCTTTCTAATCGCTCGCTCGCTATGTACTACGTATCGCTTAGCTTCATGCTCCTCGCATATTCACTTACGCGTTCATTCGCACTTCCCTCTCTCTCTCTCTCTCTCTCTCTCTCTCTCTCTCTCTCTCTCTCTCTCTCTCTCTTTCTGCTTGTTCATTATTGTATTCTTTTATTCCCATTATGATATTCTTTTATTTGCTCAACTTTTATTCTTTCTATTCTCGTCTCCCTACATGAAAATAAATAAATTTATTTATTTATTTTAATTTTATAAAGCATAAATGAGATACACAACAATAAGTTATTTTCTTTTTCTATTTAACTATAATTAAATACAACACATGTACATACAAAAATACACATAGTTAAATACTTTTTCTATTTATAAGATACACAATATCTCATTTATACTCTATAAAATAAAGATGAACAAATTAAAGATTAAATTAATATTTATTATCGAGTAGGAAGACGAGAATAAAAGTCGAATAACTAAGAGAATGTAATAATGCAAAAGAAAAAATACAATAAAGAACGAGCAGAGAAAGAGAGAAGGAGAGAGAGAGAGAGAGAGAGAGAGAGAGAGAGAGAGAGAGCAGCGTGAATGAACGTATAAACGAATGTGCGAGGAGCATGATATATATATATATATATATATATATATATATATATATATATACATATATACTACATAGACACTAAATATGACATAAAGCGGATTATTTTTAATGAAATAAGTAATCATAATACTGTTATGCCTCCCTGGAGAGGCACGGTAATTGGGATCGTTTGCCGGGAGGAATTTGGGAATTCGGGCTTCGCCTGAGTAGCTCACGGAGGTTATTGATGATAGAGATAGACACTTTTGTAATTGAAATAACTATATATATCTGCTTTATTCGTAAATTGGCTTACAATTAATTACACAGTCCCGCACATTAACTCGCGTCGCGTATCGCGGTAGCGGATATCTTAACGGGCGCGTGTCTAGAGTCGAGTTTCGGTCTCGAGACTCGCCTCTCGCTTCTTCGTGTATATTTCTGCCGACTGCGTGGCTATTCAATATTATAATAATTATTGACACTCGCTTTGACACTCGCGGCGGTTAGCGATATTACTCGCATAAAGGAATAAAGATTGCGCGCGTTATGTAAATTATTGATCTAGACTGCCCGCGTAATATTAATGGTAAAGACTGCCCGCCGTTCGTTAGCGGTGGGTCTTTTTATTAACTCCCCTTGGCTTCTCGGGAGGGGGCCGTTTAGCGACAAGGCTGTGTGTCGTGTCGCTTGATTTTGGCAATATCCGGATGCAAGCTAAGAAGTTCTAAGTAGGATTTCTTTGCTTGCACTTTCGCAATTTCTTTATTCTTTTTTATTTCGCTTTTAAGTAGGACTTCTACGTTGCATTTTCGTAATGTCCTTCTTCCGCTTGCCTTGATTTCCGCGTTTTCGCAATGAAATGATTGCACGGTCGCTCGGGCTTCGCGCGTGACTCGCGTTGTCAGCGCTTTGTTCGGTCAACGCTCGTAACGTGATCTGTATTCGCGTTACACGTTGAGCAATCATATAAAATAATATGTATTTAGAATAATACATTTAATAATTCGTGTATAGCCTGTTCGGGCTATAACATCCCTCCCCCGTAAGAAAAAGAAAAACGGAGGTGTGAAAGTGACGTTTTTCGCAAAACAAAATTTCTTCTTATTCTAATGTACAATATTTTCCCCGTATATAATATGAATATTATCATTTCTTATTCTAAAATCGTGTGCTTAAACTATGTTTTAGTATGGGTCTTGGGAATCCGTATGATATACATGCTTCGTTTTCTTCGTATATCCTGACTGACGGTCGTTTCGTATATTTCTTTTTATTTTTTATAATTGTATAAATTATTAATATTATTATAATTACTGTGGTTATTCCGCTTGTCGCCATAGGATATACGAATTATTTTTGTGTGAAGAATTTGTCGTTATTGTCTTGCAAATCGTTGTTCATCTCTTTTAATTTATTTTTTAATTCTGTTAATTCTGAATGTTGTACGATATTCTGTTGTTTCGTGTCTAGTATGTCTGTATTGTCTCGTATAAATGTAATATTAATTTCCGGTAAATACGTTTCTATTTCGCTACCTTGTATGACTTCTTTTGGTTGGATCGTCATTTCTGTTGTTATTAATTTACATTTATTTTGAAGAGTAATTTGCCCTGTTCCTTTAATTACTTTTCTAATCTCGTTATATTTTTCGCATTGAATTATTATTGATTGTTTGCGTACAGTTGAATATAGCCAAGTAAGTGGCTGTTGCAACGGTATCCATATCGTTTCTGTCGCAATTACATGTTTACTTTTGCAAGCCTCGTTCTGATTTTGTGGTTGCAAGTACATTTGTATTTCGCACGGTGCGTTTGGATTAATACGGTGTATTGATTGTGTTTTCTCGGACATGTATCTGGAATTTATTTGGATACACTTTTTTAAGTCGTCCTCTGTTATTATGATATACGTTAATCCTTCTCTATTAACTACGATTATTTCGTGGTTTATTTCCGCATGCGTAAATATATTTTTATGATCGTAAGTAGGTAATGGGGTTACCTTCATTATATCGTGTACTGGTTGTGAGATTAGTGGGAATCGCAATACAGTAAATATGATTGATCCTTCACGGTATGCAGTTATTTTAATATATTCTTCTAGTGCTAACCATTCATCGTTTCGGATTTCGAAACCAAAATATAAACCGTGAGGTAATTGGATAGTTGCTTCTTTTAAATGTGTTATAATGTCGCTAATAGGTGTTAGTCAGGGTTGGGAAAGTTACTTTATAAAAGTAACTCGTTACCGTTACTGTTATTTTTTCTAAAAAGTAACTCGTTACCGTTACTCGTTACTAATTTTAAAAAGTGACTCGTTACCGTTACAGTTACTAAAAAGTAACGAGTCGTTACAATTTCCGTTACTTTTTTACAATACAAACTAATAAATTATTTTGCATAAGAAAAACTTTTAAAAAATTGTAAGCAAGATTTCATTCAAGGTTTATTACAAAATAAATGATTAAATTTTATCGAAATTCTTTATTAATTTTTAATAAAATTTGTTGCTCCATAGTATCATCATTTAAATGCCCTCTTTGTGGTGTTAATACAGAGCCACCGATGCTAAACATTCTTTCTACAGATGCACTGCTTGGTAGAGCTGTATTATATTTAATAAAAAGTTTTTTAAGTTTTGGATAGTCGTTTAACATTTCTATATTACAATTATTTGATTTTAAAAACCGTTGCAATTCTTCTTGTTCAGATTCATTTTGCACCGTTTTTTGCTCAAAAATGAAAAAATCATCGTGATCGTCAGATTTTCCAGCTTTTGAAGAATTTTCAGTTGATCGGATTCCCAATAAATCCTCCAAGTAATTTTCAGCACGTTTTCTTTTTTCTCCGGTTAACCAGTTTAACTTAAATTTTGGATGTAAACATGCTGCTATTATTAATTCTTTTGTTTCAAATATTGTAAGAAATCTAAAATCAAATATAGTAAATTAAGCGACATTGTTTGTTTTATTGAAATTAATACTTTTGAATCAATAGTTTAAAATAAAATAATATTTTTCAATTAAATCCTTATTTAAAATTAAATAACATATGTATTAATCAAATTAATAAGTTACCTTTTATTTAAACCTTGCTGAATAGCTTCAACTAATGAATGCCAATCTATAAGGTCAGATTTATTGAGATTTTCTAATTTTCGTTGCAAGGTACTTAGAACTGGTAGTAAATGAGAGCTCTGCTTTTCCGAAAAGATAAAGCTCTCATTGGATATCGCGCGTCGCGTCATCGCACTGGTCTGCAAGAGCCATAAGTTGATCAATCACATTCAAGCATTTTTACAACATAATAAGAATGCTAATTGGTCGATTTGTTTACGGCTTTACGGTTAAGATAAAAATTTTATCACGCACAATAGCAAGAATAATATCTTAAATAAATCAAAAAATTTGAAAAAAGTAACGATAAAAGTAACTGTTAAATTCGTTACTCGTTACCGAAAAATGTAACGAAGTTACTTTTTCCGTTACAAATAAAATTTGTAACGCCATTACCGTTACAGTTACCGAAAAAAAGTAACTGTAACGGTAACGGCGTTACAAGTAACGCGTTACTTCCCAACCCTGGTGTTAGTACGGGATGCATTGTGCCCTTGCGTACATATGTAAGATATTCTATTACGTCTTCCGCGTCTCGAATTAAATCTGTTATCATCGCGATGATTACCGTAAAATGTTCGGTTATTTCTTCGCGAGTACTGTATTCTCGAACATAATGATTTAATAATTTACCGTTATGGTCTAATATATTTTCTAGTTTATCTAGATGTACTATTGTACTGTTTAAAATTTTTATTTGATTTTTCGCGATATGTTGAATGGTTTGCTGATTATTTTGTAGGAGATTTAATTGTTCATTTATTAACTCTCTATCTTTCGCGTCCATTGTACCGAACAATGTTTTCGCTATTTCGCCTATTCCGTCGATGAGACCTCTACGTCCGTTCGTCCGTGTCTTATATAGTGTATTTATTAGTCATCAATTTTGTTAACTGTTTCGACTTGTTTTTTATGATTTCCTTTAAATTGTCGCAAGTACGTTTATGGTGGAATTCCGATTTTATTTGTTCGCACATCTCGTGGTTTGTTGGATGTATTGGTTTATTTGCCATACTTTGTCGTTTAGCGTCGTTATATCTAATTTAATAACTAATTTCCACGTTTTTGTGGCTTGTTGCAATTGTCCGATTTTTTCGAAATATATGCCGGGGTTGTGTAGGAATTCTTGAATTTTGTAAGGTGAATCCGTTTCATGTTGCCCCGTGCGACTCTCGGCCTGTCGGCTGTTCCAGCTGACGAGTATCCTGTAATTTTATATTAAATGTTTCATATACCCGTCTTATCGGCTTTTATTTTATGAGTTTAAGCTTTCTTCTTGCTAGCTTTTAGCGTCGCATGGTTTTTTTATTCAGTCGCGTTTTACTGACAAGTAACACTACCCAACTGATACTCACCGATTTGAATGAAACTTAACATACTTATTAAACACCGAAAAACATTAAATACGTGTTTTTTTGTTTTGGCTAAACACGATTTTTAGGGGTAGAAAGCACCCCTCAACCCTTGGAGGTGGAAACAATTATGGCTAATTATTTCTGAAACGATATATTTTCTGAAAAAAGTGCTTAGGACCAAAGTTGTAGAATTTAAAGTGATGCACTTGATGGCAACCTTGAAGTCGACCTTGAGGTCGATTTTCAAGGTCAATTAAATTTGGAAATAATTAGCCGTTGCCGGACTTTGACCACATCCTGTATCTATAATCAGTAATTTTATGCGTTGACACTAAATCTGTCTTCAGAATTGATTTGTTGCGTTATTTTCCTAAAAAAAGAAAAAAACCTGACGTAATGGGAAAATAGGCGCAAATTTATAGAAAAAATAAGAAGCAGAAAAAAGTTTTGTAAGTAACTTCAGAATAGAAGTAAAGATAAGAAAACATAAAATGTCACTCTAATTATAAGTTAAACATTACCTTCATGCTATATTAGAAACTTAAAAATTTTTTTAAATTTTTATTGCTACTCTCGAATTATCCACAATATCTTTTATTCTTTATTTTGTATTAGGATTTCATTCGGACATATGATCAATTATTATTTTCCCGGCTGTCGTTGAGCAAGCATTTTCCAAAATTACTTCTTGATCAGTTATTTGCTATGAGCTATTTTGCTCGTGAATTTCGTTCGAATATACCTTCAATTATCATTTTCACATCTGTACTTGGGCGAGTGTTCATTGTTTATAGTTTTACGTCAATTGTTCTTACGGCTGCTGTTTCTCGTGAATGTTTTCAAAATTCTTTCGGAAAGTATTTACTGCAAGTACTTTTCCATCATTTGTTCCCACGACTATTTTTTGTGTTAATTTCATTTAGGCTTACAATCATAAACTCTGCTTTCTATGAATTTACTTTGAATCTCTGTTATAATATTATTAAAACATTGTTAATCTGTAAAATTTCATAATGTCATTAAACCTAAAAAATATTTTAAAGTTATTATGCCTCACTTTCGAGGGCCCAGTGTACAATATAGAATCTAGAATAACAGATGAAGAAAGATCATTCGCTTCTCAACTTGCAGATTTGATAAAAGACGCTATCAATTTTGATATATTTAAAGAGACTTATGATACTTTGAACTGTACTGATGCTAGTGTGATTCCTGATGCTGTTTTAGTTGAAGACAATCCAGAAGATGTTTCGGAAGTTATGCAAGACGATACAAAATTCAGAGAAATTGTAGACATTGATTATAAGAAGAGAGTAATTGAATTTTGGCGATCTGGACAAAAGAAAAGAAGGAATATAGAATCAGTTAAAAACCAATTTAAGAAAGTTATAAATGTAACACAATTGTACCGATGGGAAGCACAAGTTGCTGAGGGTGAGTCAAGGACTGATAAATTGTTATATATCTCTCAATACGTTCTAGAACAATTTAACAGTGCATCTGATCGAAATCTATCCATTCACGATTTAGATCTAAAGAGATGGGCCTTGAAAGCAAGAGAGGTAGTTCATTTGCCTTCTCAATTATTTACGGCTTCATCAAAATGGATATACAACTTTAAAATACAACATGGTATTGTTTCAAGAAAAATAAATAAATTCGTGACACAAGCGCATATTTTAAATAAAGCAGAACTATTGGAACAATCTTCCAATTATGTGAGTCAAGTTAAACTAGAGATAGACTTGCTAGGAACAGCAAATGTTTACAATTCAGATCAATCAGGGTTCAATTTGGAAACACATGCTGGTCGTACATTAGCCTCAAAGGGTTCTTTGAAAGTGGAGTGTCTTGCTCAATCTTTGAATTCCTTGACTCACAGTTACACAATACAACCTTTAATATCTGCCAATGGTATCTTGAAATCCCCTTTATTAATAGTTCTGCAAGAAACAAGTGGCCGTTTCGGACCGATAATACAGAAGTTAATATACAAAGCAGATAATATCCTCGTTTTTGCCACAAAATCTGGCAAATTGACATCCGACATTATTATTAAATGGTTTGAAGATGTCTTCTTGCCTAATGCTGGCAAGAAGTCTATTTTGTGTTTGGACTCTTGGTCAGGACAAACAGAAAAGAAATTTGAAAATATAGACAAGGGTAATAACGAAGTAAAAATCCTTACAATTCCTGCAGGAACAACTGGCTTCACTCAACCATTGGATGTCTACGTATTCAGACCGTGGAAAAACTTCCTGAAACAATTTTCGGACTTAATTCTCTTATACAACTATGAATATTAACCTACATTTGAGGAATAACATTCTCAAAGTTCAATCATTAATCCACAATCAATTCTCATCACCCCGATTCCAAAACATGATTAAATATGCCTGGTGGAAAAGTGGATATATTGAAGAAAAACCAGATAGATGTGAAACGCCTGTTGATTTCTGTTGAAAGAATTGCGGTACAGTCTGCAAAATCTGCAATGACATTGCAGTAATAAAATGTGCGTGGTGTACTAACTCTCTGTGTATGGAGCATTTTTTGCGATAGAAGATAAAGCTATTCGTCATTATTGCCATGAATATAAAGAATAATGCCAATTATCATGGAATTTATACTCATAGACTATGAAAAGAAATCATGAAATCTTGCCTTCACTGGCTGGATCTCGACCATATCTTGCCTTTACTGGCTGGATTTCGCTCACATCTTGCCTTCACTGGCTGGATCTCGATCACATCTTGCCTTATTTGAATGAATAATTAACTTTTAATTCCTTTATTGATCGAATCATTGACTGATCTTGCCTTAATTGGTTGGATCAATGAACAATTTTAAATTACAGAGGTTTGTTTTATTTACAAATCACCAACGTTCTGAATGTAAAATTTTACGCTCTATCGATTCTCGGGATGAAAAGTAAACTACTCCCTTTGAAAAACATGAAATGATTTTCAAATGACCTTGAAAATCGACCTCAAGGTCGACTTCATGGTCGCTATCAACTGCATCACTTTGAACTCTACATCTTTGGTCCTAAGCACTTTTTTCAGAAAATGTATCGTTTCAGAAATAATTAGCCATAACTGTTTCCACCACCAGGGGTTGAGGGGTGCTTTCTACCCCTAAAAATCGTGTTTAGCCGAAACAAAAAAACACATATTTAATGTTTTTCGGTGTTTAATAAGTATGTTAAGTTTCATTCAAATCGGTGAGTATCAGTTGGGTAGTGTTACTTGTGAGTATACCACTAGCATGGTTTGTGCGAATTTAATTGATCGGTCTCGTTATCTTCCCTCTTTGGAGGAAGAGATCGACAGTGATGGTGCAGTGTTAATTATTGTGCCTCAAACGGATATGAACATGGTGGACGACGGTTTTGACGATGCTTTTTGGGTTTCTCGTTATGAAGCTTCTGATGGGTTCATCCCATTATTGCGACGACTTTGGTTGGGCCTGCCTCTACCCCCTCGAAATTCTCGGCGTCTTTTTATGGAGCAGATCCGTACACTCGGTATCTACGGAGGGCGAGGTCGGGCTACGCTCGAGCAGATGCGTCGCGTTCTGGATCGGATGTGATTAATCGGTCGTTCCAACAACGACTAAGTAAGTTCTTATTTTAATTTTCTATAAATTGCTTTAATTTGTTCGTATGCATGCGCACTGCTTTCCTTCCTTTATTAATTGTATAATTCACGTCCGAATTTTTTTCGATTATTACGTACGGTCCGGTCCGTAGGGCTTCAAGTTTCTTAGATCGTCCGCGTCGGAGCGTCTCGTCGTGTACTAATACCTTGTCGCCGACTTTAAATTTTATTTCTTTAGTACTTCTGTCGTACTGTATTTTGGCTTTAATTTTTTCGTCTTTAATATGCTCTTTTGCGAGCTGACTCGTTGCCCTTAATCTTTCTTTCAATTCTTGTGCGTAATCGTTGTAATTATATGTCGGTTTAGACGGTCTCGTCAGTGACGTAGGTAGATCCGCTTAGTGCCCGTACACTAATTCGAAGGGTGTATACCCCGTAGCTGTATGTGGCGTCGTATTATATGTAAACATTGCGAACGGTATCCATTCGTCCCAGTCTGTCTGGTCTTCGTTTAGGTAGTGTCTTAAATATTTCGCTAATGTTCGATGCGATCGTTCTAACGCGCCATTACTTTCCGGATGATAGGCAGTTGTCTGTATTTTATTTATTTTTAGTAATTTACATGTATTTTTAAATATTTCGCTGAGGAAATTTGTGCCTTGGTCCGTTAAAATTTTTTCCGGTATTCCGTATTCAAGTACAATTTTAGTAACAAATTCTTTGCTGACCGTGTTCGCTTCTTGGTTTGGAATCGGTATCGCTTTGCTGAATTTCGTTAAATTGTCTTGGAATGTTAAGAGATATTTATTTCCGTTTGTAACTGTTAACGGTCCTACAATATCTAACGCGCATTTTTCGAAAGGTTTAGTAGGCGTATCTGTGATTATTAACGGTACTTTATTTTTTCGCGATTATTTATTTTTCTGGCATAGCTCGCATTTTGCAATGTATTTTTCTACATCTTTCGTTATTCCTGGCCAATTATAATTTAGGCGGATTCTTTTTATCGTGCGTTCAACTCCTTGATGTCCTCCCGTGGGTGCATCATGATATTCATATAATATCTGTTTCTTGTTTTCCTCTGTGTATATTTTTTCTTCGTCGGAGTTTGTTTCTTCTTCCATTACGAGGATTTCTCGTTCTTCCTCTTCTGTTTCATGCGCTTCTCTAATTACAATGCGGCTCAGTGCATCAGCGTTCGCGTTCGCTCGTCCGGCCTTATGGATGATTTCATAATCATATTCTTCGCGTTTTAATCTCCATCGGATTAATCTTGATCCGGGATCATTCACATTAAATAACCAGATTAATGGTTTGTGGTCGGTTACGATTTTAAATTTCGTACCGTATATGTATGGCCTAAAATATTTTACAGCCCATACAATTGCCAGTAATTCTTTCTCGGTTGTATTGTAATTCTGCTCCGCTCGCGATAAAACTCTGCTGGCGTAAGCAATTGGTCAGTCATTACCTACTTTTCCTTGTGACAATACTGCTCCGAGTGCATAGTCGGAAGCATCGGTGGTCACTATGAATTCTTGATTGAAATCTGGATACGTTAGCACTGGCGCAGTCATTAATTTTTCTTTTAATATTTCAAAAGCGTTTTGCTGTTTCATTGTCCACTCGAATTTTTCCGTTTTCTTTGTTAATTTCGTTAGTGGCTTGGCTATTTTTGAAAAATCTTCTATGAATTTTCTGTAGTATCCGGCTAGTCCTATGAAAGATTGTATATCTTTTACTTTCTTCGGCGTCGGAAATTCTTTTATTGCCGTTAACTTTAACGGGTCCGGAGATATTCCATTCTCCAAAATAATGTGACCTAGATAAATTACTTCTTTGCGCAAAAACTCGCATTTATCTGGTTGCAATTTTAGATTATTTTCTCGGAGTCTCTGTAGTACTTCCTTGAGTCTTCTATTGTGGTCCTCTAGGCTCGATCCGTATATGACGATGTCGTCTAAATAAACTAGACATTTAAGTCCTTGCATTCCGGTTAGAATTGAATTCATCAGTCTCTGGAATGTTGCTGGCACATTTTTCAATCCAAACGACATTCTATTAAATTCATAGTGTCCGTAGGGCGTTGAAAAAGCTGTCTTTTGCTTATCTTGCTCAGCCATCGGTATCTGGTGATATCCTGACGCTAAGTCTAGTGTAGTAAAATATTTAGCGTTTCCTAGCTGGTCCAGTATATCGGTAATATTGGGCAGTGGAAATGAATCGCCTATTGTTAAGTCGTTTAGCTTCCGAAAATCTACTACTACTCGGGGCTTAGGTTTTCCGGATGCGTCGGCCTTTTTTGGTACCACCAATAAGGGTGCGTCCCATTGACTCGCGCTTGTTCGGATTATGCCATTTTTTAGCTTTTCTTGCACTTGTTTATTTACTTCCGTCTTGTGCTTCTCGGGAAGACGATACGGTCTCGTGTTCACCGGCGAGATGTCGACGCGCGTGTTTATCTCGTGCTCTACCGTCGCGGTGCACGTCAGTGGTTCTCCGTCCAACTGAAATGTATCGTAATATTCTTCGCATATCCGTAGGAGTGCCTGTTTTTCTTCCGTATTTAAATATTGCGTACGTAGTAGTTGTCAGATTTGTCCGTGTCTCGAGTTAGTATACTTAAAATTTTTTCTTGTTTCTACCGTATGTATTTTAGATTCGATTTCGCGTTCTATGCCTTCGAGGGTGACGTTCGGCGTCTGTATTTCGACTTCCGTATCGGTTGTATTTATGATGCTAACGGAACACGTGTAATCTTTAGGTTCTACTAAGCATCTTCCAAGGTAGATTCCTGGAGCTGTTTCCTCGGCTCGTACTATTCCTTTGTTGTCGCTTTTACGATGGTCTCGCTGCGCGGTTTTAGAATCGTTTTGTTAAGTGAATGGAATTTTAGTACGGCGTTTCCTATTTTTAATTAATTTTTATTATAATCGCAGGACACCAAATGTTGTCGAAGGAAATCAATTCCTAGTATTCCTTCACATTCGATCGGAATGTCGCCCTTTACCACGTAAAATGCATGTTTTACCTTATGGTTTTCTATCTTAATTGTGGCGTACATTTTTCCGATGGTGTGTATTTTATGTCCGTTTATGCCTGTGAGTGCGATTTTATCTTCGTGTATTAATGTGTCGTCTTTTAAATGTTTTAATTTTATCAATGAGATGGTCGATCCTGAGTCGTACAACATCTGTATTTTTCCGTCTTTTGCTTGTCGCATTGGTAATGTTATTCGCAATAAGTCCGTCTTTTTCTGTGCGCGTGGCATATCTTTAATATGCGTAACGCGATACTCAGATGCAGATCGCGGTTGTCTCTTTCTCGCTTCCTCCTGCTCGTCTTCGCTGCTGCTACTTGCGCTATCGGCGTTTCTTTTTTGTTGTCGCGATTTCTTTTCGCGTATATTTTCGTCGCGCGTTTTTTGCTGATTTCCGACTTTTAGTTTATTTGTCTATTTTTCGGTTTGCCGTTTAGGCTCCAGCATTCGTCGCGGCTGTGTCCTGTCTTTTTGCAATGTGTGCAGTATTTATTTATCGTGTTTATCCGCGAGGATTTTTCTGGTTTCGGCAGCGCGTATCGGCGACTTCGACAATCGTGTCCGTAATGTCTGTTTTTTCCGCATTTAAAGCATTGCAGGTTCGAACCTCGGTTATTTCGCGAGTAACTCAGTTCAGTTTTATTTTTATTAACAAAACTACTTGTTCTCGCCGGGCTAGCGCCCATTATCGCTTCTTGGAGCGTTGTGTATCGCTGCGCGCGTACGAGTACTTGTAATTCGTCGTGTAATCCGATTTGGGAATTTATTAACGCCTGCTCTTGGATTGTTTGTTGAATCGTGCGTTTTGAGGTTGCGTAATGCTCCTTTCCTTCGATCATCGAATCATAATTTCATCGCTAGTAAATCAACGCGCTGTCCGAAAGCGTGCGCAGTTTCTTTCGGCTTTTGTTTTAGTGAATTGAATTCGATCTGTAAGTGGGTCGTGCTTTGTTTTGACTGGTAACAAGTCTCGAGTTGTTGATTTAGTTCGTCGAAAGTCTGAATATTTTGTGTCTCGAAATCCTGCATGGCTTTTCCTTTCAGTTTTGTAAATAATATCGATTAATGATTCTTCATCCGCGGGATGTATGTTTTGAACGGCGTATGTGCATGCATTTAAAAATTCTAATAACTTATGTCGCGATGTTCCGTCAAATTCGGGAATCATTGCTCTTGCTTCTTTTAACGGTAAGTATTTCGGAGCGGTACTTCGTCGACTTCTGTCGCGTGCGGTTCGTCCGTATGTTCCATTAAACGCGTCGCTACCGTCTTCTGAGCGGTTATATCCGTGACGTGGTAACTCCATAATCGCGTCTTCTACTCGCGTTACTCGCCTGTTTAATGATCTTACTTCCGTGCGTATTTCATTTAATATTTCGAGAAGGTGCGCGTTGCCTCTTCCTTCTTCGTAGTTTGGTTCGGGAGGCGGCGTGCGAAACGAGTATTCGGGTAGTTGCTCGAGAACATGATTTATCTTGTACAACCGTACAAAGAATATTAAAAAAAGAAAAAATGTACGCGTTTCATTATACCCGCGTGCAACATTTACGACCAGCAGATTATCCCGCAAGACGAAAATTTTTGCGAAAATTTTTTGCGAAACATCGAGATCCAAGATATTCCTCTCGTGTGTTGTTTAGCGATGAATCGCTATTCACACAGGAAGGAATTTTTAATATTCATAATATGCACTTTTGGAGCGAGAAAAATCTCAGAGTCACGCGTCTTCGAAATTTTCAAACTCGTTGGAAGATTAACGTGTGGGCTGGAATAATGGATACTGAAATACTTGGTCCAGTTATTCTTCCAGATACTTTAACTGGAAAAACTTACGTCGATTTTTGAACAGAAAATCTACCAGATTTTCTAGAAGATGTGCCATTATTTGAAAGAAACGAGATTGTCTTTCAACAATACGGTGCTGGGCCACACAACGCCAGGATCGTTACAAATTACTTAAACTAGCATTTTCCTGGACGCTGGATGGGTCGATATGGCCCGATACGTTGACCCGCAAGATCTCCGCATCTCAATCCTCTAGATTTCTTCTGATAGCGATATTGTAAGGAAGTAATTTATAAAACGCTTCCCAAAAATACCGAAGAATTTGAGACAAGAGGTAATGGAGAACGTCCAAAGAAATTTATTAAAACGCATGAGAGCTTGCATTAGGATGGATAGCGGGCATTTCGAGCATCTGCTCTAAAATTTTATTTTAATCAGTCCGCTTTTTTCAGAGCGACCAATACATTTTAACGTTGGAACATCTGATTTGAGCAGAATAAAAATAAATTTTCCCAAGTGTAATTTATTAATTACATTATTCTTGCGATCTTGCGATTGACTGAAACTTTCGCATCGTAAATGCAATAATTTCGAAAACGTGATAACATATAATACATGCTTTTTAAAATAATAATTATTTATTATAATTAGAAATAGTTATTAATTATGATAAGTAATTAATTTTTTTAAGTACGTCATTATACGTTTCATGTTTTCTACCGCATTCGTAATGCGAAGGTTTGAGAATATCGTTCGTCTTATCTCGCGTTAATCACGCGCCACGCGCCACACGCACGTCGCAACTTGCACGGTACATGTCGCATCGCTAGGCAACGTAACAATGTGATTGCGTAGTCTCCGCGGTACGTCGCTAAATAATAATCGTGCAGCAGTTAACGACAACACGTAGCATGAGGATTCGCTACGCTGTGAGTGAGCAGGTGACTGAATGAGTGCTCGAATAAGTGACCGAATGAGAGAGTGTATGAGTGTTGTGTAAAAGAGAGAAAGAGAGCGAGAAAAAAGTGTATGCGTACGTGCGTGCGTGTGTATAAACGTCCCTTCCCTTCCTCTTCCCCTCTCTCACTCCCTCTCTCTCCCTTTCTTTGTCTTTCTCTGTCTGTCTGTTTCTCTCTGCCTCTGTCTCTGTCTCTGTCTCTCTCTCTCTCTCTCTCTCTCTCTCTCTCTCTCTCTCTGTCTCTTCCTTTCTTTTACGCCATACACACATACGCCATAATCAGCTGATTGCAGCGTTCGACGAGCGGCGATCCGGAACAACTTTCGCTAAAGTGACGTTACTTTAAATACGTATTCCTGACGTAATTTTAAGACATTTTCTTCTTTACCAAAATTTTATTTAAAGCATAATTTTATGTTAGATAAAATAGTTAGCGACTCATGCGGTGGTAATCACGCGTTGGACGGTCATCTGCGGCGCGTTGCGCCGCTCCTGCCTGCCTTCTGTACTCGACGCGTGCCTTGTTAACTATTTTTGCTTATAACTCAAAAATTACGCTTCAATTCAAATTTTGGTAAAGGAAAAATCGTCTTAGAATCGTATCAGGAATACGTCATTTTAAGGATGGTAGGTTGTTCTGAAATACCCTGTATAAAATAAAAATAAATGAGTTTATTTATTTACATGTAGAGAGATAAGAATAAAATAGAAGAATAAATGTGGAACAAATACAAAAATATAATAATGAGAATGAAAGATTATGAATGAACAAAATAAGAGAGAGAGAAAGAGCGAGAGAAGCGCGAGTAAACTCGTAAGCAAATATGCTAGAAGAATAAAGCTAAGCGATATGCAGTACATAGTAAGTGAGCGATTAGAAAAAGAGATCCAGAGAGAAACAGATTAAGTGTAGAGAAAGAAGATATTAGAAATTGCGATATAGTTAGTGCGTACATGTATATTACTCTCTAACGCATGAATTACAGTTTGGTAATTTATCAAATAATTACTATATGTAAAGCAAGTAGTGATACTGGGCCGGTTCTAACTCAGGTCCTTTGAGGGGGGGTGAGGGGCGAGGGGAAACCGGCGCGGGGAGTATGACGTCACGGGGGGAAGGGGGGTTACGTCACCGGGGAGGTATGACATCACCGGGGGGTGGGGTATGACGTCACGGGGGGGTGACGTCACGGAGGGTATGACGTCACGGGGAGGGTATGACGTCACGCCGGGAAAATGCGACGGAACGGTTGGCGCGGGGTCCGCGGAGAGGGGGAGGGGGGCCGCGGCGGAACAATAGGCGCGGGGGCCGCGGTGAGGGGGAGGGGGATCGCGTCCTAACCGATAGGCGGGGGACCCGCTAACCTAACCTAACCGATAAGCGAGGGGTCCGCGGTGAGGGGAAAGGGGGACCGCGCGAAACCGATAGGCGAGAGGTCCGCGGGGAAGAGGGAACGCGAAGGTACGATGCCGCGAGTAGGTGTTAGAGAGATAGCGCGAGGCGTCCGCAATGTGTAAGAGAAGGATAGCGCTAATGATATTCTATGGGCGTGGGAGAAGGATAGCGCGAGACGTCCATATGAGCGTAAGACAAGGATAGCGTTTGCATGCACGTGGGAAAAGGATGGCGCGAGGCATTCGCAATGTGTGGGAGAGGGATAGCGCGAGGCGTTCGCAATGTGTGGGAGAGGGATAGCGCGAGGCATTCGCAAGGCGGTGCGAGAGGGATAGCGTCCGCATGCACTTGAAAGAGAGATAGCGTCCGCAAGTTAAATTTTGCAGACTGTGCATATCTATTACACCGTTTTTATTCATGCATAAAGAATGGGATAAATAATTAAATTCACAGATAATTAGTCAAATAACTTATTTATTACAAGCCTCGTGAAGAATATCATTTACAGCACATGTCAATAACTTGCAATCTATGAGCGATTCGCTGTTAAACATATCACTTTCATGTATAGTTTTTGTAGCGTCGCATACATTAGCGATATTATTCTGTTGTAAAACAGTTACAAATTGTTTGAATTTTTCATTTACAATTTGCGTATTTTTGCATAACCAGTAATACATATGATCTACACATTTTTCAAAATCGAATAAATAGAATAGAGTTGTCGGCTTCATATATAAAGAATTATTTGATAATCCAATTTTTATAATATTCGAATCAGATATTTAACCACTTCAAATGTCAAATCTCGAATCCGCAATGGGATTTCAGTCGATTGTAGAAGCCGTTCAATGTCCGCACGTTTCTGCATTAGCGATTTCCAAGTTTCAAAGGGCAATATTATTTGATTGCCCCGATTACCGCCGAGAACCAATTCCACGCAAGATACAGCTCCAACGTTTATTCCAATGTCCAAATATTTGTATGACGTCGGAGTTAAGGCGTATCGTCTTCCGAGTATACCAACCGCGCGACGAGACTCGGATGAAATGCTAGGGAGTAAAAACAATATTATTTATATAAATATTTAAAAAGTATAAAAATTCTTCAAGTTAATTAAAACTTACTTGTTACATTTCTTCTTCTTACACGGTCAAGTTTCATCAGCATCTTGAATCGGAACGTAATAATTCATGTGGCTTCCTTCAGGGATACATTTTTATATGAACCTTTCACACAAGTGGTCGATGCAATACTGAACGTATTGAACATATTTAAAATATGTATTAGCGTTTCAAAATTGCAATGTGGTGGGGATTATTGATGACGCGATATTTTTTTCAATTTTTCCATTCAAGCGTCGATATACGGCTGCTTCGCGATGACATCATCACCAGGTGTGAAATTTAGCCGAATGCACAAAAATGCAACGTAATAAAATTTTCAAGCGCCGATGTGCGGCTGCTACGCGATGACATCGTCTATAGATATCAGATTTCAAACGCGCGTGTCAAAACATGACAAAATACTAAAATATAAGGATAATCCTCATGATTAAATTGCACTAACATTGGACAGCTGCATGTAATTTGAAACTTTTGCGATACACCTGGGATTTGACATCATCTCTAGACGACAAAATGCAATTATCGACATTAGCCAAAATGTACGTGACAAATCGCGAAATAAAGATTTAGATAGATACACATGATGGAAAGAGACATCGAGATAGAATATAAAATCGAGGTAAAGAGGCACACCCTGTCAGTATTTTCGCAAGGAGTTCCGAGACAAGAGCCGTTAATAAGCACATCGTGTTAGCAAAAATTTTTGGCATAAATTTAGAAAGATGGCGGAAAACAATGCCGAACAAAATCTACGCGAGCAATCTGCAAGGGTGAATTCGATAGAGGAGTACAATGCATGGGAGCAACGATGCGACGAATATCGAATCATTGGAAGAGCAAAGTCGAATCAAACGTCCACGATTATCGATTGGAATTCGACAATCGCTGATTTCCCGAATTGCAAGACTCGAGAGATTGAAGCACTCGTTACGCACGCGTTTTGTACACGCGGGTGCAGGATGCAGCACGCGGCAACACGGATTGATTTGGCGAGAGATCGATACGGCGTTCGAGAGCCGCATATTGACTGTTGCGGTTATAAATCATAATCACATCGAGCCTCGTCAATTTTTCGAGGATGCTAAAGACATTGTGCTCGAACACGTGCAAACCGTGCTGAAAAAACACTTTAATGTGAAAATTAATACAGTGTTCAATGGTGAATTTGTGACGGGTGATAAACGCGCAAATAAAAGTATCAATACGAGAAACTATGAACTATTTCGCACATCCGATTTACGCGAATGGTACGAGCGGCGCGTTGTCGAGCCCACTCTAGCATCGCTCGAGGAATTTCAGGAACGCGATAGCGGGTGGGCATTATCGCGAATACTCGATTTAAATGTAAATATAAATAAATATAATCCATTGCGCGCGGGGTGCCACATTAAATTACCGCGAGAAATAACGATGAAGAGAGCGGTAATCAACGTGCAATCTAATGACAATGCGTGTTTCGCGTGGTCTGTGGTCGCCGCTCTATATCCAGCCGAAAGAAACGCGGATCGGGAATCTTCGTACCCGCATTACACATCAGTGCTGAATCTCCAGGACATTGAGTTTCCAATGATTGTGAACCAAATTAAAAAATTCGAACTTGCCAACGATATCTCAATCAATGTATATAGTATCAAGGAAAAGAACATTGTCCCGATACGTCTGAGTGAGCTGAAAAAAGACAAACACGTCAACCTGTTGTACGTGGAGGACAACAACGTTGGACATTTCGCGTGGATCAAGAATTTATCCCGCCTCGCAATTGAGCAAAAAAGAACACAAGAAATATATCTGCGATCGGTACGTATATATTTAATAAATTATATTACAGAAATCTTTGAACAAAGATTAAAAATTATTTCTTTTATAGATGTTTGCACTACTTTGGCTCGAACGACAAGTTACAATCACATACGGTGGACTGTCGAGAGATGAACGAGTGCGCTATCCGATTACCGAGCGATAAGGACAAGTGGCTCACGTTCAACAACTATAATCGGAAAGAGCGGCTTCCTTTTGTCGTGTACGCCGATCTGGAGTGCGTTTTAGAGAAGACGGAAGAAGAGAGAAACTACCAACATCAT
The DNA here is from genome assembly GCF_030449975.1 of Polyergus mexicanus. Lineage (NCBI taxonomy): Eukaryota > Metazoa > Arthropoda > Insecta > Hymenoptera > Formicidae > Polyergus > Polyergus mexicanus. Next base: position 3,538,651 of record NW_027223340.1, read on the forward strand.
AAAGTATTTAGCATAGCATATTATGTACATTGTTCGTACGATAATTCGTTATCCGCGTATCATTCCCGTCGCGATATAGATTGCATATCATGGTTCGTCGAAGAACTAAAAAATTTAGCGCAACGTGTAAAAATTATTTTATCAGCTAATGTCCCCATGGTAAATTTAACATCTGATGAATGTGAAAATTTTCATAGCGCGACACAATGTCACATTTGCGAGAAACCATTCATACAAGACGATACACGCGTACGTGATCATTGCCATCTGACCGGGCGATACAGAGGTCCCGCGCATTCAAATTGCAATTTAAATTATAAAGATTCTTTTTGCATTCCAATAGTTTTTCATAATTTATCCGGTTACGACGCGCACTTCATTATCAAGGAAATAGCTACAGCGTTCGAAGGGGGAATCGAGTTACTTCCGATAACAAAAGAAAAATATATATCATTTACGAAAAATGTTAAACTTACCGAAGAGAAATTGAAAAATAATATTAAATTGTGTTTTATCGATTCGTATAAATTTCTTACAACCAGTCTCGATAAATTGGCATCATTCTTGAATAAAGACAAACTCACAATTTTAAAATCTGATTTTCAAAATTTACCAAACGACGATTTCAATTTATTAACACGGAAGGGCGTCTTTCCGTACGAATATATTGACTGCGTCGACAGGTTGCAAGATACGTGTTTACTACCGCGCGAATCATTTTACAGTTCTTTGACCGGTGACATGATATCCGAGAGCGATTACGCGCATGCCGGGAACGTGTGGAAGCGGTTCTCCATTCGAACGCTGGGCAAATATAGCGACTTGTATCTCAAAATTGTCTTGTTATTAGCAGATATTTTTAAAAATTTCCGCGAGAGTTGTATTAAAAGTTATGGGCTCGATCCCGCGTATTAGTATACTTTTCCCGGATACGCGTGGGACGCCATGTTGAAGCATACAAATATTACATTCGAATTGCTTACGGATATAGACATGGTTTTATTTATCGAACGCGGAATACGCGGCGGTTTGAGTCAATGTTCCAACAGATACGCACATGCTAATAACAAGTATATGCAGTCGTACGACCCATCGAAACCTTCAACGTATCTCACATACTTTGATGTAAATAATTTGTACGGATGGGCAATGTGTCAACCTTTGCCCTATGCAGATTTTCGATGGGTCGACGACGTATCCGATTTTGATACATCATCGATCGCGCTCGATTCGCCTATAGGCTACATCCTTGAAGTCGATTTCGAGTATCCGCAACGTGTTCACGATGCGCACACTGACCTACCGTTTTGCCCGACACGCGACAAACCATCTGGTAAGCGGCAGGATAAGCTGCTCGCAACCTTATACGATAAGAAGCGTTACGTAATACATTACCGCAACCTGCAGCAATGCACGCGACACGGACTTTGCGTTACAAAAATACATAGAATATTACAGTTTTCGCAATCTCCATGGCTTCGCAGTTATATTGAACTCAATACACAATTCCGAACACTCGCGAAAAATGATTTTGAAAAAAATTTATATAAATTAATGAATAATGCGGTATTTGGCAAAACGATGGAAAATGTGCGCAATCACGTTAATATTAAGCTCGTGACACATTGGGATGGAAGATATGGCGCAGAGGCGATGATCGCAAAACCAAATTTTCATAGTAGAAGCGCGTTTTCGGAGAATCTGATCGCCGTTGAATTGCGCAATCTCGAGGTGAAATTTACAATAATAAACCAATCTACGTGGGTATGTGTATACTCGACATATCCAAAACATGTTTGTACGAGTTTCACCACGATTATGATACCTATGTATCGAGAGAAATGTAAAGTCATGTACACCGACACCGACAGTCTCATATATCACATCGAGTGTGAAGATGTATATGAGAATATAAAGCGCAACGTCGACAGATTCGATACCAGCGATTATGCGGTGGACAATGTGTACGGTATACCGCTCGCGAATAAAAAGATACCGGGTTTAATGAAGGATGAAAATAATGGCGCCATCATGACCGAATTCGTCGGGCTTAGGGCAAAAATGTACGCGTTGCGAGTAGATGGTAAGAAAGACACAAAAAAGGTAAAAAGCGTCAAAAATAACGTCGTCGCGAGAACGATAACGTTCAACGATTACACGCGGTGTTTGAACGAAGAGATTGAAATGACGCGTCAGCAGTCTTGTATAAAATCTAAATTACACGAAGTATACACTATTCGCGAAACAAAAATTGCTCTAAGTCCGTACGATGACAAGCGGTATATCGTACCCGAAACTACCGACACGCTACCGTGAAGACATTACAAAATACCGTTGTAAATAAAAATCATGTATATTTATTGTAAATAAAAAATTACGTATATTTATTGTAAATTAAAATTATATGTATATTTATTGTAAATTATATGTATATTTTATAAAGTGTACAATTTTGTTTATATATTTGTAAAATATCTTTAATATTATGTATTATTGTTAACATATTTATAATATATTATTTTTATGTATCCAAGAATTGTGCGTTGCATTAATTCCCAGCCATTTCACATAAACCTCGTTGCTCTTTTTGCGTATTACTTTTTCCACGGATGATTTTCCACGGGATCTCCGCGCGAATCTTTGAGTACATAGGTCACGGGATTAGTTTTCTGCACTTTAACGATCGTAAACACTTCGGTCGACCAATTTGGCGTGTAACCTTTGTCAAAGATGGTCTTGAATTTACTCACGCGTACCGGATTGCTTACTTTGAATCTTGCCGGTGCCGCAATCTTTACGTTTCTGTATACCGTATTTAAAAGTTTATCGGCGATCGCGGGGGTAACATCGATAGGTCTCATGCCGATAGTGCGATGTTTTCGCGCATTGTACTCTCTAACGAGCCGGGACAACGCGTCGATCCACTTGTAATTTCCATTAAACGTAAACATTTTCCACATATTGCTCTTTAACATTCGGTTGAATCGTTCCACGACCGAGGCTTTCATGATAGAGTACGTCGAATAATGATTAATGCTGTGTTTCTTCACGAGTTTCTGTACATTTGCGTTGTAAAATTCTTTTCCTCTGTCGGTTTGAAAATTTTTCGGACATCTTCCATCGTCTCGAATTATCTTTGCGATAGCATCAGCTCTCTCTCTCGCTCTCTCTGGAGGAGAAGACGTGTCAAACATCGCTCCGCAAAAGTAATAACTTCTAAACGGTTAAATAGTTACGGGGAGTGATAGAAAGTTATTCAAGTCACAGCGGCATAGACCGGCATTAGCCATGAGTGTTATCTAGCCGGGATATGCTGTTTTGTGGGCGTGAGAAGTGCATTTTCTGTTTGGGACACCAAAGTCTCATACGAAAGGTAGACATTAAAGGTGGACACAAAAGTGCTGACGTGCGACAGTGGAACAGAGGTGACTGATCGCTTACGCTGATATTAGCGGTTTCGGCCGATAATTATCGGCATGGACGATGAATATGCTGAATATCGATGCTCGGCATGTAAAAAGACAATAAAAAATCAGGTGGTAACATGCAAGTCTTGCTATCAGGTGAATCGTATTAAGCTGTTTTACCATCCAGGATGTGTAAGCAAGCATAGGATTTGCGATAAAAATCAAGAATTGGTACCGTGTTCTGGCCCATTTGACAGATTTACAATTGAAAGTGAAGCAGACATGAAGAAGGCACCGGCAGTGGCCGGGGGCGGCAGGGACAGGCTAGGATCTACAGGATCTACAGATTCGTTTACGACGCCAAGTAGTGGAAATAGAATATCAGGAGCGAGTGGATCATCGACTATTGACGTAAAAATAGATTGGCTGGTAAAAGTTGTAAAAGAAATAAAGGATGAAACAGCATGTAAGAAGGAAATTAAAATGATGGTCAAGGAAATAGTTCGTGAAGAATTGGGAAATGTTAAGCAGGAACTGCTAGAAGAGCTGAAAAGAATGATACAGGGAGAAGGAAGTGGATCAACAGGAGGAATACAAAGGAGCCATAGTGAAGCGGTTAAAGAGAAAAAAAAAGAGAATGTTATAATTATCAAACCCAAGATTCAACAAGAGAGTGAAGTTACAAAAAAATTGATAAAAGAAAAGGTAGATATCAAAAACATGGCGATGGGAATAACGAAGCTAAAAAAAGGAAGCAAGGGAACAGTGATCATGGGTTGTGAAACTGGAGAAGAAATGAAAACGTTGAAAGCCACAGTGCAGGACAAACTAGGAGAAAATTTCAAAGTTACGGAATCACCGCAGATGAAGCCTAAAATAAAAATTATCAATGTCAGCGAAGAAGAAATGAGACTGGATGATGATGACTTAATAACTACAATCAAGAAACAGAATAGAATTGATGCAATAAATGATGGATTCCAAATGCGAATAGTGAAGAAAATAGTTAAAGAAAAAAGAAATGATAATAATCAACTTAGAAGAAAAGAAAAAGAAGAAGGTTCCATAATAATTGAAGTAGATGAAGAAACGCATGAATTGATGTTAAAAAAAGAGAAACTAAATGTAGGATGGAGAAAATGTCCTATATTCAATCACATTAATGTTAAAAGATGCTTTAAATGCTGGGGATACTATCATATTGCAAAAAACTGTACGCGAGATGAAACATGCCACAAATGTGCGGGAAATCATAAAGCGATTGAATGTACGGCAACAAAAAAAATGTGTAAATTGTATGTTTAAAATTCGAACATACAACCTGAAGATAGGTAATGAACATGACGCCCTTAGCCCAGAATGTTCAACATTTAAAAGGGCGATACAGGAGGAGAAGAGGAGAGCCGGCTGGGAAGATGCGAAATAGCAACTACAGAAGGAAGCGGAAATAATATTGTATACAAACGCGCAAAGTTTGATGGCGCATAAAGATGAGATACACTATCAGATTATGAAGAAAGTAAATCCGGCATTCATAGCGTTATCAGAGACAAGATTGACTGCTGAAATTGAAGACAGTGAAGTGAACGTACCAGGTTATAGTATAATTAGATGCGATGCTAAAAATAGAAATACAAGAGGAGTTGTTTTATATATAAGGGATGATGTTAAATATGAAATACTATTAGTAAAAAAATTAGAATCGAATTGTTGATGTGCTGCGATTGAGGTGAAAGAAAAATTGTATAGAGGAATAATAATGGTAATATATCATTCACCGAGTGCATCGCATGGTGATTTCGTGAGATTTCTAATAATAGAATATTTTAAATTTCTAATAATAGAAGAGTTAATAATACGAAGAGAATGTATGGTAATAGGAGACTTTAATATAGATATTATGTTAGATTCGTTTTATACAAGGAAGTTACAAACGACAATGTTGAGCTTAGGCATGAAACAATATGTAAATAAACCGACGAGAATTACGAAAGATAGTAAAACAATTATAGATTTAATTTTTGCTAATAATAAAATAGAAGTGCAGGTAATGCATGAACCTAAAATAACGGACCATGCGTGGCTAAAAGTTGAACTGAATGCGAATAAATTTGATAATAAATACAGAGAACTTAGTGTTAGGAATTATAGAGAATTTAATATAGATGAATTTATTAAATTAGTGGAAAATAAATTAGAGAAAATATTTTGACCCTCAGACGTTTGTAGCAGATGTTGAACCGACGTCACAAGCGTTTCAGGCGTGGTTTCGAAAATTTCTTCCACATACAGAGACGATCTTTCTTGCAATGTTTGACTGGATTGTACATCTTTTATCGGAGTAGAAGTAATCACATTCGATAATTGTTTCATTCGCTTACGTTTCGATTGATTTGGAGTAGAAGTTATTAGCGAATCGTTCAATGATATATTTGACCTTGTTCGCTTTGTTCCAGACTCTTTTTTCAGATGCTTGTCTTCGAGCATACTCGATGGTTCGATTTTCGCTTCATTAGATTCCACATTGATTGTATTTTAAAGAACGATATTTTTTGCGGATTGATTCGCTCGTTTTTACAATCTCTGTCGCGATCTCCTCACGATCGTCACTGTCAATCGTCGTCGTCATGTTGCGCTCGGACGAAAATTTTTATACGTTGCTCGATCGATGTATCGATAGCGACTAACCACTTTACGGTATTGCAAAATCGTTAAATCCTTTTCGATATTGTCCATTAGTCTGTAAACTGTCTTTATCAATCGCTACAAATCCATACTTGTGTTGCCAACATTTCTGACAGAATGCGCGAATATCGTCGTAAGATATGTCAGTATTTACATGATCGTTGTATACATGTTTCAAGTTTGTACCATCTTGTTTAAATAAAATCAGTAAATTTGCATTGTCCCGTATAAGATGCATGGGTATCTTGGCATACGTTTGACAAAGATAGAAACAGTCGACGCTCAAGTGTCAACCCATTGCAAAGTACTCTCTTATCGTGTCTTGCTTATCGCATGCCATGTCATCAAAGATAAAGATGGAATTCGGAAGCGCCTCGCTCGGTGGAATAACGTCACTATTATTAGAGAATGTAAAATAACCAATTTCATCGATCGATAGCAAATTTTCCAAGTATTAATATTTCGGTTGTTGAAGTGATTTCGAATATACGTACACATTCTCGAAATGTACACCGTGTGGACTTTCTATCAAACTTATCAATATGTTAGTCTCACCGCAATTCGAAGGACCGCAAATGATACCGCGTATAGTAGTCGGCAGCATGTTTCCATACTTGCGTATTTTATTTTTGGACATTACTCGTGTTTTATCGTCAAAATTTATCACTTTGATTATCGTCACTTATCGCGCAAACCGCATGTTTGCTCTCGCGAATCTCAAATCAGATTTTGGAAAATGAGTCATCGGGGCCCTATTTATAGAGGCGCACCGAATCGAAACCGCTCAGTCTCAAAAATGTTTTTTCTTCTATCGGTTGACAGCGATATTCTCGAGCTTACCACCGAGCAGTTACAGATTATCCCCAAGACTGTTTTACTGCGAGACTTTGGTAGCTACGTGGAACAATTGTGGTACAAGCTTCCCGAACATATAAAAGCTGACTCAGAGATTCAACAGTATCGTCGATGGACGCGACATTATAATTTGTCGTCGCAGCAAACACATTTCGATGGTCCAATACCGTTAATAAAAAATTGTGACAAATGCCAGCAAAAATTATAAGAGGTAACGGTTTGTTAAATCGTGCGATAAACGAACTTCCTATCGAATTATATATTCCAGGCTATCAGTTTTGCGGACCGGGAACTCATTTAGAAACACGATTGGCTAGAGGCGATCGGGGTATCAATCCATTGGATGCCGCGTGTCGCGAGCACGACATATCTTATTCCCGAAGCAACGATCTCGGTCAACGACACGTTGCGGATAATATACTCGCCACGAAAGCGCGAACGCGTATTACCGCGAGAGATTCGACTCTTGGCGAAAGAGCAGCCGCTACAGCTGTTTGGGCGGCTATGAAAGCAAAGACAAAATTCGGTATGGGGCTGAAAACAAAAAAATCATCGATGAAGAAAAAGACTGCGAAAAAACGAATACTTTCTATAGCGAAGCGCGGTGGTATCTTACCAATTTTACCATTATTGAGAGTTTTCGGTTCGTTGGCTGGCGGAGCAGCGGGAATCGCGAAGGCGGTGAACGATAGCAAGGCGACGCAACGTCAGCTCGAAGAAATGCAGCGTCATAATCGCGTCACGGACTTTATCTCGCTCCATACAAGCGTGGACGAGGGTTCTCAACAGCGGTCAAGAAAAAAAAATGTCAAAATAAAAATGCCTGCCGGTGTAACAACCAATGTACAATTGGAACAATTTGCAAAACGTATGCGTATACAATTTTTTAGAGGTGTTTTCAGGCGCAATAATATACCGATAAACGGTACGGCGAAATGAGAGCGGTATCGTCAATTTGGATGACGTCAGTGGTTCCGGTACTCATTGGGTTGCGTATGCAAAGAGGGGAGATCGTGTAGTATATTTCGATAATTTTGGAAATCTGCGACCGCCCAAGGAATTAGTGCGATATTATGGACAGAATATTGCAAATATAGAATACAATCACACGGCCTATCAAAATTATAATCAAAGTATTTGTGGACAATTGTGTCTTCGATTTCTTCAAACGGTCGATGATCGATATGAATTTAAACCCTGACAATTCACCGTCGCGAGTCAGTACTCGTTTGACAGTTTTCCAGCATGTCACTCACACTTACGTTGACCGGCAAGAGTAGCGCTCTTGCTGTAAGCTACTTTCCGGCTGTAGATTTAAACGATGGCGATTACGAGCTTGGCATAACGGACTTTGAAACGTATCATACGATATCGAACGTGAATTCTTGGAATAATAAATTTTATTTTGATAACGACGATAAGGAAATTACGATTCCCGAGGGATCGTACGAATTACACGCTATAAACGAATATCTCCGACGTGCAATTTTACGACATCGACGCGTGGTTGATACCAACGATATTGTTGATGGCGAAGAACATGACGAATATCCAATAATGCTTCGCGCTAATAATAATACGCTAAAAAGTGAAATCAATTGTGTCTATAGAATAAATTTTAGTAAACCGGGCAACGTTGGATCGTTGTTGGGATTCTCGTCGAATCGTATATTACAACCTCGGAAATGGCACGAATCGGATGTACCGATAAATATTATTAGCGTAAATATTATTCGTATAGAATGCAGCGTAACCACTGGCGCGTACAGCAATGACAAGCGCGTACACACGATACATGAATTTTCACCGAGCGTGCGGCCAGGATATAAGATATCGGAAACGCCAGCACAGATCATTTATCTACCAGTCGTTGCACGGAGCATTACTGATTTAACGATACGCATTGTTGATCAAGAAGGACATTGCTCGATTTTCGAGGAGAGGAAATTACCGTAAAATTGCATATACGGCGGCGGCAAAAATAAAGCGTTTGACAAATGAAATGCTTGTGTTGAACGGAAGCACGGAGAACACCAGAGACTATATCTTTGCGAGGGACAATATTTTTGCGAGAAGGCGAGTGACTGCGGTATCGAGTGACAATAATCAGATATCTGGTTACGCTAAAAAGAAGCTCAGCGCGTTGAATCGCGAATTTTTAAAATCATTGGGATTCGTCGAACGAAATACTTAACAATAAGATTGACATCTTGAATATCGGAGGCGAGCCGATCTTTGACGATCGTATCGTCAAGGTTGAGACTCATACGTACAATCCATACGCCAACACAACGCTTGGATATAGCGACGAGATACGGATACCGATACAACATCAAGATTTGTACACGTTACCATGTGAAAGTTTTCTATACGTGGAAGGAAAGTTGATGGTGCGTAAAGTAGCTGAAGAGGGAAGAGTGGTATTGGGAAATAATTGTGTCGCGTTTATGTTTGATGAACTTCGATATGAACTCGACGGTGTGGAGATTGACCGCAACAGAAACGTTGGAATAACTTCCACGATTATAAACCATATCTCTCTAACAACCGAGAAAGGTAAAATCTTGGGGAATGCTGCGTGGAGTATGTCATATAATGCTGTTGAATCTTACTTCAATTTTTGCGTGCCGCTAAACATACTATTCAGTTTTTGCGAAGATTATAAGAGAATTGTGATCAACGCTTGTCACGAATTAATTCTGATACGTTCGCGCAACGATAACAATTGCATATTTGGACATGCTTCGGCTGAAGCTGATATCGAATTATTCAAGATACAATGGCGTATGCCACATGTAATATTGAGCGAGGTCAATAAACTATCCTTGCTGCGCTTGGAAAGTGGGCGATACTTGAATATCAGTTTTCGCTCTTGGGATCTATACGAATTTCCTCTATTGCATAATACGACCAAGTATTCGTGGACCGTGAAAGCCGCCTCTCAGCTGGAGAAGCCGCGATACGTGATCTTTGCGCTGCAGACTGGCAGAAAAAATGCTGTGTCAAAAGATATTGCCGTTTATTTTCAATTAATGTTCCCCGGAGAGACAGTACCTCTCCGGGGTGCACATACAAAAAGCGGCAATTAGCCGCGCGCAAAATTATTAAAAACTATGGGCGGGAGACAATGGCCCCTCCCGCCAGTGGGCACTAAAACTAACGCGCTGGGGGAGCACTAGCCTCCACCAGGTCGACGAGGTAAAAAGGTGATAAATAAATTGCCCCGGCTGACTGACCGGGGCAATGTATATCAGTGTCACAGCATTCGCCCCCGGGCCAATCACAGATAAAGGTCGGAGATAAAAAGACCCGGGGGCGCGCACACGGCAAAAATATAAATAAAATTAATAATGTATAACGCGGCGCACTCATACTCGGCTAAAATACAAAATTAGATACGCGACACTCATACTCGGAACAAACAGGCCCACACAACATGCAATAAAATAAATAAAAACACAACAGGTTAAATAAAACTAGAGCAGGGCAAGACCCTGCTCCCTCGCCGCTGCGAGCAAATAAATAAATAAGAGTGGGCAAGACAACGCACTTAATAAATTACGCGACACACACACTCGAAACGCAGAACAAATAAATATACACGAGGACGCTGGGAAGTGCCGCACCTACGCATTGGTGGGCCAACGCCGGCGAATCGCGCGGGGGGTGTCGCGAGCACGCCCTCAGCCGAGGGGCGTGAGGGAGCGGCGTACTGGCGCACGCCAGACACGTGCTCCACGTATATGTCCCTAGACCAGCGAATGGTATCCGAGACCATAAGGCGGCGCATCATCGAGGCGTAGACGTTGCCAATCCTAAGCACTCTCAACACCGCCTCGTTCCTCAGATCCCACGAGCCAAGGGCACCGACGACGAAGGCCGTCACTACGACGCGGTATCCCCGCCGCTGGAGCTCCTCAGCCAAGGGCGAGTACTTGGCAACTTTCCTCGCCCTAGCCTCATCGAAGGACACCCAGCGGTTTTCGAAGGGGATCGTCACGTCGCAGATGACGACACACTTGGAGCGCTCGTGCCAGACCACAAGATCGGGCCGTAGCTCCCCAAGTTCGCTCTCCATGCCCTCAACCCGCCGGTTTACCCGCTTCTCCCCAGGCATACGGCAAGCCTGCCAGAGGCGGTGCAAGACGGTGTCATGTTTCAGCTGAATGGCGGCGGAATGCACCCCGCAGTGCCCTAAGACATGGGGAAGGGTCTCGGCTGCTGCCCCGCAACGCCGACACCTTCTGTCCGCCTCCCCCCAACGGCGTGCACCGTTGAGAGGGAGGACGTCCAATCTGGCGCGATGGATGAAACGCCAGTTGGCGAAGCGAGTGAAGCTGCCGCCGCGGACATAGTGATTACTCACACCCGCCCGCGACGACACCTCGAACACGTTCCCCTGGTCGGGTTTACGCAACAGCGTACCCGCGTAAAAGGCCGCCACCGCTGAGCGCAGACGAGTGACCACCTGGTTACGAGCACCAGGTGGTACCTTTACCGCGTCGCCTCCGGGACGTCGGCACCCGACAATGAGCTCCTCGGTCGCCTCACACCATTCCCACCGAAGGGACAACCTCTCGGACTGCCTCCGCGCAGCGTTCCGAGCCGTCGACCACAGGGAGCGCTCCCCTCCCTCGCGCAACCTCCCCTCCTGCGAACCGGAGAGGAAGGCCGCGATGTCCTCGTTGGTCGGAGGACCGCCAATCCGCCTGGCCACAACTCCCCGCAGAGACGCCCACGCGAGCGTCCTGACCGTCGCGTCGCCAGCCGTAAGCATACGGAAGACGTGCGCGACGGACAGGATGTCCGCGAGGTCAGCTAGCGGAAGTAGTCCACAACCCCCGCGTTTCAGGGGGAGGTAGACCACCTCCGCGCTGGCTCTCTGCGGGAGGTTGAGCCAGGCCTTAGCCTTGCGGCGGATCTCCAAGTCCGCCGCCTTGAGGGGACGCTTCTCCACTGTGGCCCCCCGCAGCAGAAAGTCCATACGCGGCAAGATGTTGGTAGCCACTACCTCCAGTTTCTGCCACGGAGCAAAGAGGGATCGGTCAACCGCGCGAAGATCCTCAAGGAGGCCCCCGATAGTCGCGAATGGCGTTTGGTCGACCGAGCAACCCGTCGGGATACCGAGATGGTGATACGGCTCACCGCACGCAAGGGGATGGACGGGCTCTCCCTGGATTTCGAAGGTCGTCGGTAGGACCCTGCTGCCTGCTCCTGCACCGATGTGCAGGGTGGCACATTTAGCAGGGTTGAACCGCAACCCCACCAACGATGCTCCGTCCTCTGCAGCAGCCAGGAGCCGCTGCATTCCCTCGGGCGTATCGGCAACGAGTGCAATATCGTCCGCATACGCTAAAACGCTAAAGCGCGAGCCCAATAGATCGAACCACGCATCGACATCGGTAATTGCACGTAGTACCGAGTCGATAGCGAGGTCAAATACTATCGGGCTCAGCGGACAACCTTGCCGAACCCCCGAGCGAACAGGGATGGGGTCGGTGAACCCGTCGGCCGCGCGCACCCGCGTGGTGCAACCCTCATACATGGATTGCCATGTACGAACGATGCCTCCCGGCACCCCGGAGCGAACGAGAGCGCGGCGGATCACCGCGTGCGGGACCGAACCAAACGCGTTGGAAAGGTCCAGCCACGCGACGACCGCCTACCGCCTAGTCCTCCGCGCATCAGTCAGGATCTCCTGCAGGACAAAATTATGCTCGAAGCAACCTTCGTCCCGCAGGAATCCCTTCTGAGCCGGACTGAGCTTGTTGTTGGTGACCGCCCAGTCGGTCAGACGATCGGCAACGAGCGCCGCGAAAAGTTTGGGGGCAGTGTGCCCCAGCGCGAGAGGGCGCCAGTTGTCCAACATATCCCGGTCGCCTTTTTTGTACACCAATACGGTGTTGGAGGTCTTCCAGGACGCTGGGACTGCCTCGAGCTGATAACACGCGTTGAACAATGCGGTGAGGAGCCGCACTCCCGGATCCGCTCCACGAAGGTCACGGTAAGTGATACCGTCGGGACCCGGCGCAGAGTTCGTCATACGCCGGAGCCGACGGTCCACCTCCAACTCCGTGAAGGGATCCAGGAGCGCGGACTCCCCCTCATCGGCCAAGGGGTCAGCACGCTCCACCTCCGCGCCCAGGTTGTCCAGGTGTTCACCGCCGCGGTATAGCCCTTCGAAGTATGCCTGAACCCGCTGTCTCGGCACTTGGCACGATTCAGCGGGCCCCTGCAGCACTTCTCGGACCGCCTTGCGACGGTTCGCCCTGTACAGCGCCTGTATACGCGTAGCTTCGCGCACCCAGCCCCCGCGTCCTTCTCCCTGCTGCTGGGGACCGGCCGGTGCCGGCCCCCTTCTGTTGCCGTCTCGCGCCGGCACTCCCCCCTCACCCCGACGCGCCCGCGCCTCACGCGACCGATCCGGACGGTCGCGGGCGCCGGGAGCACCCCCGCCAACCGCTCTCGCTGCATCCTCCCCGAAGAAGTTGGCGACCGCAACCGCCACCTCCTCCAGGTCCGCAATCGAGGCGACGGCCTCCGCCCGCCCGAGCAGCGCGTCACGAGCAGCCACACGTTGCCGCCTGTGCTGTCTTGCGACAGCCGCAGGGGCCGACTGGCCACCGGACGGCAGGCCGGGCGGGAGGTTAGCACGCCGCGGGTTTCGGGGGTGCCCCCCGCCCCCGCTCCTAGAGACCGGCGGTGCCTCGCCGCTCGCTCCGGGGCCGCCGGTTACGGGAACGCCCCGCCGACGGCCCATCACCCCACGGACATTTACCTGGGCACTCGGATGTCCCGCGATGCTTTCTTCAGCACGCTCTCCCGGTGCCCCCTCCACGCTGGTCCTCGGCTGTGGGATGTCCGCAGCAACCCCTCGAACAGAGCGGACCATAGTCCGCTGAAGAACGACCGAACACGGTCGTATGTTTTGCGTCGTTGTAACATTCGCCGGCGTTTGTGGCGGATGACCGGGCGTCCGCCTCAGCCCCACCGGCGCCGGACTGTCGCTCCTGCTGGAGTCGCCGCTCCACCTCCTCCTCGCTCTTCGCCCCACGTGCCTCCTCCACGGCCCACCTGAGTCCCCCTCGTCCTCGGATGGTGATGAGGGGGGCGCCGCTCCTTGTTGCCGCCGCTCCTCCTGTCCGGGTGTTATGGGGGTTGAAGGAAGGCGCAACCCGCCGACCACCTCCACCGGTGACCCCTCCGGGATGGTCGGGAGGGGGGAGGGTCTCGATGGAGTGACCCTCCCCGCGGTGTACCTCGTGGACATCACGGGGGACCCGCATATCGATGTGGTCACCGTCTGGGTGGTCAGCGTGGCGGATCCAGACGCCGCAGGCAGAGCTGGTGGAGTAATGACCCCCGCGCACACGCCGCAGATGGAAGGCGGCGTGGCGGGGGTCATCCGGGGGGGCGGGGTCCCTCGTTGCGGGGTCGGCGTCCTCGCCGAACCCCTCGCCCCCCCGGAAGCCTGCAGCGTCAGCGCGGCACTTAGGTTACGTACCGCGGTGCCGGCAGGGGATGTCATCGCCGGCTGGGCCTCCCTGGTGTTCCTCCCTGATGATGGGGGCCCCCGCGGTACTCCCCTGGCCGATGGTCGGCCAGGGGGCCCGTCTGTGGCGCGCGCTTCTCGGCCGGCACGCTGGACGTCCGAGATCTGCTCCTCGTCGTGGGACCCCCGCAGGATGTCGTCGGGGGGGTCCTCTCGGGCGTCCACCTCCTAGCGCCCCCCAGACCGCCGAAGGATGGTGATTCGGCGGCCGGAGACCTCCTGGGGGACGCGCGTGCCGGTCTGGATGCGCCGCTCTTCACGAGAGGCGCGCTCGTGGAACGCCGCAAATTCCTATTAAATGCGGGCCCCGCCTGGCTGGTGATGGACGGCGGGGCCCCTGCGGCACTCCTCGTAGTTGATTTGCCCCCGCTGGATGGTCTGCGGGGGCTTTTGCGCGCCTCTCTTGCCGCTTGTCCGGACGGGCATCTCCTATTGGCCGCGCCATCTTGCCCTGTGGATCCGCCATTAGACTGTGGATGCGCCTTACCTGTAGTTGCGGCGGCCGACGTCCTTCTTGTGGCGGCACCCAATATGGCGGCTGTCATGGCGGCCGAAGATGTCAAGATGGCCGCCCCACGTGTTGTTGTGGCCAGCGACGAGGATGATCTTCGTGTCGCTGGCCCCGCTGCGGTGACAGCCGCGTATGAGGGGGACTCTCCTGCTGCTTCGGATGTTCGGGATGCTCTCGTGGATGGTGTTGTTGTTGCAGGTGGTGTCGATGTGGACGTCGTGGCCGCGGAGTGTGACGTGGGTGGCCGCGAGGAAGTGAGGCATCGCGACGATGCTCCAGCCGACGCCGATGCAGATGGGGCCGATGCAGAGGCCCGGGTCCGCACACCTGAAACTCCACCAACATTATTTAAAGTTCTTTGTGCTCCGCGGACGGTGCGACACGCAGCTTCCGTCCGGGGGACGTGCTCCTTCTCAAAACGTTCTTTGACTCTCCTATAGGGGACCGCGCCTGTCCCCCTATAATTACATATGGAGCACACATATGCAATTGTGTCCCCCGGGTGGAATTTTCTTATATGACGCGATAAGTGCTGCGTGTCGCAGAAATCACCCCTCGACCTGACGTTTCTGTCGGTGCTGCCCCAGCATCGCGGGCAACACACCCGCTCCGCCAGGGGATACGTCAGCACCACTTCGAGCGGGCTCTGCGCCATAACAAATACGAATAAATAAATAAATAACAAATAATGAAATTAAGACGCGCGGCAAGCGCGGAACCCCGCGCGCAGAGCGCGGAGGCGGCACGTGGCGGGATAACCTACACACGTGTGTATGCAGGCACCCCGCGGCGGCGGATCACGATGCGGCGCCGTTATTCGTATATAAGTAATTAATTTGTCGTTTGATGTAGTTGATTGTTTCGATAGTTGTTCAATAGCTATTCAGAGCTGTTTGATAGCCGTTCGATAGCTGCTTGATAGCTGTTCAAAGTGGTCCGACGTCTTTTCGATAGCTGTTCAATAGCAGTTCGATAGACATTCGATAGCTGTTCGATAGCTGTTCAAAGGTATTTGATAGTTATTCGATGACTGGTTGGAAAGCGGGCGATACTTGAGTATCAGTCTTCGCTCTTAGGATCTATACGAATTTCCTCTATTGCATAATACGACCAAGCATTCGTGGACCGTGAAAGCCATACGTGATCTTTGCGCTGCAGACTGGCAGAAAAACTGCTGCGACAAAAGATATTATTACATTCGACGACTGCAAATTGACCAACGTTAAACTCTATCTAAACTCGGAATTTTATCCCTACGATGATTTGAATTTAGATTTCGATAAAAATAGATTCGCCCTCTTGTTCGATATGTACTCTCGTTTTCGCAAATCTTATTACGGATGTGATAATGATGATGTGCTATTAAACATTTCAAAATTTCTACATTGCAGTCCTCTCGCGGTTATCGATTGCTCGCGACAAAACGAGTCTCTCAAAAATTCCACCGTGGACGTGAGATTAGAGTTTGAGTGCAAGGAGGATATACCGACAAATACTACCGCCTATTGTCTCATCTTGCACGATCGCGTTGTCGAATATTGCCCATTGACCAACGTAGTTCGTAAAATTACCTAAATCAGCAAATATCTTCTCCAATGCCAAATATAAAAAGATTGAGATTTTGACGATGGCAACAGTCGTACATCGTTCTTGCAATTGTACGGTAATATTATCAGCATGATCGCGCCAACGTTAGTGGATCTGCAGGGATTCATTATCGGGAGAAACATTGTCGTGAAGGAAGTAGCGATATTGAGAAATGGATCTGTTCTCTCTCATTACTTTTTTGCAAGTCCCGTACCATGGCGTGCGCTTACAAAATCTGAGAGATGCCAAGCTTCATCGGACATCACCATGGACTTCAGGATGGAAACGTTCCATACAGCTTCGCTAGGCGTTTGATTACGAGAGCTGTGATGGGCGCGACGGAAGAGGAAGATGGAGCATCTCCTATGGTGTACGTTAAAGGATGCGAAAAACGAGAATGGCTGGTCGATATACTTGACGATGATGCGAGAAACGACGTTATTATTGAGACCTTGGATGCGGACTATGAAGATATCACTTCGTTAAATAAGCTAGATGTTACTAATACTATGCGCTGTGAAAAACATTTGAAAAATTGCGCTTTACAAAATGTTTTTTATGTTTTGTATTTAAAATATTCAATTGGTGGATGAATCATCATAAAGATTCACCCAAACATTATTTAGAATAAACTGTGGCGGATAGCCACCACAAAAGCTCAGGCGCGCGAAGAATATACGCGCTCCTGAGAACAACCGGTCGCGATCACGCGCACGACACGTGAAAGCGCGCAGCGGCGATCACGCGCGGCACGCGCACAACACGTGAAAGCGTGCGGCTGCTATCACGCGCCGAGCACGAGCAAGCCCGCAGGAACTTCGGGAGCCCACCGAGACGCGGCGCGAACTAAGAGCCGCTACCAGCAAGTGAAATCCGTTGAGTGGCAGTATATAAGAACGCCAGCGGAGCGAGATAATCAGTCGCGGCTCAGCACTGCTGGAGAGGACTTCTCTCGTGAAGCAAGGCTGAGTTAGCGATGGCTGTTGTAGCTCGGGTCCGTAAGTATATTCTTTCGAGCCTTGGATAGAGACCACAAGCGAGGAGTAAGGAGACGTCCACCTCCGTTACCGCCGCCCGCATCACCGGGGCCCTTCGAGCGGACAGGAGCGGTGCCGACACCGGAAGCACCCTCCCCACGTCGCGTCTGCTGGACGCTGAGGGAGTGGAAGCTGCAGCCACTCGAACTGTCGCCGGTACATCGCACACGCCCTGGACGAGAATTCCTCTCGACGTGGGACGTACGGGTTCGGCGCTATACCTCGCCGACCTACGGGTGGAAGTACCCGGTCAAACTCTCTCTGCTACCACCATCACCTTCGGAGCGGACAGACCGAGGGACGCAAACTCACCCCGAGAGCAGAGTGCATCGCGGCACGCAGGTTCACTCCTCCACAGACGAGAAGGCCACGCAGGCCTCCAACAACACCTGCGAGAGAGCCACGCAGTCGGACCTCTCAGACTGGGAGGAAGTGACGCAACATCAGGCCACGCAGACAGACGTTCCGACTTCGCCGGAAAAGAGCTACACTCCTCCCGGGACTCCTCCCGCTCTGCGGAAGTGGGGACCACCACGGACTACCGTGACGGCGCCGCATATCCAGTGGCGAGAACGTCTGCAATAACGCCTACACCCGCGTTCAATCGGCCCTTTTCAGGGCCACACACAAACCAATATAAAATTAAACACTTGTATATACTAGCATCTGTAATTACGTGAAAATATATTTCTGTACATAGTAAACAGAACGTGCTCATTGAACACTAACTATCCACGACCACTCCCTGCCTGCGAAACGTGGGGGAAGGAAGCCCGCGAGGCTCCGCACATCCCCCACAAAACTATTGTTGAAATATATTTTATTTTCTTATATTCTTCCCTTTCCCTCTTTTATATCCCAGTACGCGAGTATTAAATTTCAGTACGTGACGTTAGATAGCGGCGTCAGCTAGTTAATTAAAATATAGATGTTACATTTCAGTACATGACATTAATATTTGAATGGTGTATAAATAATTGTTTTGTCGTTTAATTGTCGTTCGTTAGCCGTTCAATAGTCGTTCAATAGTCGTTTCTAGCCATTCGATTGCCGTTCGATAACCGTTCAAAGCCGTTCAATAGTCGTTCAAAGCCGTTCAATGGCCGTTCGATAGTCGTTCGATAACCGTTCAAAGCCGTTCGATAGCCGTTCAATAGTCGTTCAAAGCCGTTCAATAGCTGTTCGATAGCCGTTCAATAACCGTTCGATAGTCGTTCAAAGCCGTTCGATTGTAGTTCAAAGCCGTTCAATAGCTGTTAGATAGCCGTTCAATAGTCGTTCAAAGCCATTCAAAAGCCGTTCAATAGCTGTTCGATAGCTGTTCAAAAGCCGTTCAATAGTCGTTCAAAGCCGTTCAAAACCATTCAAAGCCGTTTGATAGTCGTTCAAAGCTGTTCAATAGCCGTTCGATAGTCGTTCAAAGCTGTTCAATAGCCGTTCGATAGTCGTTCAAAGCTGTTCGATAGCCGTTCAATAGCCATTCATAGCCATTCGATTGCCGTTCGATAGTGGTTTACATATTATAATAATATATTATTCATATTTAAAAGACTTTAGATATTTGCTCGTGGAAACATGCTAACTTTTGTTTTCTTATCAAGAGCTGAGAGTAAGCGTTTTTCGTAAGTGATACATCTCCTACTCTAAAATGTTTGAGACAATGCACACACACACACACACATACACACACACATTGTAATATACACACAATTATTAAATAAACTTATTATTATTATTATTATAATTAAAGTATTGATTATTTCTGCATCTTCTTCTTTCCTTTTCCTACATGCATGCCTCGCGCTATCCCTCTCCCACACATTGCGAACGCCTCGCGCTATCCCTCTCCCACACATTGCGAACGCCTTGCGCCATCCTTTTCCCACGTGCATGCAAACGCTATCCTTGTCTTACGCTCATATGGACGTCTCGCGCTATTTTTCTCCCACGCCCATAGAATATCATTAGCGCTATCCTTCTCTTACACATTGCGGACGCCTCGCGCTATCTCTCTAACACCTACTCGCGGCATCGTACCTTCGCGTTCCTTCTTTCCCGCGGACCCCTCGCCTATCGGTTTCGCGCGGTCCCTCTTTCCCCTCACCGCGGACCCCTCGCTTATCGGTTAGGTTAGGTTAGTGGGTCCTTCGCCTATCGGTTAGGACGCGATCCTCCTCCCCCTCTCCGCGGCCCCCGCGCCTACCGTTCCGCCGCGGTCCCCCCGCATGACGTCATACCCCCCCCCCGTGACGTCATACCCCCCCGTGACGTCATACCCCTCCGCGCCGGTTTCCCCTCGCCCCTTACCCCCCCTCAGAGGACCAGAGTTAGAACCGGCCCAGTATCACTACTAAAGCAGTAAAAATATATTATGATATTGTCTTATTTCAATATATGAAACACAATGCAAAAGATTGCGTTTTCTATTATGCATGTTTAAAGTAATTATGTTGGTAATGGCGGAAATGTCGGTATTATCGACCCTTTTAGTTACGTTTAGATGAGGGCGCTAACCTGTCGGAGTTCGCTCGTCGGTTTAGGATCCCCTTAATGAAGGAATTATTATTGAGTAAAGTCTGGCCCATCAGTGTCGACTTTTAGCCGGACGCACAGTGAGCCGCTCGCCTAATAGTGTGCGTCGCTGTAGCGACAGAGCGCTCACGCACACTACCAGGTGCACGGCTAAATGTCGGCGCTGATCGGACAGACTTAATCAATAATAATTCCTTTATTAAGTGTTATAAAAAAATGGTTCAGGACTTTTTGACTCAGTTTGATTTATTCTACTTCCGCCATTCATTTGGTCACCAACTTGTCGGACACCTTGTATATACAGAGTGTCTCAAAGCATCCTTGACAACGCTCGTGAGCAGGTAGAGCACAGTAAACTGAACAGAAAAGTCCTGTACCATTTTTTTCTATAACACTTAATAAAGGAGTTACTATTGAATAAAGTCTGGCCAATCAGCGCCGACTTTTGGCCGGACGCATGTCAGTAGTATAGGGGCCACTATAGCTAGACACAACAAACCCCCACCCCTGCTGTGCCTGTCTAGGGCCCTCTCCCCAAAAGTGTCTGTGGAAAAAAAAGTGGAGGGAACTCGTGGACATTTACGAGGCAATTTTCCTTTTAAATATCAAAAAAAATTAGCACGAGGCGTATAGGAAAAGGATAGCGCACAGATATGAGAGAGAGAAAAAGAGAGAGAAAGATAACGCGAGGCATGCAGGAGTAAGAAGAAGAAAGAAGGAGGCGCAAAAATAATCAACATTTTTTATATATAATAATAATAATAATGTTTATTTAATATAAATATGTATATAACACAAATATGTACGTGCGGGTGTGTGTGTGTGTGTGTGTTTATAAATAATAATAAAAATAATAATAAAAATAATAATAAAAATAATAAAATAAAAATATAATAATTATAATAATATTAAAAATATAAAAATACAAAAATATAAAATATATATATATAATAAGGCGACGCTCCATCTGAAACAGAAAAAAATCTTATTAATTATTTCAAATATTATAATATTTTAAAAATAGATACTTACAATGTTTACCAATCCTTGAACTCGACCGATAATGGATAACGTTTCAGTAATTGTCCATGCTGTATACGATTTGTTTAAACCGACTTCTCGGTCTTGTATCATTTGCACTACCCAATTCACTGAGATGTTACTTGATAGCGCCAGGACACAGACATCTAAGCGTTTGTATTTTTTGCGTAACGAATACCTTAATCTTTGTAGTCGCGCAATTCGGCCAAGCAGTGATCGAATCACAAATCCCTTTGACACTCTGATTTAATATTATGCTTCTAATTTATCCAGACATTTAAGGCACTCCTCTTCCTATAAGTCGCATAAACTCGCCGAGATTATCCCTATGAAATCCTCCTATAGATATTGTTCTAATAGTACAATGTATTTGAGTTCCTCCATATTTCCTATTCAAGTCTTTTCATAACACAAGTTTTGTCCAGCTTATACAGTGCAAATTGAGCACATATTACAGAGCATTATCTGATACAGCGGTTTTCTATATTCTCTGCAAAACGATCCCAGGATTAGGTTATAAATTGCACTTTCATGTTGTCGCAACACGAATATTCGAAAATAAGTCTGAAATACGCATAAAGCAGCATGTGCAAATTTTTACGTTGCCTTCACTTTTACAATAAAAGTATATACAGCACATTTTTACTGCACCTAAACTATTTATTTCAACTCGGTTTAAAGTACGTTGATTTATGTCAGTAATATTACTACTGCAATCACTATTGTAATCGGAATCTTCTGAAAGTACTCTGTCTCACAAAACAGTTTCAATTAATGATGGCATTGTTATTAACTTTTGCTTTTTTTCAATTTTTAAAACGACATTAGACTGTTAAATAGTCGAACATATTGTGGCGGACACAACAGGATAGACATTGTCTCGAATATTTTAGAGTAGGGAATGTATCACTTACAAAGAACGCTTACCTTCTGCACATGATAAGAAGACAAAAGCATGTTCCCATGGAAAATTATCTAAAGTCTTTTAACTATGAATAATGTATTATAATATGTAAACCACTATCGAACAGCTTTGAACAATTATCAAACGATTATCGAACAGCCATCGAACGGCTATCGAACGGCTATCGAACAGCTATCGAAAGGTTATTGAACGGTTATTAACGGCTTTGAACGGCTATCAAACGGTTATGAACGGCTTTGAACGGTTATGGACGGATATCGAACAGTTATGAACGGCTATCAAACGGTTATCGAACGGCTATTGGACGGTTACCGAACGGCTATCGAACGGCTATCGAACGGTTATCGAACAGCTATCGAACGGTTATCGAACGGTTATTAACGGCTTTGAACGGCTGTCAAACGGTTATGAACGGCTTTGAACGGTTATGAACGGATATCGAACAGCTATCGAACGGCTATCGAACAGTTATGAACGGCTATCAAACGGCTATCGAACGGCTATTGGACGGTTATCGAACGGCTATCGAATGGCTATCGAACAGCTATCGAACGGTTATCGAACGGTTATTAACGGCTTTGAACGGCTATCAAACGGTTATGAACGGCTTTGAACGGTTATGAACGGATATCGAACAGCTATCGAACGGCTATCGAACAGTTATGAACGGCTATCAAACGGCTATCGAACGGCTATTGGACGGTTATGAACGGCTATCGAACGGCTACCGGACAGTTATGAACGGTTATCGTCGATTATTAAACGGCTATTGAACGGCTATCGAATGACTATCGAACGGCTATTGAACGAATATTGAACGGCTCTGAACGACTATTGAACGGCTATAAACGACTATTGAACAATAAAACAATTATTATAAAAATTTTATGTCTATAGACATGTAATATCTGTAGCCTGATAAGGCGGCTGACATCGCTATTTAATGTCACGTACTGAAATTTTATACTCACATACTGGGATAAGAAATAAGAAATAGGAAGAATAAAAGAAAATAAAAATATATTTTAGCAATAGTTTATTCTAAATAATGTTTGGATGAATCCTTGTGATGATTCGTCCATCAATTGAATTTTTTAAATACATTTTGTAAAGCGCAATTTTTAAATGTTTTCACAGCGCAGAGTATTAGTAACATCTAGCTTATTTAACGAAGCGATATCTTCATAGTCCGCATCCAAGGTCTCAATAATAACATCGTTTCTTGCATGCTCGTCAAGTACATCGGCCAGCCATTCTCGTTTTTTGTGCACTTTAACATACACGATAGGAGATGCTCCATCTTCCTCTTCCGTGGCACCTATCATCAGTGATGCCAGAATTGAGACGCGAGCAACATGCAACCGAGGTGGAAGGGATAACACACACAAGCGCAAACCGCGTACGTGTGAGCTCGGTGCTTCGGCTAGCTTCGGATAGCAGAAGAGGACAGATATACTGTTTTCTGTTTCTCTTCTTTCTATCGAGCCGGCAACTATAGCGACCGGCGTACGGCCGACGGCGACGAGCGATGTGATTCGCTTTTCGATTCTTTATATATATGAGCGTTAAATGTTTTTTTTTACAGCCTTTTTATGTCATATAATAAATGTCTTTTCCAACTTTCCTGCCTACATTATATATTGAATGATTTTTCACGCTTTCGATATTATATATTTATATTAGACAATACATAATTAGACTTATAAGAGAAAATACATTATTATATTAAAACAATATTGCCTTATTTAATATTTTTTTTTTTTATTTAAGTATACTGCATATAAAAGTATTCGAATAAAATACTCGAAGATTGAACATTATATTAAACATTTCATATTTTACATACCGAGAAAAAAAATAATTTGATAGTAAAAAATTTTATTTTACTCGAGAAAACTATTTATTCGGTGAATTTTAATAACGTTTTTGTTTATATTTAAATCTTTAAGTTTCTTAAGTAAAATATATTTATTTAGTAAATATGAAATATATTTTTCTTATCAAAAACAATATCTATATTATTAAAAAATATTACTTAAATAAAAAGAAATTATACAAAGATAAAAAATGAATATTGTTAGAACAAATCAAATAATTTTTGTTAATAATATACTGGAAGAATAAAAATATATATATTATGCGAGCACTTTTATGTATTTAAATAAAAAAATATATATTAATTAAAGCAGTATTGTTGTAATGTAATAATGTATTTTCTTATAACTCTGGTATAATATATAGTATTAAAAGGCTGTAAATATATTTTTAAATTGGAAAAATAATATTTGCAATTGTAAATATATTTAGAAAGCATTGCGGTTTAACTTAATAAAATAAATAATAAATTTTGAAAATAGTTACAAATTTCATTTATACAATTCGAGATATATCATTTATATGGGAATTAAATTCCTACTTTTTGTGCTTCAAACAAACAGTTTACAAATATTTACCGTGCTCAATTCAATCAGTTTAATATTCTGAATCTTGTATTGGGCTTATATCAGATATAATCAGAAATTAAACTGATTGAACACTACTACGCTTTAAATCTTACATTACTAGCCAAACCTTGCAGACTTTATATTCATTTGCAAGAATACAAGAAAATACATCATCTAACAAAGAAATTAGTAAATCGTTCGCATATTTAAATGAAATGAATCGATTTTTAATAACAAAAAATCTAATTGTCTAAGATACATATTTGATTAAATATTATATTAAATATTAAATATTACGATTTACTAATTTCTTCGTTAGATGATGTATTTTTTTGTATTCTTGCAAATGAATATAAAGTCTGCAAGGTTTGTCTAGTAATATAAGATTTAAAGCGTAGTAGTGTTCAATCAGTTTAATTTCTGATTATATCTGATATAAGCCCAATACAAGATTCAGAATATTAAACTGATTGAATTGAGGAGGTAAATATTTGTAAACTGTTTGTTTGAAGCACAAAAAGTAGGAGTTTAATTCCCATATAAATGATATATCTCGAATTGTATAAATGAAATTTGTAACTATTTTCAAAATTTATTATTTATTTTATTAAGTTAAACCGCAATGCTTTCTAAATATATCTACAATTGCAAATATTATTTTTCCAATTTAAAAATATATTTACAGCCTTTTAATACTATATATTATACCAGAGTTATAAGAAAATACATTATTACATTACAACAATACTGCTTTAATTAATATATATTTTTTTATTTAAATATATAAAAGTGCTCGCATAATATATATATTTTTATTCTTCTAGTATATTATTAACAAAAATTATTTGATTTGTTCTAACAATATTCATTTTTTATCTTTGTATAATTTCTTTTTATTTAAGTAATATTTTTTAATAATATAGATATTGTTTTTGATAAGAAAAATATATTTCATATTTACTAAATAAATATATTTTACTTAAGAAACTTAAAAATTTAAATATAAACAAAAACGTTATTAAAATTCACCGAATAAATAGTTTTCTCGAGTAAAATAAAATTTTTTACTATCAAATTATTTTTTTTTCTCGGTATATAAAATATGAAATGTTTAATATAATGTTCAATCTTCGAGTATTTTATTCGAATACTTTTATATGCAGTATACTTAAATAAAAAAAAAAATATTAAATAAGGCAATATTGTTTTAATATAATAATGTATTTTCTCTTATAAGTCTAATTATGTATTGTCTAATATAAATATATAATATCGAAAGCGTGAAAAATCATTCAATATATAATGTAGGCAGGAAAGTTGGAAAAGACATTTATTATATGACATAAAAAGGCTGTAAAAAAAAATATTTAACGCTCATGTATATAAAGAATCGAAAAGCGAGTCACATCGCTCGTCGCCGTCGGCCGTACGCCCGTCGCTATAGTTGCCGGCTCGATAGAAATAAGAGAGACAGAAAACAGTATATCTGTCCTCTTCTGCTATCCGAAGCTAGCCGAAGCACCGAGCTCACACGTACGCGGTTTGCGCTTGTGTGTGTTATCCCTTCCACCTCGGTTGCTTGTTGCTCGCGTCTCAATTCTGGCATCACTGCCTATCATAGTTCTCATAATCAATCGCCTAGCAAAGCTGTATGGAACGTTTCCATCCTCCCATTGAAGTCCATAGTGATGTCCGATTAGCCATAAAGCTTGACATCTCTCAGATTTTGTCAGCGCACGCCATGGTATGGGACTTGCAAAAAAGAAGCGAGAAAGAACAAATCCGTTTCTCAATATTACTACTTTTTTCATTATAAAGTTTTGCCCGATAATGAATCCTTGCAGACTCACAAACGTTGGCGCAATCATATTGATAATATTACTGTACGATTGCAAGAATGATGTACGTCTGCTGACGATCGACAAAATTTCAATTTTTAAATTCCGAGTTTAGATAGAGTTTAACGTTGGTCAGTTTACAGTCGTCGAATGTAATAATATCTTTTGTCGCAGCAGTTTTTCTGCCAGTCTGCAGCGCAAAGATCACGTATGGCTTTCACGGTCCACGAATGCTTGGTCGTATTATGCAATAGAGGAAATTTGTATAGATCCTAAGAGCGAAGACTGATACTCAAGTATCGCCCGCTTTCCAACCAGTCATCGAATAACTATCAAATACCTTTGAACAGCTATCGAACAGCTATCGAATGTCTATCGAACTGCTATTGAACAGCTATCGAAAAGACGTCGGACCACTTTGAACAGCTATCAAGCAGCTATCGAACGGCTATCAAACAGCTCTGAATAGCTATTGAACAACTATCGAAACAATATCAACTACATCAAACGACAAATTAATTACTTATATACGAATAAAATAAATATTTAAAAAATTGAATGTCTATAGACATGTATCATTTATATTTTATAATAAAATTCTAAAGGCTCACAATGTTAAGCAACAAAAATATTATAGAGAGCTAACCGTGCGCAAGATAAATCTAAAGATTAAAATTAATAATTTAATATATAAACGTTTCGATCCTGTTCAGAATTGAAACATTAAATTCAGTCGTTGAATTTAATCAATAAATTTAAACCGGAAATCCAACCGACAAAGCTGAACGGTAAGAGCCGAAATCAAAACACGAGCGAAGGTAAACACCGTCGATCAGCCGATCAGCGCGTGATCGCGTGATATTCGAATTGAAAAACTGTGACAAACAGCTAGATCTCGAAGGTTCGACGTCGAAGAAACCCTGTTATTCCCATCGGTAGAGCGCGAGTTTCCGTGGTCTGTCGATTTAGTCTGCCTGTAACGACGTTTCGAGCCGGTCGACGTTCGGCGAGCTCGATCAAATCTTTTTCTCTATTCGCGCTCGTATCGGAGTTACAGTGGCTTACTCGTCTCAGAATTGAGTTACTCGTTCCGAATTGTCTCGCGTCCGATCGCGCACATATTCGCACGGCGGTCAATTTGCGGAACATCTCACAAATTAGTCTGTCGCCGACGACGATTCGAGCTGGTCGATAGCTATCGATCATAATTTCTCGTGTCATATTATCTCGTGTCGTATTCTCGCTCGTGTCGTGTCGCGGTACTCATAGACCATTTGCGCTGCTGTTGTGACTTTCGCTCGTGTAATTTGTGCTTGTGTCGTTCGTTCGCACATTTCTTATCGTTTAATTCGCTCGTGTCGTATGCGCTTTTGTCATTCTCGTTGTAAATTCTCAACCGACCTTCTAGCATACGATCGAGCATCGAACTCAGTGCGAAAGACGCCTCATTGCCTGTATTACGATCTGCTCTATAATTATTGAGTTTGTGATTGTTAATTGTTTGGAGTCCGAGAGTCGACGCTCGTTCCCCACATCGCGAAAGTCCTCTGCCTCGCGTTAAATTCCATCCAGCGTCCGCGTGCAAGATTTCCGTTTTCGCGAGAGTTTTTAGCAAGAAGCTCTTAATCAAGATTTCCGAACCGCGAAAAAGGAGCAGTAATTAACAGGACAATTTGAAGATTTCCGTCGGAATCGCGGAATACGTGCCGTCGCTCGCTCCTATTATTCTAAATAAAACGAATAGTTAAAACAATCTGCACTCGAGTCTTTGCTGAACTCTCCTTGTCCTCCAGCGGATCTACGGATTCGCGTTACACACCGCTTCTCGCTCATCTCTGAGCATCTCTTTTAAGTTTCAGACGATCTCGTCGAGGTCGGCTCCCGAACAGATCCATTTTCGGGCTATCATAGATATAAGAAATGTTAGAAGTCGTCCATAACTGAAAATTGATACATGATAAACGGTGTGATAAATATTACAAGAAAGGATAAAAACAATATATTTATATTTTAATTGAATGGCTGATGCTGATATCTAACATCGCGTACTGAAATTTAATATTCGCATATTGGGATAAGAAAGAAGAAAAAGAAGAATAAAAGAGAATAAAAATATATTTTAACAATAGTTTATTCTAAATAATATTTGGATGAATCTTTAATAATTCGTCCATCAACTGAATATTTTAAATACATTTTGTAAAGCGCAATTTTTTAAATGTTTTTTACAGCGCACATTATTACTAACATCTATACGCGGGAGAACCGCGACAACCGGTAGGCGAGGGGTCTGCGGAGAGGGGGGAGGAGGACCGCGGTGAAATCGGAAGGCGAGGGGTCCGCGAGATTGTGTGAAATGGATATCATTCATAAATCGGTGCGACAAGGATAGCGTTTATAAGACGGTGGATAATTGATACGTCCGCGCGATATTAGCAACTTTCTCAAATCATCTTGTAACATTTTCTTCTTCTTTTCCTGAAAAAGTGGGTATAAATTTCTGGATACATTTATACTTTGCCAAATGTTGGAAAAGCTGTTGCCGTTTCTCAATGTTTCATGCATATCATATGCGTTTCGACGGAGCCTGTTTACAATGAAAGATAATTACTGTAACATCTGCATAACCAATTCTATTATGTATTGGAGATTCGGCATTGAGCTGATATGTGTTGGATTTTCTCCGAGGCATTTGCGCAAAAGGAAGAAAATAGCGCGAGAGTACAGGCATACCCAGTCTCTGCCAAGAGTTTGCGGCATCTCGAACGAGGAATCCTTTCAAATCATCTGTTCGCGTTTCGGTTAGCGAACTCGACTGATCGTCGAGTATAGCCGTTGAGGTATTCGGCCGAATTCTTGGTTTTTGCATGTTTTGCTCGGGACATGGAATTCCGAGGTGTTCGCCACGTAGATGCGGTCCCCCTCGGTGCCCGCGCCCCACGGCGAGGTGGACCGAGATGCTAGGCCCGCGGGTAGCGGGAACGAAGAGTTCCGCAGCCGGAATATTCCGCGAGCTTTGGTGCTTGATACTTCGAGGTGAGAACTCGAACAGTGCGGACCATAATTCGATACGCTTAGGACTAAGTAGTTTCAACGCTAAAGGCTGTGTGTCACCGGTACGACTTCCGGATAGGGATCAGAGCGCCTTTCGCGCCGTTATAGTTGTGCGCCTCCGAGTAGGAAGTGAACTTGCGCTCCTTGTGACCTTGCGGGGCCTTCGGCCGGGAGTGGTGCACTTGGACACAGTATAATTGGACACGGTGCAAATGGACACGTTACAAATGGACACGAGATTTTGCACACGGTTCAATTGGACACAGTGCATTTGGACACAGTAATTTTGGATACAGTAGCTTTTGGACACATAAGAAAATACGCATCGTTTACTTGGACACCGCTCAATTGGACACTGTTCATTTGGACACCGTTCGTTTGGACACAGAAAGATGCGCACCGTTCATTTGGACACCGTTCATTTGGACACCGTTATTTGCCCACCGTTCGTTTGGACACCGTTCATTTGCCCACCGTTCGTTTGGACACCGTTCATTTGCCCACTGTTCGTTTGGACACCGTTCATTTGCCCACCGTTCGTTTGGACACCGTTCATTTGCCCACCGTTCGTTTGGACACCGTTCGTTTGGACACCGTTCGTTTGGACACCAAAATTTGATTTAAGTTATACGACGTAATCCACACCAAATTTTTGTTTTAAATAAGAAATAGGTTTGGGTTAGGTTATATCTTTCGGAAGTGGAGTCCCCCCGCAGGGGGGGCGGAACCCACTGTATCCATGCATGACATCCAAATATGCGAAAGGCTAAACAAAGTGCTAAAAGCAATGTAAAATTAATGACATCAGTATCAGAGATATATAAGTATGAATATATTTTATTTTGATAGATATTATAACCTTCAAATGTATCTCCTTTTCACGATTTCATATTTTACATAGATTTACCAGTATAAAGTGTTATAAGAATACTGATTATATTTTCCCAAAATGATTTTTATTTCTCTTCATCTGTTACATATTCAAACAAATAGTGCGCATGTTTCTGTGTACAAATGAACGGTGTCCAAACGAACGGTGGGCAAATGAACGGTGTCCAAACGAACGGTGGGCAAATGAACGGTGTCCAAACGAACAGTGGGCAAATGAACGGTGTCCAAACGAACGGTGGGCAAATGAACGGTGTCCAAACGAACGGTGGGCAAATAACGGTGTCCAAACGAACGGTGTCCAAATGAACGGTGCGCATCTTTTTGTGTCCAAACGAACGGTGTCCAAATGAACAGTGTCCAATTGAGCGGTGTCCAAGTAAACGATGTGTATTTTCTTATGTGTCCAAAAGCTACTGTATCCAAAATTACTGTGTCCAAATGCACTGTGTCCAATTGAACCGTGTGCACAATCTCGTGTCCATTTGTAACGTGTCCATTTGCACCGTGTCCAATTGTACTGTGTCCAAGTGAAGACCACTCCCTTCGGCCGCGCTGAAAGCGACTCAGTGAATGAACATTAAGAACAAATAGATTGTGTCAGTGCAATAACTAATACTCGAGAGATCAATCCAGTTTCGATCCATTTCCCGAGAGGGGGGAAACTCTAACCGAGGAGGTTCCCATCGGCGAAACCCCCCAAACATCATCGTTAGAGCCAAACAGGATCGGGCGTACTCGACCCCGCCGAGTATCCTCGGCACCTCGCAGATTCCCGACCGCCTGCGTGTACCGGTAGCATTCACGTGGAGGGGAGTTCTCCGCCACGGACGGGTATATTCGTCAGCCATCACGCTCGCGACTCGCACCACATCGCGACTCCGCTAAACCGACGCTATTAAAATCCGCACGCATTACGAGACTCACGGTCGACTGCCATCGACACACCGGACTCACCATCGGTACGGAGCGCTAAGTCCCACGCCGAAGGACGACCCGCATCTCTACCATGACACCGATCGCGCAGGAATCGATACCACCATCCCTACGCGACAGGGGACCGCCCACCGGGGTTACCGAAATTACCGCCCGCATGATCCGCGACTCGATAGCTAGCGGCACCTCTCGAATCCGCGCCATGCGATATAATAAAAGATAATTCGAGTCTCGAAAACGGCCGGAGATTAACCGCGCTGCATTGTATGCAGTACCTCCCGCACTCGAATTAACCACGCGCCATCCGTGTACATACACGGACCCATTCATTGTATAATACAGACCCACACGCTCACATTCCACGTACACACACGCCCCTGCGTATTGTTTATATTTTGGCGATCACACATATCGTATGCATACGAGCGTGCACATTAATAGCTCGTACACTTATCCACTCATTGTACCTCATAAACACGCTCTAGTACAATCTCTTCGTTACAACTACATAACTGCGTTCGTATCTCGATACCCCTTTCTCGAGCCCAGAATCCCGACCGAGCTGTCCAAGTCCGTCTCGCGAAAACGGAACGTTATATCCCAGTATGCGAGTATCAAATTTCAGTACGTGACATTAAATAGCGGCGTCAGCCGCCTTATCAGGCTACAGATGTTACATGTCTATAGACATAACATTTTTATAATAATTGTTTTACCGTTCAATAGCCGTTTATAGCCGTTCAATAGTCGTTCAAAGCCGTTCAATAGTCGTTTAATAATCGTTCAATAGCAGTTTGATAGTCGTTCGATAGCCGTTCAATAGCTGTTCAATAGTCGTCTGATAGCCGTTCATAACCGTTCGATAGCTGTTCGATAGCCGTTCATAACCGTTCAATAGCCGTTCATAACCATTCGATAGCCGTTTGATATCTGTTCGGTAGTAGTTCGATAGCCGTTCGATAGCTGTTCGATAACCGTTTGATAATTGTTCAAAGCTGTTCGATAGTGGTTTACATATTATAATAATACATTATTCATAGTTAAAAGACTTTAGATAATTGTCCACGGGAACGTGCTTTTGTCTTCTTATCATGTGCAAAAAGTAAGCGTTCTTTGTAAGTGATACATCTCCTACTCTAAAATGTTCGAGACAATGTCTATCCTGTTGTGTCCGTCACAAAATGTTCGACTATTTAAGTCTAGTGTCGTTATAAAAGTGTCGTTAGTAAAATTAAAATAAAGCAAAAGTTAATAACAATGCTATCATTAATTGAAACTGTGTTGTGAGACGCGTACTTTCGGAAGATTCCGATGACAATAGTGATTGCAGTAATAATATTACTGACATAAATCAACGTACTTTAAGCCGAGTTAAATAAATAGTTTAGGTGCAATGAAAATGTGTTGTATATATTTTTATTATAAAAGTGAAGAAAACGAAAAAATTTGCACATGCTGCTTTATACGTATTTCAGACTTATTTTTGAATATTCGTGTTGTGCGACAACATAAAAGTGCAATTTATGACCTAATCCTGGGTTCGTTTTGCGGAGAACGTAAAAAACCGCTGTATCAGATAATGCCCTGTAATATGTACCCAATTTGCACTATAAGCTGGACAAAACTTGTGTTATGAAAAGACTTGAATATGAAATATGGAAGAACTCAAATACATTGTACTATTAGAACAATATCTATGGGAGAATTTCATAGGGAACTCAGCGAGTTTATGCGACTTATGGGAAGAGGAGTGCCTTAAATGTCTTGATAAATTAGAAGCATAATATCGAATCAGAGTGTCAAAGGGACTTGTGATTCGATCGCTGCTTGGCCGAATTGCGCGACTACAAAGATTAAGGTATTCGTTACGCAAAAAATACAAACGTTTAGATGTCTGTGTCCCGGCTCTATCAAGTAACATCCCAGTGAATTTGGTAGTGCAAATGATATAAGGCCGAGAAATCGGTTTAAACAAATCGTGCTTGGACGATTACCTGAGACGTTATCCATTATCGGTCGAGTTCAAGGATTGGTTAACAGTATATCTATTTTTAAAAATATTATAATATTTGAAATAATTAATAAGATTTTTTTCTGTTTCAGATTCAGAGCGTCGCTTTATTATATATATGTATATATATTTTATATTTTTGTATTTTTATATTTTTAATATTATTATAATTATATATTTTTATTTTATTATTTTTATTATTATTTTTATTATTATTTATAAACACACACACGCACGCACGCATTTGTATTATATACATATTTATATTAAATAAACATTATTATTATTATATATAAAAAATGTTGATTATTTTTGCACCTCCTTCTTTCCTCTTCCTACTTCTGCATGCCTCGCGTTATCTCTCTCTCTCTCTCAAACCTTTGCGCTATCTTTTTCTTATACGTGAACGCTTCGTGATATCCTTTTCCTACGTCCATGCGAACACCATTCTTTTTTCACATATTGCGGACGTCTCGCGCCATCTTTCTCACACAGCCTTGCGTACGCTTTGCGCTATCTCTCTCTCACACATTACGGACGCTTCGCACTATCCCTCTCGCACTTATTCGCGGACGCCTCGCGCTATCCCTCTCGCACCTATTCGCGGACGCCTCACACTATCTCTCTTACACCTACTCGCGGACGCGTGCGTTTTCTTTTCCCCGCGGACCCCTTGTCTACCGGTTTTGCCGCGGTCCCTTTCCCCTCTCTCCGCGGACCCCACGCCTGTCGGTTTCGCCGCGGTCTCCCCGCGTGACATCATATCTCCCGCGCTGGTTTCCCCTCGCCACTCACCTTCCCTCAGAGGACAATGGCTTAGAACTATCATAGATACTCTACTCTGGGCTTATTGCTTTTATATAATACACCGAAAGGCATTTCGCTTACAGGTTTGGTTCGCGTGCTGCGACGCGTGGTGATGGTTGCGCGAATTACTCGCTACGTGCGGTAGCGCGTGGGCGCCTTAGGCCCGATTATTCGAGTGTCTGCCGAGAGACGGAGCGCGGGTGGCGGTCGGTTCGCTCGCGCCGTGAAACGGAGTCGGTGGGTGACGCTAGTGGTTCGGTCTGGGAGTGCGCTAGTTCAGGTCATAGGAGGGCATGGGCGGCGTGGTCCTCTGGCACGTCATCTTCCTTACTGTTGCTTAAGGTATGAGGAGGGGGATAGATTCTGGGCGAGTGCCGTTCAGTGCCGGAATTACTAAGGCTTTTCTTCCGGTAATCGTTTCGGAGAGGCATTTGCACGGTGCAACGTTGCGTCGGACGAGGTATCAGCGATCGGTTGGGGATCCGATCGCATGTCAGCCGGCGTTATCGAGTGACGATGGGCGAATGGGTGGTCAGATTTGACGGGCACAGTTGTGTCGGATGAGATGAGGGAGGGCGTTTGGCCGGTGTCGATGTTTCTTGATGCTTCGGATTAGGTGGTCCTCACAGTCGTACTCGGCTGGCTCGTCGTCAAGTCCTGGGGCCGGTTTCAAATCTTGCACGTTAACGTATCGATGCCACTTTCCTCTGGCGACGCAAAGGTCGACTACGACCGGTGACAGGATCTTCCGGACTTCCAGGGATCCGATGTACCTGAGGGCCAATTTGGCGTTAAACGCGCCGCTCTTGCTGGAAAGTGGTCGATCGTGTTTCCAGACTTGCTCGCCTATCCGTGGACGCCAGTCGCGTCGGCACAGGTTACAATGGCGTTCTTGTCTTTGGAACGCGCGAGCTATTGTAGATGGATTCGGACCATTTCGAAGGCTTCCTCGAATCGCTTCCGGTTTATGTCCGCACTTGGAGCGAAGGCCGACGGTCTCCGGTCTTCCGGATCAGGTCGCGTCAATTCGCGCCCGTGGAGAATGTATGCGGGGGTGTATTCTGTGGCCTCATGCCTTGCCGTATTGATCGCGAATTGTAGCGCGGCGATCTGCTCGTCCCAGTTTTTATGACGTTTCGCCACCGACGATATCCCCATCTTATTATTCCCGAAGTTTTTATTATCATATCAGCCATTACTAATTTGCAATTATTCATTAGTGCAATTCGCCCTGTTCTAGAAATTTTTATTCTATTTTCTTCTTAGTTTTTGCAGCTTATAGTTATAGATTGTTCAGTGAGCGTAGAGTACAACCACGAGTGTTGGTTAGTCAGCGCAATCCATATAGTATGGTTAGAATAAATGTATCTCGTATTACAAAATCTTTTGTCCGCTGCGACTTGTAAATACGCTTGGATTTCGCATAGTGAATCGTCGTTAATATGATATATGGGTCTATTCTGTTCGCATATATAATGATTACTTATTTCGATACATTTATGTAAATTATTCTGTGTTGTTGTTAAATATTTTTGATTTTCGCTGTCGATAGCTATTGTATAATGGGTTGGTTTATTTCTACGAAAGTGAATAAATTTCCTTGACTGTATATAGGTAGAGGTATTGCCTTTACTATATTGTATTTAGGATGAGAGATTAGTGGAAAGCGTAAGATAGTATGTATATAGGGTGTGTCATAGTAAGCGCTAATCGTTATGAATTTTTCAATTATTAGCCAATTGTTTTCGAAGATACCAAAGGGAAAATGTAGTCCTTGTGGTACTTGTGAGGGAGCTTCCTTGAGGCTATCTATAACGGGAGTGGTGCACTTGGACACAGTATAATTGGACACGGTGCAAATGGACACGTTACAAATGGACACGAGATTTTGCACACGGTTCAATTGGACACAGTGCATTTGGACACAGTAATTTTGGATACAGTAGCTTTTGGACACATAAGAAAATACGCATCGTTTACTTGGACACCGCTCACTTGGACACTGTTCATTTGGACACCGTTCGTTTGGACACAGAAAGACGCGCACCGGTTGGACCAAGTTGGATTCGAAACCAAAATTTGATTTAAGTTATACGACGTAATCCACACCAAATTTTTGTTTTAAATAAGAAATAGGTTTGGGTTAGGTTATATCTTCCGGAAGTGGAGCCCCCCCGCAGGGGGGGGGGCGGAACCCACTGTATCCATGCATATACTTTACAATGCAAAACGAGGTTCAGCCCAGAATTGTTGTGTGAATGGGAAAGTGTATGCGTGGATGTAGTGGGTTCCGTCCTCCCTGCGGGGGGACTCCACTTCCGCAAGATATAACCTAACCCAAACCTATTTTTGATTTAAAACTAGACCCTCATGCAGGAGCCCACACACAAAACATAGAACGCATATGGCGTGATATTTGAAGTGGAATACCAAAATATGGAACTCGTGATTATCATTACATACATTATTTGGCTGAGTTTATATTTAAACGTAAATATCAATTGTTGTGCCTCCGGAGAGGCACGGTAGTTGGGATCGTTTGCCGGAAGGAATTTGGGAATTCGGGCTCCGCCTGAGAACTTTATTTAAATAATTCGGACACTTTCCACATTAAATAAATAGATTAATATCAGATTTATTTGTGGTTTGGTTTATTTACAATGTTCCCGCACTTTCGCTCGCGTCGCGTATCACGATAACGGTTATCTTAACGTGCGCGTGTCTAGAATCGAGTTTCGGTCTCGAGACTCGCCTCTCGCTTCTTCGTGTATATTTCTGCCGACTGCGTGGCTATTTAATATTATAATAATTATTGATATTCGTTTTGACACTCGCGGTTGTTAGAGATATTATTCGCGTAAAGGAATAAAGATTGCCCGCGTAATATTAATTAATGATCAAGACTGCCCGCGTAATATTTATGGTAAAGACTGCCCGCCGTTCGTTAGCGGTGGGCCTTTTTATTAACTCCCCTTGGCTTCCCGGGAGGGGGTCGTTTAGCGACAAGGCTGTGTGTCATGTCGCTTGATTTTGGCAATCTCCGGATGCAAGCTAAGAAGTTCTAAGTAGGACTTCTTTGCTTGCACTTTCGCAATTTCTTTATTCCTTTTTATTTCGCTTTTAAGTAGGACTTCTACGTTGCATTTTCGCAATGTCCTTCTTCCGCTTGCCCTGATTTCCGCGTTTTCGCAATGAAATGATTGCACGGTCGCTCGGGCTTAGCGCGTGGCTCGCGTTGTCAGCGCTTTGTTCGGTCAACGCTCGTAACGTGATCTGTATTCGCGTTTGGGCAATCATATAAAATAATATGTATTTAGAATAATATATTTAATAATTCGTGTATAGCCTGTTCGGGCTATAACATCCCTCCCCCGTAAGAAAAAGAAAAACGGAGGTGTAAAAGTGACGTTTTTCGCAAAACAAAATTTCTTCTTATTCTAATATACAATATTTTTCCCGTATATAATATGAATATAATCGTTTCTTATTTTAATTTTCTATAAATTGTTTCAATTTATTTGTATGCATGCGAACCGCTTTTCTTCCTTTCTTAATTGTATAATTCACGTCTGAATTTTTTTCAATTATTACGTACGGTCCGGTCCATAGGGATTCAAGTTTCTTAGATCGTCCGCGTCGGAGCGTCTCGTCGTGTACTAATACCTTGTCTCCGACTTTAAATTTTATTTCTCTAGTATTTTTGTTGTATTGTTTTTTGGCTTTGAATTTTTCTTCTTTGATATGCTCTTTTGCGAGCTGATTCGTTGCCCTTAGTCTTTCTTTCAATTCTTGCGCGTAATCGTCATAATTATATGTTGGTTTAGGCGGTCTCGTCAGTGACGTAGGTAAATCCGCTTGGTGCCCGTAGACTAATTCGAAGGGTGTATACCCCGTAGCTGTGTGTGGCGTCGTATTATATGTGAACATTGCGAACGGTATCCATTCGTCCCAGTCTGTCTGGTCTTCGTTTATGTAGTGTCTTAAATATTCTGCTAATGTTCGATGCGATCGTTCTAACGCGCCATTACTTTCCGGATGATAGGCAGTTGTTTTGTTAAACGTATGGAATCTTAGCACGGCGTCTCCTATTTTTAATTGATTTTGATTATAATCACAGGATACCGAATGTTGTCGAAGGAAATCGATTCCTATTATTCCTTCGTATTCTATCGGAATGTCGTCTCTTACAACGTAAAATGCATGTTTTACCTTGTGATTGTCCATTTTAATCGTGGCGTACATTTTTCCTATGGTGTGTACTTTATGTCCGGTTATGCCTGTGAGCGCGATTTTATCTTCGTGTATCAATGCGTTGTCCTTTAAATGTTTCAATTTTATTAGTGAGATGGTCGATCCTGAATCGTACAACATCTGTATTTTTTCGTTTTTCACTTGTCGCATTGGTAATGTTATTAGCAATAAGTCCGTCTTTTTCTTCGCACGTGGCATATCTTTAATATGCGTAACGCGATACTCAGATGCAGGTCGCGGTTGTCTCTTTCTCGCTTCCTCCTGCTCGTCTTCGCTGCTGCTACTTGCGCTATCGGCGTTTCTGTTTTGTTGTCGCGGTTTCTTTCGATCGCGTATATTTTCGTCGCGCGTTTTTTGCTGATTTTCGACTTTTAGTTTATTTGTATTGTTTTTCGGTTTTCCTTTTAGACTCCAGCATTCGTCGCGGCTGTGTCCTGTTCTTTTGCAATGCGAGCAGTATTTATTTATCGCGTTTATTCGCGAGGGTTTTTCCGGCTTCGGGAGCGCGTATCGGCTGCTACGGCAATCGCGTCCGAAATGTCCGTTTTTTCCGCATTTAAAGCATTGCGAGTTTGAACTTCGACTATTTCGCGAGTAACGTAATTCGGTTTTATTTTTATTAACAAAACTACTTGTTCTCGCGGTTCCCGGTCTGAGTTTTTCTTCGGCGCTCGCGCCCGTTATCGCTTCTTGGAGCGTCGTATATCGCGGCGCGCGTACGAGCACTTGTAATTCGTCGTGTAACCCGATTTGGAAATTTATTAACGCCTGCTCTTGGATTGTTTGTTGAATCGTGCGTTTTGAGGTTGCGGAATGCTCCTTTCCTTCGATCATCGAATCATATAATTTCATCGCGAGTAGATCAACACGTTGTCCGAAAGCGTACGCAGTTTCATTCGGCTTTTGTTTTAGCGAGTTGAATTCGATCTGTAAATGTGTCGTGCTTTGTTTCGACTGGTAACAAGTCTCGAGTTGCTGCTTTAATTCGTCGAACGTTTGTATATTTCGCGTCTCAAAGTCCTGCATCGCTTTCCCTTTTAATTTTGTAAATAAGATTGCTTGAATTAACGATTCTTCGTCTGCGGGGTTTATGTTCTGAACAGCGTATTTGCACGCGTTTAAAAATTCTTGCAGTTTATTTCGCGAGGTTCCGTCGAACTCGGGGATCATCATTCTCGCTTCCTTTAACGGTAGATAATTCGGGGCGACGCTTCGTCGATTTCTGATATCGCGTCCCGTTCGCCCATATGTCGTTTCAAACGCATTACTATCGTTTTCCCTGCTAATGTCTGTATGACGGGGTAATTGCGCGTCCGCGCTCTCTAATCGCGTTACTCGTATGTTTAACGAATGGATGTCCGCGCGTATTTTATTTAAAATGTGGATTATCTGTGTATAATCTCCTTTTCCTTCGCGGTTTCTCTCGTGGGGCGGTGTGTGATCCGCCTCCACTATATTTCGGTCCATTTGGTGAATGGATCGTCGCATTCTTTCTATTTCCTCGTCTACCGCGCTTTGTGGCAGGTTCGCGGGAGTGTTTTCTCGCGGATTTCGCGATTCGGCCATATTACTTTCTTGTTGGCTATAAATTTCTTCCGGATCGAATAGATCGCTTTCGTAGGAAGTTAATGAAAATTCGCGCCGTAGGGATACTCTACTTGGAGTTCTACTAATATACGGTCGCGTACGTCTAGTCTCGCGTTGAGTGTCGTCAGTGGGGTCAGTCGTATTACGCGGGAATAGGCTTTCGTCAAAATTGTTAAACGGAAATTCGCGTTCTGTGACGACGTTTTCCGGTAACTCGGGCTCGCTTTCGCTCGAGTATTGCGTTTCTAAGTTTTTTCGCACGTTATAAGAATTTTCTCGCGGTGCTAAACTTAATTTAATCGCTCGTCGGGCTGGTTCACTCAGTAACCACGATCGGTTCGCTATCGGTTTCGGTATATTAGAACCTTCCGACATTCACGCTATTATATTTATTAAATTTTTTCGGACTTACAATAGTATAACGGCTCGCATGATCGCTCGCTGTGTCAGTAGGTTGCTGACGCTGCAGTCCTTCGCTCGGCGGCTGATACGGCTGACGATGCTCGTCGTACGGCGGTCGTTGTCCGGCGTCGGTGCGTTGTCTGTAGAGTTATCGTAGGTCGCAATGCTTGGCGGCTCACGTTTCTGCTACAACTGTTGTGGCGATGCTCGTTCTGTTGTCCGTGCGGTGTCTTCCGTTGATTGTAGTTTCCGTCAGCTTACGTTTTACGTGTGCTGGCGTGCCTGTCCTGTTTACACTCTGGGTGCTTTGCAGGTCTTGGGGAAGGCTTAGCTGCTGCTTCCGTCCGTCAACTTCAATTGAATTGATTGTTGGCGTGCCCGCTTTTTAACACAACCGTGTCTTTTGCAGGTCTTGCTTAGTTCTGGCGATGCCCCGGCAGATCCCACCGCTGCCACCAAATTATGTTGTGCCTCCGGAGAGGCACGGTAGTTGGGATCGTTTGCCGGAAGGAATTTGGGAATTCGGGCTCCGCCTGAGAACTTTATTTAAATAATTCGGACACTTTCCACATTAAATAAATAGATTATTATCAGATTTATTTGTGGTTTGGTTTATTTACAATGTTCCCGCACTTTCGCTCGCGTCGCGTATCACGATAACGGTTATCTTAACGTGCGCGTGTCTAGAATCGAGTTTCGGTCTCGAGACTCGCCTCTCGCTTCTTCGTGTATATTTCTGCCGACTGCGTGGCTATTTAATATTATAATAATTATTGATATTCGTTTTGACACTCGCGGTTGTTAGAGATATTACTCGCGTAAAGGAATAAAGATTACCCGCGTAATATTAATTAATGATCAAGACTGCCCGCGTAATATTTATGGTAAAGACTGCCCGCCGTTCGTTAGCGGTGGGCCTTTTTATTAACTCCCCTTGGCTTCCCGGGAGGGGGTCGTTTAGCGACAAGGCTGTGTGTCATGTCGCTTGATTTTGGCAATCTCCGGATGCAAGCTAAGAAGTTCTAAGTAGGACTTCTTTGCTTGCACTTTCGCAATTTCTTTATTCCTTTTTATTTCGCTTTTAAGTAGGACTTCTACGTTGCATTTTCGCAATGTCCTTCTTCCGCTTGCCCTGATTTCCGCGTTTTCGCAATGAAATGATTGCACGGTCGCTCGGGCTTAGCGCGTGGCTCGCGTTGTCAGCGCTTTGTTCGGTCAACGCTCGTAACGTGATCTGTATTCGCGTTTGGGCAATCATATAAAATAATATGTATTTAGAATAATATATTTAATAATTCGTGTATAGCCTGTTCGGGCTATAACACAATATTATGAACGAATACGTAATTTTTTTGAAATAATGGCAACATTGTATCCCTTAAATGAAAACAGTACATTTGCAACTGTAGAATAAATAAAATTTTTGATTCCTATGTGTACTGATTTTTTCTAATATTATATTAATTATGTAAAGACCTTGTTTCACATTTAAATCAGGGTTCTGATGCAGATGGACCTTGTTTCTTGCGTGGAAATTACAAACTTATGTAAAAATTAATATTTTATTTTTCAAACTTTATTTGTTAATAACTTTTTAATAAACAACGACCGCCGATTAAGTTATAAGGAAAAGTTACTCAGGATTATGTCCTTGACAACATATATCAAGGTCAACGTGATTGGAGCTGGGTCCGTTATAGTAAATAATTACCACGATTACTCTAAAACATGAACAGGAAACAAATGAAAAATTTGTTGTTATCAATCAACTTGTAGCGAAATGTTCGAAACGATCGGACAAAACAAATTGTACGCATCATTATAGCAATGACATTCTGTCTGTGTTATAAGAATACTGATTATATTTTCCCAAAATGATTTTTATTTCTCTCCATCTGTTACATATTCAAACAAACAGTGCGCATGTTTCTGTGTACAAATGAACGGTGTCCAAACGAACGGTGGGCAAATGAACGGTGTCCAAATGAACGGTGGGCAAATGAACGGTGTCCAAACGAACGGTGGGCAAATAACGATGTCCAAACGAACGGTGTCCAAATGAACGGTGCGCGTCTTTCTGTGTCCAAACGAACGGTGTCCAAATGAACAGTGTCCAAGTGAGCGGTGTCCAAGTAAACGATGCGTATTTTCTTACGTGTCCAAAAGCTACTGTATCCAAAATTACTGTGTCCAAATGCACTGTGTCCAATTAAACCGTGTGCAAAATCTCGTGTCCATTTGTAACGTGTCCATTTGCACCGTGTCCAATTGTGCTGTGTCCAAGTGAAGGCCACTCATCTATAACTTGTTCTAATGGGATTAATCTAGGATGTACTTTTCCGTCCTTTATTGCAATTAGATGTTGTATTATATCCTCAGTGTCTCTCATTAAATCCGTTATGATCGTGTTAATTATATAAAAGTGTTCATGTATTTCTTCGCGTTGAATCTGACTTGTCAATTGTTTTTGTATTTTGGAAGTGAAATTGAGTAGTAATTGTGCATTATATTGTGTTACTTTTTCTAAATTATCAATGTGAGCAATAGTGGCGTTTAATATTTTAACTTGATTTTTCATTGTATGATGTTGCGTTTGCTCTTGGCTTTTAAGAGGATTAGTTGTTCTTTGATGATTTTTTCGTCGTTGGCATCCATTGTTCCAAAGAGAGTTTTCGCTAAAGATCCAATTCCATTGATGAGGCCTCTGCGCTTATCTGTTGGCGTTTTATATATAGTGTTTACGCGTTTCAGGAGTTGCGCCAATTTTTCATTATCTGCTTCGATTATTCCTTTTAAGGTTTAGCAGTTTTCTTGCGCTTTATTTTGTAGGTTGCCTAGGAAGAGTGCATGATCGGTGTAATTTAAATCATGGAATCTTTTATTTAAGGCTCCCATATCAATGTTTATTACTAACTTCCAGCTTGATTCTACTTGATGTAGATCACCGATTTTTTCAAAATATATTCCTGGTTCTTGCTTAAATTGTTCTATTTTATTTTCGGCTTCTAGACTTGATTTTGCTGCTATATCTTGGGCCTTCCATGTCATTAACAGTCTGGAAAAATAGATGCTTGTTTGTTACGCTTTTTCTTCTTTTAATGTTCTATGAAAGCTTTTAAGCGATTTACATGGGTGCATATTATTTTTCTCCCTACTTTGATTTTATAATTAACATCAGAAATTTTATCAATAGCTATGTATGGTTCCTTATGACGGTGTCCAATCCATAGAGAGTCGAGTTTCTTTGAACGTCCTCTCCGAACTGTTTCCTCATATAGCAATACTTTGTCTCCTACCTTGAAAGTGGTTTGTTTTGCCTTTTTGTCGTATTGCTCTTTTATTTTAATTTTCTCCTCTCTTATATGCTCTTTAGCGATTTGATTTGTCGCTCGTATTCTTTCTTTTAATTCCTGGGCGTAGTTATCGTAAGTATACGTAGGTTTCGGCGGCGTTGTTAGCGCTGTTGGTAAGATTGCTTGATGTCCGTATACTAGTTCGAAAGGAGTAAATCCTGTTACCGTATGAGGGGTAGTGTTGTACGTAAACATGGCATAAGGTATCCACTCGTCCCAGTCTGTTTGGTCGGCATTTATATAATGTCGTAAGTACTCAGCTAGTGTACGATGTGAGCGTTCTAGTGCATCATTACTTTCTGGATGGTATGCGGTCGTCTGTATTTTTTCTATTTTTAATAGTTTGCACATGTTTTTGAACATATTGCTTAAAAAGTTCGTGCCTTGATCCGTTAGCATTTTGTCAAGGATTCCGTGTTCAAATATTATTTTAACTATGAATTCTTTTGCTACGGTGGCGGCTTCTTGATTAGGTAAAGGAACTGCCTTACTGAATTTCGTAAGATTATCTTGGAAGGTTAGAACATATTTATTCCCATTGTTTCTTATGGTTAATAGTCCTACAATATCTAGCGTACATTTTTCGAAAGGTCGGCTAGTTGTATCAGTTATTACTAAGGGTGCTTTAGATTTTCGCTTTAATTTATTTTTTTGACAAAATTCGCATTTAGCGATATAATTTTCAACGTATTTAGTTAATCCGGACCAGTTATGTTTCATTCTAATCCTATTTATTGTTCGTTCAATTTCTTGGTGTCCGCCTAAGGGTGCGTCGTGATATTCGTACAATATGAGCGCTTTATCTTCTTCGCTATAGTTTCTCTTTTCGTTATAATTTTCTTCCATTTCTTCCTTTAGGTTGAGAA
This sequence comes from Polyergus mexicanus, assembly GCF_030449975.1. Classification (NCBI taxonomy): domain Eukaryota; kingdom Metazoa; phylum Arthropoda; class Insecta; order Hymenoptera; family Formicidae; genus Polyergus; species Polyergus mexicanus. Next base: position 3,583,220 of record NW_027223340.1, read on the forward strand.
CTACGTTGCGGCTTAACGCGTCGGCATTAGTATTTGTTTTTCCGGATCGGTGTATGATTTCATAATCATATTCTTCCAGTTTTAATCTCCATCTTATTAGACGTGATCCTGGATCGGCTACATTGAATAACCATACCAATGGCTTATGATCCGTTATTATTTTAAATTTTGTACTGTATAAATAAAGTTTATAATATTTTACTGCCCATACTATGGCTAATAACTTCTTTTCGGTAGTATTATAATTATGTTCTGCTTGCGATAATAATCTGCTGGCGTAAGCAATCGGCCGGTCTTGGCCTACTTCTCCTTGAGACAATATAGCTCCGATAGCGTAATCTGATGCGTCCGTCGTTAAAAGAAATTCTTGACTGAAATCAGAATATTTTAGATCAGGGGCGGTAATTAATTTATTTTTTAGAGTCTCAAATGCATTTTGTTGTTTTCCGATCTATTCGAATTTTTCTCCTTTTTTTCGTTAATTTCGTAAAAGGTTTGGCAATTTTAGAGAAATTTTCTATAAATTTTCGATAATATCCCGCTAAACCTATAAATGATTGTATTTCTTTTACCTTGGTCGGTGTTGGGAATTCTCGTACTGCTTTTAATTTAGAAGGATCAGGCATTATTCCGTTTTCGGTTACTATGTGCCCTAAATATATTACTTCTTTTCTGAGTAACTTGCACTTATCAGGTTGAAGCTTTAACTTATGTTTTCGTTATTTGTTTAATACTTCGATAAGCCGTATATTATGTTCTTTTAAACTTGCTTCGTATATGACTATGTCGTCCAAATATACTAGACATTTGATTCCTTGTAGTCCAGTCAGCACAGAGTTCATTAACCGCTGGAATGTGGCTGGCGCGTTCTTTAATCCGAACGGCATTCTATTAAATTCGTAATGTCCGTACGGTGTAGAAAACGCTGTCTTGCATTTATCGTTTTCGGCCACGGGTATCTGGTGATAACCTGACGCTAAATCTAAGGTGGTAAAGTATTTTGCATTTCCCAGTTGGTCTAGTATGTCTGTTATATTAGGTAATGGGAAGGAATCGCCTATTGTTAAATCGTTAACTTTCGAAAATCTGCGACTATACGTAGTTATTGTTTACCTGACGCATCGGTCTTCTTAGGGACCACTAGCAATGGAGCAATCCATTGGCTGGTACTTGGTCTAATGATTTTGTCTCTCAGTATGCCTTTTACTTGCTGATTTACTTCTTGTTTATGTTTTTCTGGTAAGCGATATGGGCGTATATTTACGGGTGCACTGTTGGCTTGAACCGTAATTTCATGTGTGATAGTAGAAGTATAAGTGAGTGCATCTCCTTCGATATAAAATATGTCGCTAAAACCTTCGCAAATTTCTAGCAGTGTTTTTTCCTCTTCTTGATTTAGGCGTTAGGTGTTGTATACGCAGTAAATTTTTTATTTGTTTGCGACGGGAAAGCGTTGTAGCCTCTTGTTGTTTTTGAGTATTGCATTTTTGAGCCGCTGTATTTTTTATTTCTTGGACTGTTACGCATGGAATTGGTAGTTTAATATATTTTTCGGTAGTGTTTATAACACTTATTAGGTAGGAAAATTCTTCTGGCTTTAGCCAAGGCAATAGCCAATAAAGACTCCAGGCTGTTTCCTCAGCACGTATTATGCCTACTTTATTTGAGTCGGTAGTAGCTTGAATAATTGTCTCGCTACGCGGTTTTAAGGTTAATGCTCGGTACGGATATAATTTTAATATCGTATCTGCTAGCTGTATCTGCTTCTTATTATAATCGCACGTTACCTTGTGTTTTTGTAGAAAGTCTACTCCTAGGATTCTTTCATAATCAATTGGGACGTCGTCCTTCACGATATAAATTGAGTGCCGTATTTTTCGGTTCTTCAGGATTATCGTTGCCTTAATTTTTTCTATTGTATTCATTTTGTGTCCTGTAACTCCAGTGAGTGCCATTTGCTCCTCGTAAATCATGGTTTCTCCTTTTAGATTTCTTAACTTTATTAATGTAACCGTTGCTCCTGTGTCAAACAGTAGGTTTAATTTCCCTTTTTTAACTTCCTGGATGGGAAGAGTTACTAGATCTAATCCAGTTTTTGTTTGCGGTTTTCCTGTTACTTGCGATATTTGATACTCGAGGGCTGGTCTCGACTGTCTTGTATTCTCTTCGTCTTCTTCTTTATCCTCGTCTTGCGTTGTATTTTTTCTTCGTTGCCCATTCGTTTTATTACGATTTTGTGGCTTTTTATCTTTGTTTGATTTCGTCCGGTTAGATTGCACTATCCCAGGGCGTCGGTGTAGACTCCAGCATTCATCTCGGCCATGACCTAATTTTTTGCAGTAGGTGCAGTGTTTTTCGAATATATTTATTCTCGATTGTCCCTGTGGCTTCGGCAAGGAGAATCGGTTTGAATATCTGCTTGTTCGGCATTCTCGTCCGTGATGTCCTAGTTTTCCACATTTTTGCATTGTAATACTTTATTTCGCGCTGCTTGCAAAATTGTATGATCGGGCTTATGCCGCAATGCATGTTCTAATGGACCCTTGACTTTCTCTTCCGCATTGGCTCCTGCGATTGCTTCTTGAAGCGTTGAGTAATGCTGTGCTCGTACTACCAATTTGATATCCTCGTGGATTTGGAAATTTTGCAGATCTTGCTGTTGTATAGTTTCAAGTATAATGCGTTTTTGTTCGCTGCCGTAATCTTGGCCTTCGATCATGGATTCATATAATTCCATGGCCAAATTGTCGGCGCGCAGCCCCTATGCTTTGGCGCTCTCACTGGCTGTTTGTTTTAAGGAGTTAAACTCGATTTGCAAGTGAGTGATGCTCTTCTTGCTTAAATAGCAGATTTCGAGTTCTCTTTTAAACTGTCCGAAACTGTTTATATTTCGCGTTTCAAAGTCTACCATTTCCCTTTAGCTTTGTGCAAAGTATTGCTTCTAATAGTGTTCTTTCATCTGCAAGATTAATATTTTTTATCGCGTATGAACATGCGCTTAAAAGTCCTTAAGTTTCCTTAAGTTTAGCTTGTGAATTCCCGTCGAATTCCGTAATCATATCTCTTGCTTCTTTTAATCGTAAATGACCGTTTAAAGGTGCCGATTGATCTCGAACATCGTTAAGTGTTCGTCCGTATGTGACATCAAGATTAGTGTCATTCGGTATCGTTCGCGTTCTATTTAAATCTTCCCGATTTGCGCGTAGATCGTGTATTTGCCCGTATAATTCTCTTATTTTTTCTCGCATTTCTCGAACGGTTTGCACGATTTCGATTATCAGTGCATAGCTCGGATCTTCGAGGGGACGTCCGTCTTCATAATCCGCGGTGGCGTTATTTCTAGCCTATGCTCACAAGTGTTCTATTTCCCTATCAACGTTTTCGGGGGGAACAGTTGATGGTAATGGATTACGTTGCATGTTTTCTTCGTTATTTGCTTCGAAGATGCTACTGTCGTATGATACGGGGAGTAATTTCTCCTAACGGCAACGCGTTCGACGAATGTACGATTTATATCAGATCCGTCCACTTCTATTATGTTATTATTATTGTTATTGTTAGGTGAGAGTGTATTTTTTGCTACTTGGTTTATTTCTAGTTCGCGGGATCTTAATTCGGGTGAATTCTCGCCTGAAAAATGGTTATCTAAATTTCTCCGTACGTTATCGCGAATGTCGCAGGCCGCTCCTTCGATTACTTATACGGGGTTTACCAAGCCGAACCCATTTGCTAGTCGCGCTGGTGCGCTTAAAAATCGCGATCGGTGGAACGTAACTCTTTTCGGTTGTGCCGACATTCACGTTATTTTATTGTATAATGTTTTTGACTTACAGTATAACGATGATACGCATTCTTCTTTCGCTTACTCGTTGCTTCTGCACGGTCAGCTGTTGTGGTTGGATCGCTCGGCGGTGCACGTTGTTGTAGGTCAGCGTCGGTGAGTTTTCCGTTGCACGGGCGGCGTCCTCGGTTTGCTACGATCGGCTAGTTGCTGGGAGTTGCGTTGGATTGCTCCTTCCTTTACGCTTCAGCTTCTTGTCACGGTTCTTCTTCCGGGTCTCTCAGGCACTGACGATGTTTTGGCTCGCACTTTGTGCTGATTTGCTCAATCAATTTTTTGTTATTGATTGTGTCTCGAAATAGTTGGGCGTATCCCACATATTCTTATTTATTCCTTTAACTGGACCAATCCCACCCATTTTGTTGTGCCTCTCCGGGTACAACGGGAATTTTAGGGATAATCCAATGGTTCGGCTCGTCTTAGGAGTAGGGACTCCGAGTGTCGAGAAACACGAGGCAAAGATTCCGTGCAAAGAGAGTTATTTATACAGCTTACGTATCGTAGAGTTCGGTTCGGTGATGCTTCGGCGATGTAACAATGTCGGCGCTTGCAGAATCTCACAGTTTCTTCAAATACACGCGTCAACACTTAGTTTCGGAATACGGCTTCGAGGTACTCGTTACCTCTCTTTTTATGGTCCGAAAGTAGGTGGTTTTTCGGTATTAGGTCGCGATGTCTTAATTACATATTGCAACGAATTGCATATCTTGCATTAAATCGCGGTTTTGGGAGCGCGTGCAACAGCTTACAAAGTGCTGACAGAAGTTTACAGAAATTATATTATTTACAATGCAACACATGCGAGAACGGTGCGTACAGGAGTTCGCGACAACGGTTCTATGCATTGATTGGTGCGCATGGAGCTCGAGAAGCGGACGCAGCTCATGCGGACATGTCCCTGCCATCGCGGTGTTCGCATGCAAGCAACTACGGTTATACTATGATGAACAGAATTGATCTTAAATAAAAATCTACGGAATGTCGCGTGGCCTTCGATGTGGATCCAACTGCCTGACTTCCTTATTCTTAAAAGGATGGGGCGTCGGCACTTTCTGCGGCCTATCCTTAGAACGACTGGCGCGCTATTGTAGTCCGAAGACTATGTGTAAGAGTGGAGTCGGCGCGACAATGCCGGAAATCTTACTACGGCTAACCATTCCTATTATGACAATGCGCGATATATACAGTGCGGTCTTACGGTCTATCTAGACGCGGAGGACAAAACGGTCTTACAGTGTAATGGGTCTTACAATCTAACAGGTCGCGGTAATAATACAAGGCGGTACTAGAATCTGAGCGCGGAGACCAAAATGATTTTAAGGCATAACAGGTCGCGGAGCAGACAAACGGTCAGGCGATTGAACTAGACGCGGAGAATGCGGTAGGGCCTTACAAGCTAGCAGGATGCGCCGTCCCAGCAACCGGTTAGTCCGGCATAACCACAGGTAGCCCGTGACCTGGTTAAACGCAGGGTAGGATGCGCCGTCCCAGCAACCGGATAGCTCGGCATAATCACGGGTAGCCTGTGACCTGATTTAACACAAGAGGTAGTTTCGGATCTGGAGTTAATGAGAGGACTCAGGATCGGGAACTGGTAACGCTACGTTCGCCGGAGCGTTTTATATAGAGTGGGCGGCCGGCCTCCCACTCACGCGAGTCGGTGCATGATGGGGCGGTTCCACGGTGGGGCCGATACACGGGTGTGGGAGTTTAGGGGCACCATAGGCGCAGAGCCTCAAAAAATGCGGGCGGCTGGTCGGCCCGCGAGACAAGTAACGGTATCGTTACAACTTCGCGAGATGAAAAACTAATGTCGAATTTTCTTATGAAAGACAGAATTTATACGCATTTCCCCACTGTTTTCCAGAAGAATGATAAAGTGAAAAAATAATTTTATTCTAGTGCTGCCTAGTTTTAATTATTTTCATTTTATGGATGGCTAATTTCCTTAGTTTCTATAGAGCTTAGATATAACAATATAAAACACGGAAAAATGCATCAGGATCTGGTATTATCTCAGACAATGAAAGGATTATAAAGAACAGGTATTAACAAGTTCGAACGTTTGGAATACTAGGCTGTAAAAAAGGGAGAGTGGAGTAGACGAAAAAAATTTAACAATTTAAGTAAAAATTCCCGCATTTATTGATATTAATTTTTCATAAATCAATATTCTTATTACATACAGGGTGTCCCATTTTAAAGGACCCACTCAAATATTTCAGAAACACTGCGTTAAATCGAAAAATGTTTCAATTTTTTTTATGTTAATTGATTTGTCTCATTATTCTGTACATAGAAGTATTACGGTAAAATTATCAAAAACTAAATATTTTACGAGATATTTAATTTTTTATATCAAAATATGTCAGATTAAAATATAAAATAACTCAAAAAGTACTTAATAGAAAAATACTTTGTTATAGTGTTTTGGAAAGCGCTCGATGTCAGCTATAAGAATACTAAATAAAAAATGGGGGTTTCCATTTAAGATTTTAAAGTTGACCTTCACATGACCTTCAAATGATTTTCCAAGGTCAAATCATTGTCACCATCTTATGGCCCCCTTGAAGGCACACAACTTTTGTTTGAAACTTTTTTATGTCAGATTATTGTAAGTGTCTTAAAAATCGTGGCGACCGTTACGAGGACCACCCTGTATATATATATCATGCTCCTCGCACATTCGCTGCTCTCTCTCTCTCTCTCTCTCTCTCTCTCTCTCTCTCTTTCTTTGCTCGTTCTTTTTATTGTATTCTTTCTTTTCCATTATTATATTCTCTTATTTATTCGACTTTTATTCTTTTTATTCTCGTCTTCCAATAAAATAATAATTATTAGTTTAATCATTAATTTATTCATCTTTATTTTATAGCATATAAATGAGATATTGTGTATTATAAATAGAAAAAGTAGTTAATTATTAGTATGTACATGTGTTGTATTTAATTATAGTTAAATAGAAAAAGAAAATAACTTATTGTTGTGTATCTCATTTATGCTTTATAAAAGAAAAATAAATAAATAAATTTATCATGTAGGGAGACGAGAATAGAAAGAATAAAAGTTGAGCAAATAAAAGAATATAATAATGGGAATAAATGAATAAAAGAATATATTGTAATAATGAACGAGCTGAAAGAGAGAGAGAGAGAGAGAGAGAGAGAGAGAGAGAGAGAGAGAGAGAGAGAGAGAGAGAGAGAGAGAGAGAGAGAGAGAGAGAGAGAGAGAGAGAGATTGATTGATCTTTATTATTCTATATAGCTTCCTCAATTATTTGTAATACAAATCTAGTTTACATTAATTACAATATACTCCTTTAACATTCGCTTGAACGGCACAATTCTTTCATTCCGCTTTATTTCAGTTGGCAAGGCGTTATACATTTTCACTCCTTCGTAAAACATACTCTTTTGCGCACTCCTTGTTCTGCGATATTTTATTGCAATATCCCCAGCTTGTCGTGTTTGCCTTCTCTCTCATTTCCCACAATTTCTAATCTATTTTTTAATTGCTCCGGTAACATGTTCCTTAAAATCTTAAAAATAAATATACACACATTATAATATAGCCTCTGTTTTATGGACATAAACTGCAGCGCTTGCAGCATACGGTCCACTTTGGTATGTCTATCACATTGCAATATGATCTTCATGGCCCGGTTTTGTGCTTTTTGCAATTTACTCAGCTGTGTTTCTCCCATATCAATTAACAGCGTCGCACAATACTCAAAGTGAGGTGCTATAATTGTCTTATATACAATATATCTAGTGTATGCCGATATATAATTATCTATTCTATTCAAAAAACTCGTTTTTTCCCTATTTTCTTTAGCATATAATCACAGTGATCCTTAAATCGTAGTCTATCGTCAATAATTATGCCTAGGTATTTCATTATTTCCACACGTTCATTCTCAGTTCCATCCAAACATTTCAATGTTATATTACCTCGCAGTTCTTTCTTTATACTTCTAACAATCATATATTTCGTTTTTCCTGCATTCATTTTTAACTTATTTATATTCATCCACTCTTCTACTATAGTAAATGCCATATTCATTTTGCCCTCTAATTCCGCGCTGCTTTCTCCAGTTACATATATTAACGTATCATCTGCAAACATTTTTATGGTACATCCTTCTGGACAGATTTTTATTATATCATTTATATATACTATAAATAATAAAGGTTCTAATACAGATCCTTGCGGTACTCCGTATTCTGTGGTCATTAATTTATTATTAAATTGAACCTGCTGTGTTCTATCCTTTAAATATGATCTTAACCATTCTATAACCATTCCCCTAATTCCATATTGATATAATTTCTCTAATAATCTTTCTCTATCTATTGTTTCAAAGGCTCGCTTAAGATCCATGAAAATTACCCCTACCATTTTTGCCTCACTAACTATCAATTTCTATTCATCAATGACTGTTTGAATCGCTGTTTCACACGAATACTGTTTTCTAAAGCCCGACTGATGTTCTGTTATAATACAGTTATCTTCCAATTACGTTTCAATTTGCTTTTTAACTACTAATTCTAACACTTTTTCAAATATTGGTAACATATTTATAGGCCTAAATTCACTTGCTTTTCTAGCTTTCTCTATTTTTGGAATCGGTATTATTGTAGACGTTTTCCAACCTTTTGGACAGCAACCTTCCTTCAAAGAATTATTTATTATATCAACAAATTCCTCTTTTATTACGCAAAATGCTGCCTTTAATATATCGCTAGTTATTCCCTCCTCTGTACCTTTCTTTTTCGGTAGTCCCATAACAATTTCCTGTAAATGCTCTATACTAATCATTTCAAAATTTTTCATGATTCCCTCGTTTTCAATAACATAAATAATTCTTTTACATGCATTCCCAGTTTTACTCCCATTTATAGATTTTACTATACTATTAATACTTTGTATATAATATAAATTAAATTTATCTGCTATATTGCATCGTTCAGTGCAGTCTAATATTTCAAAATCTATATTCTCTACTTCCCTCTTACCTCCTGGTTCGCCTCTAATTATTTCTTTTAGTGTTTTCCACATAGATGTCGGATTTTCTTTATTAAGATCTATCATATTTTCATAATATTCTTTCTTCTTTGTCTTAATTAATTTAACTACTGTATTACTTTCAATTTTAAATTGCAACCAATTTTGTTCCGTGTCAGCATACAATGCCTTCCTATATGCCTCATCCCTTTTGGCCGCTGCTTCTCTTATTTCATCCGAAAATCACTTTTTCCCTTCCCATATTCTCGGAATTCTAAAATTTTCTCTAGGTGCTGTAGCGTCCAACGCATTTACTATACTATCAACAAATTTCTTCGCTCTCACACTGATATTCATATCTTGGTTTTTCTCTAATTTATTTTCCACTAATTTAATAAATTCATCTATATTAAATTCTCTATAATTCCTAACACGAAGTTCTCTGTATTTATTATCAAATTTATTCGCATTCAGTTCAACTTTTAGCCACGCATGGTCCGTTATTTTAGGTTCATGCATTACCTGCACTTCTATTTTATTATTAGCAAAAATTAAATTGTTATAATTGTCTATAATTGTTTTACTATCTTTCGTAATTCTCGTCGGTTTATTTACATATTGTTTCATGCCTAAGCTCAACATTGTCGTTTGTAACTTCCTTGTATAAAACGAATCTAACATAATATCTATATTAAAGTCTCCTATTACCATACATTCTCTTCGTATTATTAACTCTTCTATTATTAGAAATTTAAAATATTCTATTATTAGAAATCTCACGAAATCACCATGCGATGCACTCGGTGAATGATATATTACCATTATTATTCCTCTATACAATTTTTCTTTCACCTCAATCGCAGCACACCAACAATTCGATTCTAATTTTTTTACTAATAGTATTTCATATTTAACATCATCCCTTATATATAAAACAACTCCTCTTGTATTTCTATTTTCAGCATCGCATCTAATTATACTATAACCTGGTACGTTCACTTCACTGTCTTCAATTTCAGCAGTCAATCTTGTCTCTGATAACGCTATGAATGCCGGATTTACTTTCTTCATAATCTGATAGTGTATCTCATCTTTATGCGCCATCAAACTTTGCGCGTTTGTATACAATATTATTTCCGCTTCTTTCTGTAGTTGCTATTTCGCATCTTCCCAGCCGGCTCTCCTCTTCTCCTCCTGTATCGCCCTTTCAAATGTTGGACATTCTGGGCTAAGGGCGTCATGTTCATTACCTATCTTCAGGTTGTATGTTCGAATTTTAAACATACAATTTACACATTTTTTTTGTTGCCGTACATTCAATCGCTTTATGATTTCCCGCACATTTGTGGCATGTTTCATCTCGCGTACAGTTTTTTGCAATATGATAGTATCCCCAGCATTTAAAGCATCTTTTAACATTAATGTGATTGAATGTAGGACATTTTCTCCATCCTACATTTAGTTTCTCTTTTTTCAACATCAATTCATGCGTTTCTTCATCTACTTCAATTATTATCGAACCTTCTTCTTTTTCTTTTCTTCTAAGTTGATTATTATCATTTCTTTTTTCTTTAACTATTTTCTTCACTATTTGCATTTGAAATCCATCATTTATTACATCAATTCTATTCTGCTTCTTGATTGTAGTTATTGAGTCATCATCATCCAATCTCATTTCTTCTTCGCTGACATTGATAATTTTTATTTTGGGCTTCATCTGCGGTGATTCCGTAACTTTGAAATTTTCTCCTAGTTTGTCCTGCACTGTGGCTTTCAACGTTTTCATTTCTTCTCCAGTTTCACAACCCATGATCACTGTCCCCTTGCTTCCTTTTTTTAGCTTCGTTATTCCCATCGCCATGTTTGTGATATCTACCTTTTTTTTTATCAATTTTTTTGTAACTTCACTCTCTTGTTGAATCTTGGGTTTGATAATTATAACATTCTCTTTCTTTTTCTCTTTAACCGCTTCACTATAGCTCCTTTGTATTCCTCCTGTTGATCCACCTACTTCTCCCTGTATTCTTTTCAGCTCTTCTAGCAGTTCCTGCTTAACATTTCCCAATTCTTCACGAACTGTTTCCTTGACCATCATTTTAATTTCCTTCTTACATGCTGTTTCATCTTTTATTTCTTTTACAACTTTTACCAGCCAATCTATTTTTACGTCAATAGTCGAGGATCCACTCGCTCTTGATATTCTATTTCCACTACTTGTCGTCGTAAACGAACCTGTAGATCCTGTAGATCCTAGCCTGTCCCTGCCGCCCCCGGCCACTGCCGATGCCTTCTTCATGTCTGCTTCACTTTCAATTGTAAATCTGTCAAATGGGCCGGAACACGGTACCAATTCTTGATTTTTATCGCAAATCCTATGCTTGCTTACACATCCTGGATGGTAAAACAGCTTAATACGATTCACCTGATAGCAAGACTTGCATGTCACCACCTGATTTTTTATTGTCTTTTTACATGCCGAGCATCGATATTCAGCATATTCATCATCCATGCCGATAATTATCGGCCGAAACCGCTAATATCAGCGTAAGCGATCAGTCACCTCTGTTCCACTGTCACACGTCAGCACTTTTGTGTCCACCTTTAATGTCTACCTGTCGTGTGAGACTTTGGTGTCCCAGACAGAAAATGCACTTCTCACGCCCACAAAACAGCATATCCTGGCTAGATAACACTCATGGCTAATGACGGTCTATGCCGCTATGACTTGAATAACTTTCTATCACTCCCCGTAACTATTTAACCGTTTAAAAGTTATTACTTTTGCGGAGCGATGTTTGACACGTCTTCTCCACAGAGAGAGAGAGAGAGAGAGAGAGAGAGAGAGAGAGAGAGAGAGAGAAGGGCGAGTGAACGCGTATGATCGAGAGAGAAAAGATACTGCAATAATGTTAGTGTGTACATGTATATTACTCTCATACGCATGAAAGAAACAAAGATGGTACGATTATGTTTGTCCTTGTCATATAAGATTGCAGCTCCGTCTATCGCGACATCACGCAACTAATCTACTGCTCCGTTTTACTTTTGAGCCTCGATTTCGCACACACACATATGCACGAAAATTTTATTTTGCAAAATCTTTTTTATAAAGCTTCTAAACTCACTTCTCTAAGTTCACTTATACTCTTTGATGAAATGCCGAGTGCGGAGTTTACTGATTAGGCACGTGTAGATTACAAATTTGTTATATTAAGTCAGTGCTGGGATTTACTTGCACATTTTGGCCCGATTTCGTGATTCACGCCTATTGCCGCCCACTCACCGCGCGTGCGTTAGCAACGAGTCGCCAGATACGCGTAACTAAAGAATGCGACGTTTTGTCTCAGGAGCGTCCGTATATAAGAATGCCCAAATATAATAATAAGACAATACTTTTAATTCTAAGAATTTTCGCGCTGTATTTAGAAAAGTATTGTCTTATTATTATATTTGAGCATTCTTACATATAAACGCTCCTGAGACGAAGCGTCGCGGTCCTTAGTTACGCATATCTGGCGACTCGTTGCTAACGCACGAGCGGTGAGTGGGGGGCAATAGGCGTGAGCCACGGAATCGGGCCGAAATGTGCAAGTAAATCCCAGCACTGTATTAAGTAAATGTTGACGCAGAAGTCAATAACAAAACTGTAAATTTCTCATTTTTTTTCACTTTTCATATGAAATCGTGAACTCCGCACTCCGTTATTATGTATACTTTAATTATGGAAAAGGATTTGTTGATATCTATAATCAACAAAAAGATTTTGCAAAATAACTAATATTCGCGTTCTGTCGGTAATCCGGCATCCTCTTAAACGATTTATTATTAACAAAACCTACTATTATCCTTTTCGGAAGTTGACCGAGTATTACATTATCTAACGATTCACCCACAACGCCACTGTGAATCGTAAATGTTTTAACTTCGACTCTTGTGATATTTAGCCGTAACTTTACTCAACATTCTAGCGTGCGCTAGTAACAATCCTGCGCTTATTTTTGCTCTTCTCACGAGTAAGCTCGCATGCAGTAAATGAATTTTCGATGATGAACCGTTACTGTCTATAAGACAGAACGAATCTTTCGAACGAATGAGTCTCAAGCGTACTTTAACACCGGTAATTAAAAATTTATCTTGATTGAAAACGTCGCAATGGAGATGTCCTACACGGTCTAACGCTCACCCGCCGCGAATGTAACATGCGCGTCTCGGGAGAGCGGAATTTGGCAATTTTTATTCCACCGGTTCGTCCATTTGACCGTGTATCCGCGTTCCATAGACAGGAGGTTAGATGGAAAGTTTTTGCGAGTGAAGAATAATTTAATAACGCCTCAATGTACGCGCGATACACGTAAGCGTTGTTTGGAGGCGACACAAGTTTTTGATTGAAATACACGTCGATCTGATTGAACATGGAATGAAGTAAATGATTTACGGGGCCTATAGTGGCTGTGGCGGCTGCGCCCGCAATATGTCCCGAAAAATCGCCCGACGTTTCTACGCGTACGCGAAGACTTAACATGGTGTGCGTGAGATTTAAATATTCTTCTCTGTGACCCGGAATGACGAATTCTATCGGAGAATCGTCCGAGAGCGAAGTCACGGATTTGTAATGAATCCATTGCGAACTCTCGATTTGTGTGGGCAGTAAAGAAAAGAGATTGAGTTCGCTATTTAAACATTCGCTCGAATGCGTATGAAGAAAGGACATGCTTATTAACCGCAAATTTTTTTGTCGCTGTATTTCTCGCTGTTAGATGTAATAATATATGCCGTTTAAGAAAATATGTCGGATACGGTGCGCTTTCTACCAGTTTTATGCCGTTTCGCGGATGTCTTAAATCTTTTCACCGTGGTGCGATTTTTTTTTTCTTATTTTTCGCTGTTTTTGTATTTATTCTTTTTTTCCTCGCGTTTTGCACTTTGACGAACTTTTCTTACGCGCCTGGCGTCATCTACGTAACGTCGCGGACTTAGCGATCCGCGTATTGAGCCCGCTGAAAGAAAACTGAGCTACATACATTTTTGCATTCGACTTATAACCCGAACCCTTCATCAGACTACTTATTTTTTCTTTAGCTTTTCTTTTAAGATTTTCGCGCGATTCTTCAAATCGGTGTTTGGCCGCTACTTTAAACGGCATATTGTTTTCAACATCTTCGATTATATTAGCACTGGCACGTAAAGCTTCTTTTCCCACAGCACGTACGCTTCTAGTTAAATAAGGTAGTACACATCTGAACAATTCTCCGAGAAAACTACTGTGACCTTGTTAATAGGGCGATATGACGAAAACTCGCGGAATTCCACCGCCGCGACTGCCGCCGTTTTGTAACTCGTCGTAATACGTCGAATAATAATCCATTAACGATTAATTTTTTATCTCCGTCGATAATTATTATTGTTATCTACTCGATATGTTTAAAATGTAATGTCGCTGTCAGCGTTCCAAATACGAATGGTATACTTTGTCCTAGATGATCTCTTATATCTATCTCGATTGTGCGAAAAGACGTTTGATGCAGGGCAATATATTAAGTTTGCGAGATATCCTTTATTTAAGTAGACGCGAATGCGTAAACATTTCTAACATCGAGTGTGACTATTCGCAAAAGAGGAGATTGTACAATATATCACCAGTAATATAGGGTTCGCAAATATCGCAATAGACAAAGAGCTTGTCGGGGATACCGCATAACAAACTAGCTGGTTCGGTTTGGTTAGCGGCTATTATTACTCGCGAAAATACGTAAATTGGCGATGTATAAATTTCAACATTGTCATGAAGGTAAAATGCCTAATGTATCGGTATTATTTTCCATTTTACAATGCTTTTCATCGGTATTCTGTATATTGAAGTCGGTTTCACTAAAGAGCCATAACGATAAACGATCCGCAACACTAGCATTAAACTTATTGTGCGTATCGAAGCCGAGTATTCGGCAAAGTTTTTCGGAAAAATTTATTGTATTATATCATAGTTCGCAATATCGCAAGAAAGTTTCATAATAATTTTGCGTCCGATAATAGCTCCAAATTGCCAATGGATATACTAATCCACGGATTTTGCAAAGTAATTCACAGCTTTTATAATATCGTGCAAATTCGAGTAAATACCCGATGGTATTTCAGATTTCCTAACGTCAATTCTCTTTTTTGGGAAACCTATCGTGTATTCTTGAATATTGATAAATCTTATTATTCCTTCTCCAGGGCATATATGAAGAAAGCTAGTCGGGAATTGAATCTCCGTGAACGCTACTTCCCAACATCCCTGCAAGGTTTATACGTTGAGGTAATTCAGTGGTGAAATACGTGGTTTTATTCTCCGGGAAAAACGCATGCTGCTATGACTCGGGAGAATCTTATAAAATCCTTCCTCCCTCATTTTTTATTCAAAGATTTTAAACTCGAAGCGCGTATGCAAGAATCGAATTTTGAAGGATATCTTTGCCAACTAACTAATAATTGTTTATTATTATCACGTCCCCTACTTTTTATTACACGATCGACGATAAATTCTTCCCCTTGCAAGTCTTTAATAACAGATGCTAATTCTTGTTCATAAAAAATCCCGGCTATAACTTCGCCCGCTAAATCGCTTAATTCGTATACGTGCGGTTTTCTCCATTCGAGAACACGGTGAATTCGAAATATTTCTTCGCCCCACTTTGCCTCGTATCTTTTCTCAAAATCTACTTTTGCTCTACTGACATGCACGAAATTGCCCACGTTATATTAAGCCTTTTGCCTACGATTCTTTTTTTTCGCCCCATTGCCGTTGTTGTTCCAGCGACGATTCATATTTTCACGCGCGATTCGCGCATTTCCCCTCGTAACGACTGCAGGTTGCATTTTGATAATGGAATGTCGGGTATGATTGTAAACGCGAACGATATCCTGCAAAACATCAATGTAGCGTCGTGTATTTTTATGAGTAAAATACTGCCACATCCGTTCCTTGAGCGTTCTGTTAAAACGTTACACTATAGCTGCTTTAATATCGGGATTACGAGCTACGCGAAAGCGAATATCTTTTTTTTAGAGAAATTTTATACTTGCCGAGCAATAAATTCTTTACCTTTGTCGGTTTGCAGGTATACGGGTAGGCGCTCTTTGTTTCTCGAGAATATGCGTTGAAAGGTTTTTACTACGCAGGCACCTGTTTTGTTGCGTAAAGTTTCCACCCAAACGAATTTACTAAGTACATTGATAACCGTTAATAGATATGAATAACCGTCATTATAGCTCTTGAGATTACGAATATCGATCAAATCAGCCTCCCATAAATCATCGATATTTGTTACGTTATAATGTAAGCGTGGAAATTTTCGACGTACCGGACGATGTAACGTGTATGCGTCTTGCGATTTAAGCCAGTCGATGGCCTCGTTACGTGAGAAATTCGGTTTAACGGTTCGCAATAAATTATCCGTCGCCGAATAGCCGACGGCGTAGTGTGAAGGACTGCAATACAATTTTTCGAGTTCCATCATTCGAGTTTGCTCCAATCGAGCAATCCTTTCCTTTTTTTTTGTCGGAGAATCTGCGTAGCTCGTTAATGTTTTATCGCTTTCATCCTCGTCGGTGGATACAAATAGCGTATTACCTTCGGTTTCACTCGTTTCGTTTATCATACGTCTGTACGACTTCGAACGCTCGGTCGAAGTTTTTGGAGTGGAACTTTCGCGCGGAACCACGATTTTAATACGATGAGATCGTGCGAACGTATGTAATAAATCGTGATTTCCTATGAGATTGGAAGGAGTGCCTATGTCGTGCAATAATCGTGCAAATTAAATTCCGGTTGCTTTAAATGTTTTTCTCACGCGTATCGCGTCGTTTGTAAGTTCCGCGATATTCGAATCCATTATGATGGCACCATCTATACTTACGAGTCCTCATCTATCCTACCTAATCTTAGATGTCGGAATATCGATCAAGTATTTTAATAGCGTTCGCGCTTTGTCGCGATAAGATTTCAGTACACTATCGAGTATTTTTTTGATCATTTCAGCCGATTGTAAGCGTTTTTTCCCGAAACTACTACTATTACTACTAGCGCTACCATCACCGCGGTCGCTACTAATTAAAGTTGACGTTTCCATAAATTCATTATCGTCGACATCCAAATTCGTGTCTTCATTCTGCTCGTCATTAATGTCCTCGCCGTTACCTTGTGTATCCTCGCAAGCGTTTTTTCGTTTCCTGAACAAAGTAAAGATAACATTGGAATACTTTTGTTATGTCTCCGGAAAGGCACGGTAGTTGGGATCGTTTGCCGGAAGAAATTTGGGAATTTGGGCTCCGCCCGAGTAACTCACTGATTTTATTATAAAAGGAAATGACACTTTTGTATTCGGATTAAATATATATATATATATATATATATATATATATATATATATATATATATATGCTTTATTCATAAATTAGCTTGATTACAAAGTTCCCGCACGTTAGCTCGCGTCGCGTATCGCGATAGCGGATATCTTGGCGTGCGCGTGTCTGGAATCGAGTTTCGGTCACGAGACTCACTCCTCGATCTTTCGTATTTCTTTCTGTCGACTGCGTGGCTTTAATTTAAAAGTTACCCATAATTAGCGTTATTGACTGTCCGCTTGATAATGATCGTGACTGCCCGCTTAATGTTAATTAATGATAAAGACTACCCGCCGCTTATTAGCGATAAGCCTTTTTATTATGTCCCCTTGATTTCCCGGGAGGGGATCGTTTGGCGGTCGGGCTACGTATCGTCGCTCGATTTTGACGGGAAAACTCGAATGCAAGCTAAGGAGTTCTAAGTAGGACTTCTTTACTTACATTTTCGCAATTTCCTTATTCCGTTTGCTCTGATTTCCGTGTTTTCGCAATGGAGTGATTGCGCGGTCGCTTGGGCTTCACGCGTGACTCGCGTGACTCAGAGCTTCGCTCGGTCAACGCTCGTAACGTGATCTGTATTCGCGTACTGCTTTTGGCTTTGATTTTTTCTTCTTTGATATACTCCTTTGCGAGCTGGTTCGTTGCCCTTAGTCTTTCTTGCAATTCTTGCGCGTAAGCGTCGTAATTATATATCGGCTTAGGCGGTCTCGTCAGTGACGAAGGTAGATCCGCTTGGTGCCCATAAACTAATTCAAAGAGTATATACCCAGTAGCTGTGTGTTGCGTCGTATTATACGTGAACATTGCGAACGGTATCCACTCGTCCCAATCTGTCTGGTCTTTATGTGTAGTGTCTTAAATATTCCACTAATGTTCGATGCGATCGTTCTAACGCCATTATTTTCCGGATGATAGGCAGTTATTTGTATTTTATTTATTTTTAATAATTTACATGTAGTTTTATTACATATTTCGCTGAGGAAATTTGTGCCTTAGTCCGTTAAAATTTTTTCCGGTATTCCGTGTTCAAATACAATTTTAGTAACAAATTCTTTACTGATCGTATTCGCTTCTTGGTTTGGAATTGGTATTGCTTTGCTGAATTTCGTTAAATTGTCTTGGAACGTTAAAAGATATTTATTTCTGTTTGTTGTAATTGTTAGCGGTCCTACAATATCTAACGCGCATTTTTCGAACGGTTTAGAGGCGTATCCGTGATTATTAACAGTACTTTATTTTTTCGCGATAGTTTATTTTTCTGGCATAGCTCGCATTTTGCAATGTATTTTTCTACATCTTTCGTTATTCCTGGCCAATTATAATTTAGGCGGATTCTTTTTATCATTCGTTTAACTCCTTGATGTCCTTCTGTGGATGCATCATGATATTCATATAATATCTGTTTCTTGTCTTCCTCCGTGTATATTTTTTCTTCATCGAAGTTTGTTTCTTCTTCTATTGCAAGGATTTCTCGTTCTTCCTCTTCTGTTTCATGCGCTTCTCTTGTTACATTGTTTAGTGCATCGGCGTTCGCGTTCGCTCATCTAGCTTTATGAATGATTTCATAATCCTTTCATATTCCTAGAGCTTTAATCTCCATCGGATTAATTTTGATCCGGGATCGTTCACATTAAGTAATCAGATTAATGATTTGTGGTCGATTACGATTTTAAATTTCGTACCTGTATTTGGTATATGTATGGTCTATAAAATTTTCTATAACCCATACGATTGTTAGTAGTTCTTTCTCGGTTGTATTGTAATTCTGCTCCGCTCGTGATAAAACTGTGCTGGCGTAAGAAATTGGCCAGTCATTATCTACTTTTCCTTGCGATAATACTGCTGCGATTGCATAATCGAAAGCATCAGTGGTCACTATGAATTCTTGATTGAAATCTTGATATGTTAGCACTGGCGCTGTCATAAATTTTTCTTTTAATATTTCGAAAGCATTTTGATGTTTCATTGTCCACTTGAATTTTTCCGTGTTTTTCGTTAATTTCGTCAGTGGCTTGGCTATTTTTGAGAAATCTTCTATGAATTTTCTATAGTATCCGGCTAGTCCTAAAAAAGATTGTATATTCTTTACTTTCTTCGGCGTCGGAAATTCTTTTATTGCCGCTAACTTTGACGGGTCCAGAGATATTCTTCCAAAAATTTCTCCGAAATTATGTGACCTAGATAAATTATTTCCTTGCGCAAAAATTCGCATTTATCTGGTTGCAATTTTAGATTATTTTCTCGGAGTCTCTATAGTATTTCCTTGAGTCTTTTATTGTGGTCCTTTAGGTTCGATCCGTATATGACGATGTCGTCTAAATAAACTAGACATTTATTCCTTGCATTCCGGTTAGAATTAAATTCATCAGTCTCTGAAATGTCGCTGGCGCATTTTTCAATCCAAACGGCATTCTATTAAATTCATAGTGTCCGTAGGGCTTTGAAAAAGCTGTCTATTGTTTATCTTTCTCAGCCATCGGTATCTGATATCCTGACGGTAAGTCTAGTGTGGTATAATAATTAGCGTTTCCTAGCTGGTCCAGTATATCGGTGATATTGGGCAGTGGAAATGAGTCGCCTATTATTAAGTCGTTTAGCTTCCGAAAGTCTACTACTACTCGGAGCTTAGGTTTTCCGGATGAGTCGGTCTTTTTCGGTACCACTAATAAGGGTGCGTTTCATTGACTCGCACTTGTTCAGATTATGCCGTTTTTTAGCATTTCTTGCACTTGTTTATTTACTTCCGTCTTGTTCTTCTCGGGAAGACGATACGGTGTCGTGTTCACCGGCGAGATATCGGCACATGTGTTTATCTCGTGCTCTACTGTCGCGGTGCACGTCAGCGGTTCTCCGTCCAACTGAAATGTGCCGTAATATTCTTCACATATCCGTAGGAGTGCCTGTTTTTCTTCCGTATTTAAATGTTGCATACGTAGTAGTTGTAAGATTTGTCCGTGTCTCGAATTAGTAGGCTTAAATTTTTTTCTTGCTTGTACCGTATGTTTTTTGGATTCGATATCGCATTCTACGTCTTCGAGAGTGACGTTCAGCGTCTGTATCTCGACTTCCGAATCGCTTGTATTTATGATACTAACGGGACACATGTAATATTTAGGTTCTACTAAGCAGTTTCCAAGGTAAATTCCTGGAGTTGTTTTCTTTGCTCATACTATTCCTATCCGATTTTGATTCGTTGTCGCCTTTACAATGGTTTCGCTGCGCGGTTTTAAAATCGTTTTGTTAAGCGAATGGAATTTTAGTATGGCGTTTACTAAGTTTAATTGAGTTTAATTATAATCGCAAAATACCGAATGTAGTCGAAGGAAATCAATTCCTAGAATTCTTCCATATTCGATCGGAATGTCATCTTTTACAACAGTGCATGCCACGATCTGCACATTTCGGCCGATTTCCGAGAGTCAACGCCTATCGCGCCCCACTTGCGTCTTGAGATTCTCAACTAGCAACCGTAACCAAGCGCGCGGCGCTCTGCCTCAGGTACGGTGCATCTGTACCGCGAAGCGGTTCCGTACCCCCTTACTGCCAAATATCAATGTTTTAAACGCGATCTTTTTAAATTTTTTTAAAATAATTAATTCAAGAACAAAGTTTCAATACTCGATTATTAATTACATTTACGATATAATAATTCTAAAAATATTACGTTATTCTAATTTATATAATGACATCATATACTGGGGATATCCAACAGTCTATAACTTAAATAATATCGTTCATAAGTATTTCGTGCTTTTAATAAAAGCGTCTTTTATAAAACTTTAAATTTACAATTATTTATTAATTTATATATCGGAAAGAGTTTCCGCGCGCGAGACATTTAACAAATTTAATCTATCGAATATAATTTAATAATATTTTAGAATTATTATATCGTAAATGTAATTAATAATCGAGTATTGAAACTTTGTTCTTGAATTAATTATTTTAAAAAATTCTAAAGAGATCGCGTTTAAAACATTGATATTTGGCAGTAAGGGAGTACAGAACCACGCGGTACAGATGCACCGTACCTGAGGCAGAGCGCCGCGCACTTGGTTACGGTTGCTAGTTGAGGATCTCAAGACGCTAGGGGGGCGCGATAGGCGTTGACTCTCGGAAATCGGCCGAAATGTGCAGATCGTGGCATGCACTGTTTTACAACGTAAAATGTATGTTTTACTTTGTGATTTTCTATTTTAATCGTGGCATTTTCCCTATGGTGTGTACTCTATGCCCGGTTATGTCTGTGAGTGCGATTTTATCTTTATGTATAAGCGTGTCATCCTTTAAATGTTTCAATTTTATTAATGAGATGGTCGATCCTGAATCGTACAACATCCGTATTTTTTCGATTTTTGCTTGTCGCATTGGTAATGTTATTAATAATAAGTCTATCTTTTTCTGTGCGCATGGTATATCTTTAATGTGCGTAACGCAACATTCAGATGCAGGTCGCGGGTGTTTCTTTCTCGCTTCCTCTTGCTCGTCTTTGTTGCTGGTACTTGCGCTTTCGGCGATCTTTCACTGTTGTCGCGAATTCTTTCGGTCGCGTATATTTTTTTCGTGCGTTTTTTGCTGATTACCAATTTTTATTTTATTTGTACTACTTTTCGGTTTTCTGTTCAGACTCGAGCATTCGTCGCGGTTGTGTCGTGTCTTTTTGCAGTGCAAACAATATTTATTTATCGCGTTTATTCGCGAGGGTTTTTTTGGTTTCGGGAGCGCGTATCGGTTACTTCGACAATCGCGTCCGTAATGTCCGTTTTTTCCGTATTTAAAGCATTGCGGGATCAAGCTTCGACTATTCCGCGAGTAACTTGATTCGGTTTTATTTTTATTAGCAAAGTAATTTGTTCTTGCCGTTGCCGGTCTGAGTTTTTCTTCGGCGCTCGCGTCCATTATCGCTTCTTGGAGCGTCGTATATCGTTGTGCGCGTACGAGTATTTGTAATTCGTCGTGTAGCCCGATTTGGAAATTTATTAACGCCTGCTTTTGGATTGTTTGTTGAATCGTGCGTTTTGATGATGCGGAATTATCTTTTCCTTCGATTATCGAATCGTATAATTTCATCGCTAGTAAATCAACGCGTTGTCCGAAAGCGTGCGCAGTTTCATTCGGCTTTTGTTTTAGCGAATTGAACTCGATATGTAAGTGTGTCATGATTTGTTTCGACTGGTAACAAGTCTCGAGTTGTTTTAGTTCGTCGAAAGTCTGAATATTTTGTGTCTCGAAATCCTGCATGGCTTTTCCTTGAGTTTTCAATAATATTGCTCGGATTAACGATTCTTCATCCGCGGGAATTATGTCTTGAACGGCGTACGTGCATGCATTTAAAAATTCTAATAGCTTATGTCGCGATGTTCCGTCAAATTCGGGAATCAATGCTCTTGCTTCTTTCAACAGTAAGTAATTCGGAGCGGCGCATCGTCGAATTCTGATGTCGCGTGCGGTTCGTCTGTATGTTTCATTAAACGCGACGTAACCGTCTTTTGGTCGGTTATATGCGTGGTAATTCCATGATCGCATCTTCTACTCGTGTTACTCGCTTGTTAAATGATCTTACCTCTGTGCGTATTTCATTTAATATTTCGAAGAAGTGCACGTTGCCTTTTCCTTCCTCGTGGTTTAGTACGGGAAGCGGCGTGCGATTTGCCTCCGCTATGTCGCGGTCCATCTGGCGAATGGATCATCGCATGTTTTCGATTTCCTCGTCTACCGCGCTTCGTGGCGGGTTTGCGGGAATGCGTTCGTGCGGATTTCGCGATTCGATCATATTATTGTCGTAACCCGACCAATTTCTTAATATTAAAAGATAAAATAAGCAAAGTAGAGAAAAAAATAGGAAAGAGCTGACTAAAGCAAAGCATTAAAATTAGGGAAAGAGCTGTTATAGCCCGAAAAGGCTATACACGAATTAATAGATATATATTATTTTATACAATAAAGCATTGCTCAACGTATAACGCGAATACAGATCACATTACGAGCGTTGACCGAGCGAAGCGCTGACAATGCGAGCTACGCGCGAAGCCCGAGCGACCGTGTAATCATTTCATTGTGAAAACGCGGAAATCAGGGCAAGCAGAAGAAGGACATCGCGAAAATGCAACGTAGAGGTTCTATTTAAAAGCGAAGTAAAAAGGAATAATGAAATTGCGAAAATGCAAGCAAAGAAGTCCTATTTTGAACTTCTTAGCTTGCATCTGGATCTTGCCAAAATCAAGCGACACGACATAGTCTTGTCGCTAAACGGTCCCCTCCCAGAAAACCAAAGGGAGTTAATAAAAAGACCCATCGCTAACGAGCAGCGGGCAGTCTTTACCATTAATATTACGCGGGCAGTCTTTACCATTAATATTACGCGGGCAGTCTTTATCATTGATTAATATTACTCGGGTAGTCACAATAACTATCAAGCAGGCAGTCTTGATCATTAATTTACCTAACGCGGGCAATCTTTATTCCTAATTACCTCCACGCGTGGGAAATCGCTAACATTCGCGAGTGTAAAAGCGAGTGTCGATAATTACTAATATCGAGTAGCCACGCAGTCGGCAGAAATACATACGAAAAAGCGAGAAGTGAATCTCGAGACCGAAACTTGATTCTAGACACGCGCACGTCAAGATATCCGTCATCGCGATACGCGACGCGAGCGAATGTGCAGGAACATTGTAATTAAGCCAAGTCACAAATAAAACAGATATTTATACATTTATTTAAATGCAAAAGTGTCATTTTTCTTTATAATAAAATCAGTGACTCGGAGCCCAAATTTTCAAATTCCTTCCGGCAAACGATCCCAACTACAGTGCCTCTCCCGGAGGCACAACAGAGCCTACGGAAAAGGAATTAAGAAGGAAAGATAAAAGATTAAAAGATTTTTAATAAAATAAAGTAAAGATACGTGACTAAAGAAAAAGAAGTCACGGTCAAGTTCTCGGAAGCTGAGTAAGCAGCTGACGAAATAGACTGACAAGCGGAGCACGAGACATGCTCCGATCAAGGACACTACACTCCTCCCTAATCGACGACCTAATTAATTAAGATATATAATAAGCGCGAGATGCACCGCGAGCTAGCTCAGTAACATAGCTCAGTAACATCGCTCTCGCTCGCTCAGTAATATTATAGCACAGTATCGAAGTACTGTACATATCGCGCCCGACTATTATAATCGCGAATAAGTGAAAAGTGTACAGAATCTTGCAAAATATACTAATTTCTAGCTAACATCCGACAGTGTCTTATTTCGAGTATGGATCCTAATTCTTTGGGCGTACAAATCCCGAAAGACCTCTTCCTTAGCGGCTAGAGGCACAACATTAATCGGCGACAACGGTGGAATACGCCAGCTCTAACAAGATCAACACCGGCAAAGGTCCATAACCACGAGGAAAAATATTCCGTGGAATCGACAGAACGAGAGACAGCAAGTATAACTCCGTCAGACAGTCGACACCTACAACCGAGAAAAAAGGAAACTTAGCAGGAACTTTGAGTCGCCGTATATCGAGGCGATAACGATAAGCGCAACCTGAGAAGGCGCACCGACTTATCTCAACGGCACGCGACGATCGACGCCCGACGGCCGACATCGAACAAGAGACAATGCTGTTCATCGTATTATTGTAAGTCGAGAAATTAATATTTGTGAACGCGTGAATATCGAAAAACCAAAACGCGCAACAAAGAAGCGTAGCGAATAAATTGTGGCTATTTAGCGAACCAGCGAATAGAACCATTAGAAATAGCGCAGTAAGCTCTATAAGAGTAGCAGTAAAAGCACTCCGGGATATACGCGATAAAGTACGAAGAAATCTAAGCGCATTAAATTCAAGCGAGAATTTGTCCGAACCAGAACTCGGTGCAAATACTGTAATCGAATGCGAATTTTCATTCGGCGAATTAAATAACAATTTAATAGCGAATAATATAGAACTAGATGTTGAGGTCGAATCATCAATAAGCGCGTCTAGTAGATTAACACACCGCTGCGAATTCTCACTAACGTCATACGATTCGAGTATCTTTGACACCGACGAAATCTATTGCACTCGAGACATGTATAACTCAAACGCTTCCGCATCGCAACCCATCACATCGGAAGAAATCGATGAGGGAATTAAGCGATTATAAGAAGAAGCAATTAAAAATGCGACACAATCAAACGCGTGAGCTCAACACAAACCGCAGAAAAAAAACGGACAAAGCAGCCGACGATCTTAGGGAAATATTGCGGGAAATGAGAGGAAATGAGACGGAAAATTAGAAGTATGTATGCCGAGATATACGATTTAAGAATTAGAGGACCACAACTCCGACAAAACAACGGGCATAGAACTCCGCTGGGAGAAAGAAGCGAGACCGCGTACGAGTCCACACTCGAGGATGTACGATATCGAACAAAACGCGAATTTTTACCATTAAAAGAGGCTCGCGGAATGATTCCGGAATTCGACGGATCACCAAATAAACTACAGGAATTTTTGAGCGCGACTACGTACGCAATAGAACATATCGACCCGTTAGATGAAGTAACACTATTAGGAGCAGTATTATGCACAAAATTAAAAGGCAGAGCAATGCTAGATTTTCAATCGCATTAAATTCGCATAAAATTCGAGATTTCGCACAATTGAAACGAGAATTAGAGGTCTGTTACGCAAGTAAAAAGAGTACAACCCATCTACAAATCGAATTTAACACGCTAAAGCAGAAACCAGGAGATAGTGCACAAACTTACGGACTTAGAGCAGACAAGTTAGCCATGGAGCTATACGAGTCAATGATGGAAGGACGTCATCATATAGTAGATAATAAACGCGCAATAATGGAAATAATACAACAGCAAGCCTTAGAGAATTTCCAAATAGGATTGCAGGACGAAATTAAAACAATTGTTTGATCGCGAGGATATGCCACGTTGCAAGAAGCAATAGCAGCGGCCAGCGCGGAAGAGAAGGTTAAAGGACCACCCGGCATGCGAAGCAAAATAAGTTTCACACCGACCCATAAACAGGAAAACAAAATAAACGTCAAAAATGCGGAAAAACTGGGCATTACAACCGAGATTGTCGAACTAGTCGATACGCAAATCGATTTTTATTGCCGAAACACGATAGACAACCCCGCGTAAATACGATAAATAAATATTGCAATTATTGCAAAAAATCCGGACATGATCGCGAAGAATGTTGGTTATTACACGGACGACCCAATAGAGATCAATCGATCCAAACCAAGCAATATAATTCTCGACCGGAAAATAAAAATCATAAGAGCAACGAGCAAGGGAAAAGGAGATCTAGCACTGCACACAATAGTGACGAGGAAGACAAGAAAGAAACGAAACAACGACGACCCGCAATCGAATATCGCGTGACGCACGTGAAGCGTGCTCCGCAAACGCATACAGGACTAGACTTAGTCGCTTTACCTATGCGAGAATCGAAGAAAGAAAAAATTAATTTATTGTTCGACATGGAAGCCGTTATATCATTAATTAAAGTGAAACACTTAAAAGACGAAACGCTAATAACAGAAAATAAAATAGCACTCACAGGAGTAACAGGACATAAAGTATATACAACAGGAAGAATCAACGCCACAATAAATTTAAACAACGGTAAAATGAAACAGAATGTATGTCATAAAAGATGATTTTCCGATCGAATATGACGGAATATTAGGAATAGATTTCCTGAAGAAACAGGGAGCCAGTTGCAACTACTTGAAGAAACAATTGAGAATCGGACGGAATATTTTGAAATTATATCCATATCAAAGAACCACATTGCAATCCCATAGTGAAACAATAATACAAATAGCTACGAATAAAAATACGATAGGTATCATCCAAGCCGAAGAAGCCGCAACTGGAGTATTTATAGGAAGTTGCCTGGTCGACCTACAAAATTACCTATGTCCCGCAAGTATAATAAATACGACCAATAATGTAATCGAAATGTTAATGCCGCAAGTAACAATTGAAGAAATCGCACAAGAAAACACGGTGGAAATAAATGCCGCACAAACGAAAAGAGGAAAAGATGACATTCCGTGTACCGAAAAGGTAACACAAGCCCTTCGAATCAACCATTTAACCAATCAACAAGGAAGAATTAAGAGCAATAAAAGAGATATGCGAAAATTACAGCGATATATTCCACATGGAAAGAGAACCACTGACTTACACCGACACAATCGCGCATAAGATTGCAACGCAAGCAGACAGCTCACCGGTCAACGTACGGCCTTACCGCCTGCCGGAGAAGCATAAAGAGGAAGTAAATCGACAAGCCCGAGAAATGTTAAAAAATAAAATAATCCGACCAAGCACGAGCCAATGGAACACACCGTTATTGATAGTCTCTAAGAAAGTCGATGCGTCAGAAAAACCGAAATTACAAGTAGTCGTAGATTTCAGAAAATTAAATGATCTAACTATAGGAGATTCATTTACCTTACCGAATATAACGGATATATTAGATCAGCTGGGAAACGCCAAGTACTTTACAACCCTGGATTTAGCATCCGGATACCATCAAATTCCGATGGAAGAAAGCGACAAATGCAAAACCGCTTTTTCTACACCTCACGGGCATTACGAATACAATAAAATGCCCTTTGGATTAAAAAATGCGCCAGCCACATTTCAAAGGCTAATGAACTCAATACTGATAGGTATACAAGGAATAAAATGTCTAGTATATCTAGACGATATCGTAATCTACGGAGCTAGTTTACAGGAACATAATAAAAGACTCGTCGAAGTCTTACGAAGACTGCGAGAAAATGAGTGAGTCTCGATTGCGCACATTACCGATCGGACACGACAATATTTTCCAATCGGACACAGGCTCGATCGGACACAGTCCTGATCGGACACAGGCTCGATCGGACACAGACCTAATCGTACACAATTCCGATCGGACACATATGGTTGCAATCGGACACAGGCCCGATCGGACACAGTCTTCATCGCAAAGCTAGGTCCATCTTACAATCATTGTGTGGATGGGAAAATGTATGCGTAGACGCAGTGGGTTCCCCCCCCCCTACAGGGGGGCTCCACTATCAAAAAACTAGACACATAGGTTTGCATTGAACTTCGCTTCGCGTGGAAAGTTGTAAACCTATGTGGAACCTTACTACGCATTAAAAAGTATACACGTGCAGGCAGTATGTTCCGCCCCCTCTACGGGGGGCTCCACTTCCAGAAGATATAACCTAATCCAAACCTATATATTTCTGATATACTGTGTCCGATCGGAATGTTGTCCAATTGGGTCTGTGTCCGATCGAGCCTGTGTCCGATCAGGCCTGTGTCCGATCGAGCCAGTGTCCGATTGCAACCATATATGTCCGATCGGAATTGTGTCTGATTGGGTCTGTGTCCGATTGAGCCTGTGTCCGATCGAGACCGTGTCCGATCGGGTCTGTGTCCGATCGGGAAATATTGTCGTGTCCGATCGGTAATGTGCGCAATCGGGACGATCCCGAGAAAATAACCTTAAACTACAGCCGGACAAGTGCAAATAAGAAAAGAAGTGACATATTTAGGTCATATAATTATAGAAAACGGAATATCGCCGGATTCATTTAAATTGGAAGCCGTAAGAAATTTTCCGACGCCTAAAAAAGTAAAAAATATCCAAGCTTTCATAGCATTAGCCTGATATTATAGAAAATTTATTGAAAATTTTTCGAAAATTGCGAAACCGCTAACGAAACTAACAAAAAAGGAAAATAAATTCGTGTAGACGCGGGAACGACAACAAGCATTTGAAATGCTCAAAGAAAAATTAACGACGACATCTTTATTAAAATATCCAGATTTCGAAAAGGAGTTCATTGTAACGACCGATGCATCAGACTATGCAATCGGAGCGATATTATCGCAAGGACAAAAAGGCCAGGATCAACCAATAGCATATACCAGTCGAATATTAGCAAAAGCCGAGCAAAACTATAATACGAACGAAAAGGAACTATTAGCAATAGTATAGGCCGTTCAACATTTCCGACCATAAATCATTCGTATGGTTATTTAATGTAACCGATCCTAGATCTCGATTAATTAGATGGAGATTAAAATGAGAAGAATACGACTATGACAAGGCCGTGACAGCGAACAGAAACGCTGACACGCTAAGTCGGCGGATATCAATAAAGTCTAGGAGGATGAGAGCAAACGACACGAAGATAACGCGAGAATACATGGAAGACAAGAAGCGACGTATTCTATATGAATATCACGATGCACCTGTGGGAGGGCATCAGGAAAGGAGCGCACGATTAACCGAATTCGCCTAATGTACAATTGGCGAGGATTGACAAAAGAACGTTGAAGATTATATAACAAAATGCGAATTTTGTTAAAAAAACAAATTATCGCGAAAAATTAAAGTACCGCTTATAATAACGGATACTGCCGATAAGCCTTTTGAAAAATGTGCCTTAGATATTGTAGGTCCACTAACTATTACGAATAATAAAAATATATATATCTTAACGTTCCAAGATAATTTAACAAAATTTAGCAAAGCAATTCCTGTACCGAATCAAGAAGCCGCGACAATTACAAAAGAATTCGCGACAAAAATAATTTTCGAGCACGGTATTCCAGAAAAAATATTAACAGATCAAGGAACCAATTTTTTTAGTGAAATATTTAAAAACATTTGTAAAGTACTAAAAATCGAAAAGATTCAAACAACCGCATATCATCCAGAAAGCAACGTGGTCAATCGGGATCGTGGTCAATATCAACATGGTCAACAGGGACCGTGGTCAATAATAACGTGGTCAAACGGGTGCCATTCGTGGCGGATTTGCGGGAATGCGTTCGTGCGGATTTCGTGATTCGGTCATATTATTTTCTTGTTGGCAATAAATTTCTTCCGGATCGAATAGATCGCTCTCGTAGAAAGTTAATGAAAATTCGCGCCGTAAGAATACTCTATTCGGAATTCTACTAATATACGGTCGCGTTCGTTTAGTCTCGCCTTGAGTGTTGTAGGGTCAGTCGTGGGATTGTCCCGATTGCGCACATTACCGATCGGACACGACAATATTTGCTGATCGGACACATGTCCTATCGGACACAGGCTCGATCGAACACAGACCCAATCGGACACAATTCGCTATCGGTTTCGGTATATTAGAATCTTCCGACATGCATGCAATTATATTTATTAAATTTGTCGGACTTATAATATTATGACATCTCGCATGATTGCTCGCTATGTCAGTAGGTCGCTGATGCTGCAGTCCTTCGCTCGGCGGCTGTTTTTGGCTGATAATGCTCATCGTATGGCGGTCGTTGTCCGGCGTTGGTGCATCGTCCGTAGAGTTATCGTAAGTCACGATGTTTGGCGGCTTGCATTTCTGCTACAGCAGTTGTGGCGATGCTCGTTCTGTCGTCCGTGCGTCGTCTTCCGTCGATTGTGGTTTCTGTCAGCTTACGTTTTACATGTGCTGGCGTGCCTGTACTGTTTACACTCTGGGTGCTTTGTAGGTCTTTGAGAAAGTTTGGCTGCTGCTTCCGTCCGTCAACTTCAATTGAATTGATTGCTGACGTGCCCGCTTTTTAACACAACCGTGTCTTTTGCAGGTTTTGAGTGAGCTCTGACGATGCTCCGGCAGATCCCACCGCTGCTACCAAGTTATGTTATGCCTCCGGAAAGGCACGATAGTTGGGATCGTTTGCTGAAAGGAATTTGGGCTCCGCCCGAGTAACTCACTGATTTTATTATAAAAGGAAATGACACTTTTGTATTCGGAATAAATATATATATATATATATCTGCTTTATTCATAAATTGGCTTGATTACAAAATTCCCGCACGTTAGCTCGCGTCGCGTATCGCGATACCGGATATCTTGGCGTACGCGTGTCTGGAATCGAGTTTCGGTCGCGAGACTCACTCTTCGATTTTTCGCATTTCTGCCAATTGTTTCAATTTAATAGTTGCCCGTAATTAGCGTTATTGACTGCCCACTTGATAATTATTGTGACTGCCCGCGTAATGTTAATTAATGTTAAAGACTACCCGCCGCTTATTAGCGATAAGCCTTTTTATTATGTCTCTTTGGTTTCCCGGGAGGGGATCGTTTGGCGGCCGGGCCAAGTGTCGTCGCTCGACTTTGGCGGCAAGACCTGGATGCAAGCTAAAGAGTTCTAAGTAGGATTTCTTTACTTGCATTTTCGCAATTTCCTTATTCCGTTTGCCCTGATTTCTATGTTTTCGCAATGGAGTGATTGCGCGGTCGCTTGGGCTTCACGCGTGGCTCGCGTTGTCAGCGCTTCGCTCAGTCAACGCTCGTGATCTGTATTCGCGTTACACATTAAGCAATGCCTTATTGTGTAAAATAATATATATCTAAAATAATATATATCTATTAATTCGTGTATAGCCTTTTCGAGTTATAACATTCCTTATACAATTTCCATCTTTTGTCCTTGTCGACAGGAGCCGCGAGAATACGCCACATCTCCGCATCGAGTCGCGATAAAGCTGTTCCCGGTGTTCGTACTAAATTATTGTTATTATTATTTACAATTTCCGCATTTGGTATTTCCATATTTTTCTTCGGCGAGTTATCAGTCATCGCAATAGATGCCATTTCCGATTGCTATTGCATTCGCTGCATTTTCTCAAGATTTTCGGTAGATATCAAAACCATTTTCTTAGCCCTCTCCATTGTACAGTTGTTAATACTTTCCTTTTTTATTATTTTTATTATTTTTCCTATACAGAGAATGTACGGGTTGTATAGAATTGTATTTTTCTCTTTCATTCGCCGCGATAATCCGGGATAATATAATCTCTAGTATAGGTCTAATAAGATAGGATAAAAATCCAGTTCGCTGTACTAACAGTTTTCTTTTAGTCTTCCAATTACCTTGTTTTTCCGCAACACGCCGTAGGACCGTTTTATGTTTGGCTAATCGCTTTTTATCGGTACAACGAAGCAGTACGTTATCCTTTAATGTATTGAAAATGCACTCTTGAATGCACTTTATGAGCTTATTGTCGGCGGCTCGTAAGGATACGATTCTTTGATTTTTTTTCAAATGACATATCAAAAAGCATATGTTTCTCTTTCCAATAAACCGTCTAGTATTCTTTATTGCTCTATTCGATGTCGTCAACTTTTTATCAGGTTCTTCTTTTTTCACCATTATGCTGTGGTGTTAACGACCTATCGTTAACCTTTCGTATGTCCTAACATACGAAATTCATCGACAGTGTTAATTACATGCTTATCCGAGTTACCGAAGGCCTTCGGATTACAGGATACGTCGGATAAAGGCATTTTTCCGCATTTGTTTAACACTGTTGAAAATCAGTCATATGTCGGCCCCAGGCCGCATTATTATTCTCCGGAAACAAATGAAATCGGAAGAACCCGAATGCTTTTTTGTATGGCATGCTGATATGCGACAAAAAAACACCGTGTTCGATTTTCAACGCGAGATCATTCACTATTGTCGTACCGACGTTGATATTCTTCGACAAGCATGTATGACGTTCATAAAAATTTTTATTGATCGTGGGAATGTATGTCCGTTTGAGGAATACACAATTGCTTCGACTGTGCATGACTGTTTTTCGGAAAAACTTTTTGCGACAAAATATGATAGGCGTCATTCCAACTGGCGAATACAGAAAAGAAACCAATCATTCCCGTAAAGCTCTGCAGTAGTTGATATGGAAGGAACGTGAGCTCGGACATTCTATAAACCACGCAGGGCGCGCGCGCGAATATCGTACAATCGATGACACGCTTGTCGATGGATATTATGAAACGCCTAATACAGAGACGCCTCAACGTCATGTACTACAATTTCACGAATGGTTTTGGCACGGATGCCCATCTTGCTTTCGTATGAATCGCGATAGACCACTTTCTACAACGGATTGCAAGGATATGATTGATTCACGTTATGAGCGAACTCTCGCAATCTCGTGGAGACTTCGACAACGCAAATACTTTGTGATAGAAAAGTAGGAGTGCTCTTTCGATTGCGATATGCGAGATAATCGCGAAATGCGTGAATATAAAACCATCCGTTGGTGGAAACGCCTCCGCTCGATCCGCGCGATGCATTTTTTGGTGGACGCACGGGGAATATTGTGACGCGCTATGAGGTTACAGGTTTGGAAAAAATACGATACGTGGACGTATGCTCCTTGTACCTACATGTTTTGAAGACAGGTGCTTTCCCGATCGGTCATCCTGATTTATGGAGGGCACCGAATTATAATTTTATTACGATCAAAAGTCTCAGACGGTGCAAAGTACTTCCACCGTGTGATTTATTTTATCCTGTATTCCCATATTGCACGCAAGGAAAATTGCTTTTTGCATTATGTTGCAGTTGCTGTGAAACATTGTCATTATCGGTCTGTATGCATAACAATGCTAAGGAACGCGAATTCGAAGGTATGTGGGTGTCCTGCGAATTACGCAAAGCCGTCGAAAGGGTTATTTCGTGACGGTTGTAAGTGAAATTTGGCAATATAAAAATAGTCAATTCGATCATATGACCCGTCAAGGTGGATTGTTCGCCGGGTATATAAATACATTTTTGCAACTTAAACAAGAAGCCAGCGGGTGGCCGAGCAAATGCGGGGAAAACGACTACGATGCTAAAGAAAGATATCTGCGGGAGTATGAGAAAACCGAAGATATCGTTCTTGATAAACGTACTGTCGCTCGGAATCCCGGTTTTGTCACGAAACTGTACTTAAATTGTTTTTGGGGCAAAGAACCCCGCACTAATCATATGGAAAATCTGTCCCGGTCAAATCAATTGGTTTTTACATATGTTGTAGCTTATGACCTACTGAACAAAAGATGTAATGGGCACAAAGCTCAATAATGGACAGTTATCGAGTTATAACTAGTCAAACATGAAAAATTCGGGCTGCCGAATAGTCAAATCTCGGAAGGTATTGATTTTTTTGAAAAATGTTTGAAACAAACATAGTAGGGTTTTACAAAATCTGTTAGTTGGTGACATTATTTGTGAATTTTGAATGACCTTGAAAAGCTCCGTGAACAAAAATCTTTACGTGTCACAGCAGAGATAAGGACCCCACGGTTCGTCACTCCCGTAGTATTTTTTGACTCCAAACCCTCTCTGCTGTGTGTGTATGTGTGTGTGTATGTGTGGGGTAATAAAATAAATGATCTTATTGTATATTACTCATTATTTGGATCCTGCTGTGGTGGTCTCTGAGCGGCATCTAATATTGTGTTCAATAATGATGAAGAGGGATAACGAACATTGGGCTGGTGTCGTGCATATCCTAAATACCACAATACGCTGGTTACATGTGCACATGTACCCACAGTCCGTGCGCCTGACTTACAGGTGCAGTAATAACCAAAAATCGCCTCCCTCTCATCATCTATATTATCTGCATCTCTTATGTTGTAAGCTATAAATATTTGATGTTTTGTAGCATTACGGAATCGTGAAAACACTCGCACCCTTATGAAACCTTGTTCATCAAACAACGAATCCAATTGAAATTCTTCTTGTGCATCACGCTGCATCTTATCTTGAATATAAGATCTTGCTAGACGAACCTGAAATGTACCAATAGTCAAATCTCGTAAATATTCTAATGTTAGGCGTGGAAAGTCACGTAACTGTCCTTCATGTAAATGTATCCATTGTGCATTTCTATAGAACATCCTTTCTACTTCAACTCGCGCTTGAACAATATTAACCTCTCTAGATTTATCAAGAAGTTCTCTTGTTCACGGAGCTTTTCAAGGTCATTCAAAATTCACAAATCATGTCACCAACTAACAGATTTTGTAAAACCCTACTATGGTTGTTTCAAACATTTTTCAAAAAAATCAATACCTTCCGAGATTTGACTATTCGGCAGTCCGAATTTTTCATGTTTGACTGGTTATAACTCGATAACTGTCCATTATTGAGCTTTGTGCCCATTACATCTTTTGTTCAGTAGGTCTAAAGCTACAACATATGTAAAAACCAATTGATTTGACCGGGACAGATTTTCCATATGATTAGTGCGATGTTCTTTAGTCAGCGGTCCAATTTACCTAATACCGAGGTCGTGAGAACGCCGCACGTTTTATAGCATTGTTGACAAGTGCCACGCATGAAATAACCGATATATTATCCGTAAACGGTGAGATAATATTCATGGCGATAAGTTTCATTCGCGATTGCGACAAGATTGTCCGGTGGTCCGAAATTTTATGCATATGTTGTACGCGCACCAGACGGCCAAACGCACGAGTCATGTAAAGTTAAAGGCATAACCCTAAATTACGAAAATTCACGGTTAGTCAATTTTAATAGTATTAGGAATTTATTGCTAACTAAAGAGAGAGTACGAGAAAATGAAGAAAACGTAGAAGAATTGACTAGAACTTCAATAAACATACGTTTTAGAGCAATTCGTCGCACCGCGTTTCATGAGATCGTAACACAGGACGAAACTAAAGTATGTGAGCCTGTATTAATAAAACGTTGGTTTATTAGTCGTTCTTCGCTGCCATACGGATGTGATACAGGGTGATTCAAAACAACCTTCTGTCCTTACAATGTGTTGTGCCTCCGGAGAGGCACGGTAGTTGGGATCGTTTGCCGGAAGGAATTTGGGAATTCGGGCTCCGCCTGAGAACTTCACTGTTTTTATTTGTTTAAAGATTGACACCTTTTCAGTTAAATAAATATATTAATATCTATTTTATTTGTGATTTGATTACAATGTTCCCGCACTTTCGCTCGCGTCGCGTATCACGATAACGGATATCTTAACGTGCGCGTGTCTAGAATCGAGTTTCGGTCTCGAGACTCGCCTCTCGCTTCTTCGTATATATTTCTGCCGACTGCGTGGCTATTCAATATTATAATAATTATTGATACTCGTTTTGACACTCGCGGTTGTTAGAGATATTGCTCGCGTAAAGGAATAAAGATTGCCCGCGTAATATTAATTAATGATCAAGACTGCCCGCCGTTCGTTAGCGGTGGGCCTTTTTATTAACTCCCCTTGGCTTCCCGGGAGGGGGTCGTTTAGCGACAAGGCTGTGTGTCGTGTCGCTTGATTTTGGCAATATCCGGATGCAAGCTAAGAAGTTCTAAGTAGGACTTCTTTGCTTGCACTTTCGCAATTTCTTTATTCCTTTTTATTTCGCTTTTAAGTAGGACTTCTACGTTGCATTTTCGCAATGTCCTTCTTCCGCTTGCCCTGATTTCCGCGTTTTCGCAATGAAATGATTGCACGGTCGCTCGGGCTTAGCGCGTGGCTCGCGTTGTCAGCGCTTTGTTCGGTCAACGCTCGTAACGTGATCTGTATTCGCGTTACACGTTGGGCAATCATATAAAATAATATGTATTTAGAATAATATATTTAATAATTCGTATATAGCCTGTTCGGGCTATAACAAATGTCACATATTTGACTCAATTCTAAGACGATTTTTTCTTTGCCAAAATTTTTTCCGAGGCTTAGTTTTTAAGTTATAAGCCAAAATAGTTAACAAATTACGGGCCGCGTACGCGAGGCAGGCAGGGACGGCACAACTCACCGTCCGATGCTAGTGATTACGCGAGGCGCTCGCTGTGATCAACTGTTTGCTACATGTGATGGGGTGTATGTATGAGAGAGAACGTATACGCGTATACATACCAGGTATATAAATATGAAACCGGAATTTGCCCATAGATGGTCCTAGCTGTCAATGTAGTTACCGTCAAACCGCGTCATTGGCGCCATTTTCTTGTTTTGACATCTGATAAAGATTTTCAACTCACAACAATACAAGTTTCATACAACAGCACAGTTTTTAATAGCGTTGAACATGTCAAATTTTGTGCCTGGAAACTACGATCTGCGGATAGCATTGATTTTCTGTTACCATTTGAAGAAAACTGCTGCAGAATTGCATCAAATGCTTGTCGAAGCTTACGATGAGCATGCTCTTGGTAAATCACAATGCTTTGAGTGGTTTAAAAAATTCAAAAGTGGCGATTTTGACGTGAGAAACGAAGAACGTGGAAGAAGGGTGTGATCTATTATGAGCTGCTAAAACCTGGCGAAACCGTTAATACTGAACGCTACCGACAACAAATGATCGATTTGAATCAAGCTTTGCGTGAAAAACGACCAGAATATCAAAAAAGGCAACACAAAGTGATTTTGCTTCATGATAATGCACCATCACACACAGCAAAACCGGTCAAGGAAACGATTGACGCGTTTAGTTGGGAAATACTTTCGCATGCGGCTTACTCACCAGACTTGGCTCCATTCAATTACTACTTATTTGCATCGATGGGACACGCACTTGCTGAGCAGCACTTCACTTCTTACGAAAATGTACGAAAATGGCTCGATGACTGGTTTGCCTCAAAGGTGTAACAGTTTTTTTGGCGTGGCATCCACAAATTGTTAGACAGATGGGAAAAATGTATAGCTAGCAATGGGCAATACTTCGAATAAAATATTTTTTATCATTTTCATACAATAAACGTGTATTTTCTATACAAAAATTCCGGTTTCATATTTATATACCTGGTACACATTCTCTCTCTCTCTCTCTCTCTCTCTCTCACACACACACACACACACACATACACTCACTCATTGACTCTTACCTTGTATGTAGAGATTCGTTGCCCTCATACGACTCAATAAGTAATATTTCCGTATGATACAACGAGTAACTAGCAAACTTTTTTTCACTCACAAATTGACCGCTCATCGAATTAATCCACGCACTTTATCGATAAACTGAATTTATTAAAAAAAAACGATGTTATACGTCATTATATTTTCATATTTTTGAAACTATCGAATTTACAATGTCGGAGGCTTTAGCCGATCACAGGACACATGATAGCGTCGATCAGGCGTAATGTGATACATTCAGTCGTTCGGCAGCCGGCAGCTAGCAACGCTAGTACTGACGTAACTTGCTTGTTGTCGTCGCGCAGTCTCCGCATCGAATAACACGTTTCTTTCTTCGAGTTATTTTAATAATTAATCGTTAGTAATCAGTAGATTGTGATTAACCGTTATAATAGTTAATAAATTCAATTTATCGATAAAGTGCGTGGATTAATTCGTAAAAGTTCGATAAGTGGTACAATTTGTGAGTGAAAAAAAGTTTGCTAGTTACTCGTTGTGTCACACGGAAGTATTACTTATTGAGTCGTATGAAGACAACGAATTACTACATAATAAGTAAGAATAAGTGAGAGAGAGAGAGAGAGAGAGAGAGAGTGCATGTGTGTGATCAGCTGTTTGCTACATGCGATGGGTGTAAAAGAGAAAGACAGAGAGAGAGAGAGAGAGAGAGAGTGCGTGTGTGCGATCAGCTGTTTGCTACATGCGATGGGTGTAAAAGAGAGAGAGAGAGACAGAGAATGTGTATGTGTGTGTATACGCATATACGTTCTCTCTCACACATACGCCCCATCACATGTAGCAAACAGTTGATCGCAGCGAGC
Organism: Polyergus mexicanus; assembly: GCF_030449975.1. Taxonomy (NCBI): domain Eukaryota; kingdom Metazoa; phylum Arthropoda; class Insecta; order Hymenoptera; family Formicidae; genus Polyergus; species Polyergus mexicanus. The sequence goes on from NW_027223340.1 coordinate 3,621,964, forward strand.
GCCTCGCGTAATCACTAGCATCGGACGGTGAGTTGCGCCGCCCCTGCCTGCCTCGCGATTTTCTCTTTTCAACAGAAGGGTGAAGGAGAAGATGACATATATCGCACGATATTTTTCGATTTTCCTCACGAAGAAGGGGAGGGTGGAAGCCATATGCCGAGAGACATCTCCATCTTCGGCTGCCGTCATTTTGCCGATTCTTACACACCTGTTATTTTGCCGCATTTTTCCCTCTCACCCAAAAAACAATGCTCTTCATCAATCAAACTACCGGCCACTATAGGGGGCCAATCAGAGCGCAAAGGCCCCTATGCCATCGGACTACTTTCTACAAATACTACATCTAATTCTCATTCTAATAAGATTTCAGCATACTAAGACCCTGTTTTAAAATGTGGAGGACCCTGGTTCGAATCCCGAGTATTTCCACTAGCCTGAAAAAAATAAAAATATTTAAAAAAAAATTTTTAATTTAAAAGGAAAATTCCCTTGTAGATGTCCACGAGTTCCCTCCACTCTATTTTTCCGCAGACACTTTTGGGGGGAGGGCCCCAGACAGGCACAGCAGGGGATCGGCGCTAGTGGCCGAGTGGTGGAGTTTATTGTGTCTAGCTATAGTGGCCCCTATACTACTCACGTCGGTGAGCCGTCCGCCTGATAGTGTACGCCGCCGTAGCGACGGAGCGCTCACGCACATTACCAGGCGCACGCACATTAAAGGTCGACGTTGATTCGTCAGATTTTACTCAATAATAATTCCTTTATTAAACGCTTTAGAAAAAAAATGTTACAGGATTTTTCTGTTCAGTTTAGTGTGCTCTACCTGCTTACGAGCATTGGCTTTGGGACACCCTGTATTTATATAGAGTATATCATTTCAAGTGATGAAGCTAAATATCTCTTAAAATAAAAGAGATTGAAAAAAATATTTCAGACAATAGTTTTATGGTTCCAAGACAGACACATAATAAAAATATGGACTTGACCTTGAGTGACCTTTTCAAGGTGAGGTCGATGTTATCGATGTTTTCTTAAATGGAACCCCACATTTTTTATTGCATATTCTTATAGCTTATCTCGAGAGCTTTTTAAAACACCATAGAAAAGTATTTTTTCATTAAGTATTTTTTGAGTTATTTTATATTTTATTTTGACATATTTTGATATAAAAAATAAAACAATTTGTAAAATATTTAGTTTTTGATAATTTTACCGTAATATTTTTATATAAAGAATAATAAGACAAATCGATTAGTATAAAAAAATCAAATTATTGTTTAAAAAAATACATTGTAAATTACATATTTTTTCTTAAAAACAATTATTTTTTTAATACTAATTGATTTATCTCATTATTCTGTACATACAGAATTACGGTAAAATTATCGAAAACTAAATATTTTACAAGATATTTTATTTTTTATATCAAAAAATGTCTGATTAAAATATAAAATAACTCAAAAAATACTTAATAAAAAAATACTATATAATAGCGTTTTGAAAAGCTCTCGAGATAAGCCACTAGAATATGCAATAAAAAATGTGGGGTTTCATTTAAGAAAACATCGATCACGTTGATCACACCTTGAAAAAATCACTCAAGTTCATATTTTTATCATGTGGGCTCCTCGGAATTATAAAATTATTCTCTGAAACATTTTTTCCAATCTCTTTTACTTTAAGAGATATTCCATTGCATCATTTAAAATAATACACCTTGTATACATACATATATGTATGTAATTTACTTATTGGTTATTCATTAATGCGATATATTTCGCTTTCCCATTTTTCGTTATTATTCATATATCATATGTCAAAGCGCAAAAATTCGCTTTTACATAATAAATACATTGTTACATTGAATTCGAGATGTAAAATCAACTCGATTAATTCTTCCACAAATAAAATAGATGAGATATTATGTTTCTTAATTAAGCAACGTAAGAGAAGACAATTACGCGCGTAAACTCATTACTGTTCGCTGAATTAAGCTTGCTGTAAAACTACAAGAATTTTTGTGCCGTATGCATCATTTATTGTATTACCCATTATTACATGTGCATTATAAAAAATATACTAATAGTATATAAAAAAGCATTAGAAAGTTATAATTATGTTACGTCCAGACTCGAGGAAGGATAAGTCGACGGAAGGGCGCAACAATTATCTTTTATTTTCCCGAAGTTTAAACGTCTCGTGGCGTTCGGAATCGGGTCGAACGAACTGACAGGTCCGCAAAGCAGGTAAACGACCGTTCGGATCGCTATTACGCTGTTTATTCAGACGTTCGCTCGGTGGTCCTTTTTCGGTCAGGGAATTTAATCCCTTTTACGCGGGATGGGACCTAGTGCGATCTTCGTACTGGGAACGAGAGAGGGGTTAAGAAATGTTCAATTAATAAAAAATATAATTTTATTCATTAATAAAAATAAAAGTTCGAATACATGGTATATAATATATATGTAAGAAGTGATTACATTTATCGTGTGAGTGTGAGTGGTTGTGTGATTGAGCTTATCGCTCCGCGGGTGTTACAATGGTACGGAGGGCATCAGTCAGAATGACGAGGGAAAGTCTCTACCGTTAAATTTTAGGTTCTGACTGGTTAATACAATGTAAAGGTTTAATAATAAATAATAAAAAAAAAATAAAAACATGTGTGTGTATGTGTGAGAGTGAGTAAGAGGATGCGGTATGAAGGAGGGAGAAAGAGAGAAGGGGGAATTTTTAGGTTTGGTTAATCTTGGTAAGATGAGTCGGCTTCCAGGTCGGGCAATTCGTTGCAAAACTCTTCTATCGCTTGGTTGAATTCCAACTCTGAAAGGTGCGGGGAAGTTGGGGGTGAATTGTTTAGGAGGACAGTAGATAGAGAGGAGAATGAACGAGGGGAAAGCGGAAGTTCAGTGACTTCGGGGAAGTAGATTGGGGAGTAGCTGGGGGAGGGGTAGTTAGGCGAGAGGGGAAGAGTAGGTCTAACAGATACTGTTGTTGAATTGTTATTGTGAGTAGCGCAGAATCTGCATTTTACCGGCGTTCGAGTCCTCCGACTCCTGTGAATGACCGTTTGGCTTGGACTGCCGGATCTGGTTTTCACTATGAAAACCAGCGTTAATATAATATAACGTAATGCGTTATATCTCACGAGGGTTAATAGCGCAAATTAAATTGGATGAATGTGACTTACTTTTTGTTTTGTAGGTGAAGGGGTGGAATTTCTTAATGTGCTGGCTTGCCGGGTTCCAGATTAGCCAGGCGATGAGTGCACTGGTATAATTTTTCTAGTAGTTTTCGCGGTGCCACGGCACTTAATGAGACTTATGTTAACTGAAGACGCACGCGCAGAATTAAGTGAATAAAACAAGTGCTAAGTAAGTGAAGTGGTAAGCAAGTGAGTGAGTGGCCCTTTGGGTCATGGCCCTCTTTTTATATCTCTTTTTTAGGGGTGTATTCTAATTTCTAAGAGTGGGAATGTTCCAAGTCTCCAACGAATTAAAAATTATGCCAGTGCCCTCATTAGGCGGGGTGTTTCTCCTACTTTTTCGAATTTTTACCCGTGGCGATCGTCGATTGGTGATCTCGATATCAGTTGGGCATTAGATTTTGTCTTGCGCACGTGATCTGATTAGAAAGGGTCTTACCGTCGTTACTGGATATGTCGTCACAGGAGTTTCATCATTATTGATTTAGTTTTAATTTATTTAGTTTAATTTTATTATCTTTTCGATATGAATTTATTCTTCCGTTGGAAAATTCTATTTCGAGGGTATCTACTGATTTTATTTATTTTTAAGCGACTCGCGCGGTTTCGTCACCGGTCTCTCGCGTCTTTCCCACGGTTGCTCATAGATATTGATATTGACAAGTGACTAAATGTTTAAAGAAATGCGTGGCGCAAGATGCTCCATTTACTGAACGACTTATTTTTATCACCGATCGATTATCGTTGCCGCAACATTGCGAAAGGAAGGAATCGTGGAGTCGCCAGGACGTAACAATTATATAAAAAAAATTTATGTATCATTAAAAATTAAATATTTTTAAACAAAATTATAAATCAAGATAGAGTTGCATAAAAGTTATGGACCGAAAAAATATACAACAATTATCTGTTGCATTATAAAATATATCTTTTAATTACAGTCATAAATTTTATTATTTTTTTGTATATCAATGTATTTTTATTTTATAAAGGTAACGATGCGCTATTTATCAACGTTACATTACATGTTTGTGGTCAAATGAAGATTCTAAGAGCCCATTTCGCAAACTTAGATGTTACGTGTTCGTAAATCTACAATCGGTTTAACCAACTTTTACAGAGGCATATTAATTTGATAGGAATGACCAGAAAACTTGCCGATGTTATTAGTCTTATTTTATTAGTAGAACTCTTCGTTTTAAGCATATGTATATGCGTAATGGGTGAATATTATATTATATAATACCATTTTGCAAAATATGTATTATAAATTAAATGGAAAAACTGGCAGATAAAAGCCAAAGAGACGCTGGTATTAGTGTGCAAACTTATTATTAAATTTTATTAACAAATGTGCATTAAAAATGATCCGTTTTGGACCGTTTCTTGGTCTATCTTCAGCGTGGGTATAAATATATAAAAATTAAATTGATATTTTTAAATTTAATAATAAGTTCGCACAATAATATCCGCGCTTTAGCTCTTATTTGTCAGTTTCTCCACTTAATTATTTGTAAACTGAGCCTATTGCTGTTATTAATGTATTATAAATTAAGTTTTATAAGAAAATCTATATATTTAACAGGCAAATATTTTTTTTCCAGGACTTCAATTTATTATAGCATTGAAAAACAAAGATACTGTTATGATTGGACAAAGTTTAATGGCACAAATTATTTGTTTTGTAAAGCTATCAATGTACAGTTTTATCGGAAATTATTTAGAATTCCAAATGGAAGATATAGGCTACTCTGTTTATCAAAATACATGGTATGAATTTCCTATCACACTGTCGAAAAATCTAGTCTTCATTTTTATGCAAACACAAACTCCAGTCATGTTTCAAGCTTGGAATTTCATTGAGGTAAATTTGTCAACTTTAGTAAATATTTTGAAGACTTCTTTTTCGTATTTGCCTATACTTCGTATAATGATCGATACATAAAATATAACGTATGTAAATATAAAATATTATAGTTATATTTATTCAAATATCTTATCAATAAAACTGTTAATTAAGATCGCATTTAATTATTATCAATCATTGGATTATTATATTATAGCGACAAGATAAAATTTCTTAACAATATTATTTACTTATATCGCATTATATATTGTATATTGTAACCGTCTTTTTAATTAATAATTATTTGATCATTCGGCGGGCGATTCTTCGGTGCCCACGGCACACCTTCGGCGCGTATTTCTAATATCGATCACGCAGTCCAGAAAATTCAATTTTTTGCAAACTAAACCGAGTTGGGCGCCAGGTACGGCAGGCCGCACTATTCACGATAATAGCAACACCGAAAGACAATTGCGAGACCGATAATTAACGCGACGGCAAAATTCCACAGTTACTCAGGGTACTCGCAATGGTAGAGGGGGTTGTTCGGGAGAAACGGGAGAGATCTTGAGAATCGAGAACACGGAAGTCAAAATGAGCATTTGATATGTTAAAATAAAAATAACAATAATATATTAAAAGAAACAAGAGTATAAAGCAGTTTGCACAAGTAATAATCTTGGATGACAGTAGTTATTTTACAAGCGAATAAAATTTCATATTCCTATACAGCACCGAAAGATTGCAGAAACGTTGCATAGATCTTGCATTGAAACATTGTAATATTGCATGGAAATTGCGAAATGTTTCTGCAATGTTACTGCAAGTCTGCGGCAACGTTGAAATGTCCGCCCTTAGAAATATTACAATGTAATATTACAGTAATGTTACGGTGCAATGTATTTGTAATATTGAAATGCGTTGCTACAAATATGCAGAACGCTTTAAATTTAATAGATAAACTTTGAAAATATATAAAGACATCCAAGAGAAATAAGAAAAAAAGATTGTGAATTTACGCAATTACGAGTTTTTTCTCTCATGGATGTCTTTATATATTCTCGAAGTTTATTTATTAAAGTCTGAAATATCGTGCATATTAAAAAATTATTATTAAATTTTTGGTTTTATATAGGAATGGAAACTATTTAACAATTTCCTGTTATCTAGTTAACATCGCTATTTTATAAATAATTTACAAGTTTAAGAAAATAGTAATGATTAAATAATTTCATTCATAAAAGTTAAAATTTTACTTATATAGATATTACACTCTATTTTACATCTTAAGTAAACAATTAACAAATAATTTTAACTTTTTTGGATATTTATGTATCCGATTACTGAACAATCAGTTCAATATCTGAATTCCCTGTGTTGGGATTGTATCGGATAAATTAAACTGATAAAAATAGTTATAACTTTAATCTTATTAGCCGCTCTTTGCAGGCTTTATGTAATTATCGTGATTGAAACTTAAATGCGGGATTGATAACGCAACGTGCGCCGCATAGCGGTAAACAAACGAACTAGCGATTACCGAAAACTGTTTTTTGTTATGTTTTTGAAATGTTGCTGTAACATTCTCATAAAATATTACAATTATGTGTTCCAATAATGTCTCAACAATATTACATTGCAACTTGCAAGATTGTAATATTACTGCAATGAATTGCAATGTTCTGTGCTGTATGGGTTATTTCTATGGGGATCGACACGACCGTGCACAACCGTATCAAATTACCGGGCGTCTTAAGGTGGGTATACACTTAGCGAACGAACACCGAACGAACAGCGAATGCAAACGTTCATTATTATCATTCAGCAGATATATACGCCAAAGCGAATGCGAACAGAACGTTCGATTCGCATTCGGCTCGATTCCCTCATGAAGCGGTACATCAAAGACAATTCGTGCGAGAAAAACGTTCAAAACGTTTCGCATTCGCTGTTCGTTCGGTGTTCGTTCGCTAAGTGTATACCCACCTTTACATGCTGTAACTCGACTTTTCGGCCGCGAGGATTTCCGCCGTATGAGACTTATTTAGGCAGCGACAACTAAAGAACTCCCTCGAATGCGCCGGTAACTACTTTACGCATGCCCACGGATCCGCTCTGATATAATAAAAAGTTCTAAATGACACGGTTCGAATCGGTCCTTTAGCCAGCTCGCGGGAAGCCGGTATACGTCTCGATAACAATGACAACGACCTTTGCGTTGAAATACATAATATTGTATATAACTCGAGTGACTCGCGGAAACTAATAGCGGATTCAAAAACTCCCGACAGATTTTCGGCACGATATTTATAAATTTCGCTTTCCTCTTACTCTAATTTTCTACCATATAATACACGCAAGATACTCTCTAACAATACACAGAAAGACTACAAAAGAAGAGAAATAATACAAAAACATCACGTTAGAATTGCATTCATCTACGTATAGAATTTATTGGTTTTAATAAAAATGGACAAAGAATAATGGGATTGTGTTCAAATGGGTAAGTTAGTGATACGCACAGATGTCAATTAATATATTTTTTATAAATAAACTGTTTAACATATTTTTGTTTATTTAAATTAAAGAAACTATTGATGAAGTAAAAAAAAATTGAAAAAATTGTTATATCTTGCAAGTTTCTTTGTATTACTTTACTACAATACATACAGAATGTTTAAGATAAAAAAGATTTTTTTAATGTAATTTTAATATAATAAATAATAGAAATGACTATTTTTAGTGGATTCGCAAATATTTGTAAAGCTGATAAATATCTCAGTTGGATCATACCTGATGAGTGGACGATGGAAGACGCCGCCACGGTTCCTTGCGTATATAGCACATGCTATTATGCTTTGTATTTGAGAGGTAAAATGAAGAAAGGCGACAAAGTGTTAATTCATTCTGGTACGTAGGCGTTGGTCAAGCAGCAATTCACCTTGCACTTTACGAAGGTTGCGAAGTGTTTACAACGGTTGGGAATATGGAGAAACGACACTTTATAAGAGAAACATTTCCCTCTATTTCCGAGGATCGTATCGGAAACTCTCGAGACACGAGTTTTGAACAAATGATTATCCAGAAGACGGAGGGTCGCGGAGTAGATATCGTATTGAATTCTTTAGCTGAAGAAAAACTGCAAGCATCCATCCGTTGCTTAGCAAAAGGTGGTCGTTTCCTCGAAATTGGAAAGTTTGATATGATTTCCAATAATCCTTTAGAAATATTTGCATTCTCAAAAGGCATTAGTTTCCACAGTATAATATTAGACAATTCTTTTTGTGCCGGACCAGAAAGTAAGATGATATTGTCGAATAAACTAGTAGAAGGTTTAAAGCAAGGAGCTATCAAACCATTGTGCAGAAAAGTTTTTGAAAAAGATGAGATAGAAGCTGCATTTAGATATATGGCTGCTGGAAAGCATATCGGCAAGGTATAATTATTTTTTGGTATACGTACAATAGAGGGTAACTAGAATTGAAATATTAAATTCTCAAAAAATATGATATATATATATATATATATATATATACACATAAACGAAGACAGATTTTTTTAATACGTAATATAAAAGATAACATAAAGAGAACAAAAACTGTGTGCCCTTTTTTGAGAATTTAATATTAACAAAGAAAAAACAAATATATATATACAAAGATATTGTTTTATATTTTGAAATATATATACAGGGTGATTCAAAACAACCTTCTGTCCTTACACTGTCATATACTTGACACTATTCTAAGACGATTTTTTTTTGCCAAAATTTTTTCCGAGGCTTAGTTTTTAAATTATAAGCCAAAATAGTTAACGAATTACGGGCCGCGTACACAAGGCAGGCAGGAGCGGAGCAACTCACCGTCCCATATT